>NW_027493318.1:0-412733 GCF_021521415.1 Bidens hawaiensis | reverse complement strand
TTTGTTGAAACCACAAAACGCTTTGCCAATCAATGCATCGATTTGGCGGCTAAATCAGTTTGCACACTGATGCATCGATTGATTTTCATAGGTAATTATGTGAACAACACGAGGGTGCCCTCTTGACATGCACCTGTTGCTCATCCAAGATAGAAATTAGATTTGTTTGGTACGAGCATGTACTTCGTACCTCCTATCTTATGACAAAGCTTATTTGGACTGTCCTTTGGTCTTAAGTAAATTTAATTACGTAAAATGCATTTATAACATTAAAATATCCAACACTATAGATAATAGTGAAGCGTACATGAGGACATTAGTCGCAAAGCTTATGCTCCAACATTGGTATATTGCTTTTGTGTTGGTGCACCAGGGTTAGCGCCAAAAGAACGAGCTCACAAAAGACTAAAATCTCAACACCATCAATGCAACCATAAACCCTCTTTTTCAACGTTGCAACACATGAGAAGATGACCAAGTAGTCGATCTCGATCATAGTTAAGTCATTGTTATAACTTATTTTTTTAATTAAACGGAAACAAATATTTTGATTTTTCCTTCCCAGACACCATGGACAATGAAATTGTACCAAGTAGACACAACATGTGAGCATCAAATAATATCAATGACTCATTGAGAAATTGAAATTGTCAAACCATAACTCAACAAAAAGAATATTTGACATTTTGACCCCTTCTTTTAGATATAGATTTGACAAAAGCTATACTTTTTGGCCCACGTTCATTGAAATGGGCTCTAATGATTGTGAATGAAGATAAAAGATACGAGAAAATAATTGGTGATGTTGTCTTCTGAATAGATTTTTTAACGGTTAAATGATGTTATATTAAGTAAGGATTGAATCATTGATTTTTTATTATACATTCTTATTGCCCTACTAAATGATGTTGCACTTTTATTCTATACCTCTTACCTTTTATTCTACATCCTTATCGCCTCATTAAAATGGGAACGACAACAATAGTGATACATATAAATAAATAAAAGGGACTACTGTAACACCCTGGTTTTAAGCGTAATAAGTCAGGGTGGTATGAACAGATTGTTCATAAGCTCGTAACATTATTTAAGTGATAATGATTATATTTATTCCATTTTATAAGGTAGCAAGTACACAATTGCTCACAAATAAAAAAGACAAGAAACATTTCATCGAGTTACAAATAAAGTTTTATTTAGAATATCCCAAAGTCAACTAGTGATCTCCTTCCTTAGCATGCCATCGATTCAACATGTAGCACGTTGAAAATAACATATTTTGTCAATATTTAAATCAAAGAGATTTCTTAAGTTTTAGTGTGTGTGTGTGTGTGTATAATGAAAACTTTACAAGATTCACATGTCACGTACAATAGTTACAACCATAACGTAAATGATAACAAGTATAAAATAACGCCCCACTCTCCCGACCAAAGTCGCGGAACCAGGGGAATGATTACCACCATTTACTCCAACCAGGAGATAATATAGGCGGCGCAAACTTGTCCCATCGGCCCCTCCCACTTCAATGTTTGATGTACTAACCATAAAACGATAAACACATTGCACATAATACTCGTATGATAACCACAAATGATATGAAAGGATGATGTAAACATGTGTGACATAAACACGAATCGGTTTGAAAATGTAGACATAAAACTAATGACAAAAACTTGAACATGCTACACCTCAAAACATAAAACATCGAAAAAAAAGGAGCAGTGAAACTCACTTGGTAAAGTTAAGCGAGCGAAAGACGAACTAAGTAAATAAGCAAGCTGAACTGGACGAGTTCGGTTCGAGACAGGATCCTATAAAAAATAAATATAATTCTAAGATCAAATAGGATGTACATGGAAAATGAAAGAATGATTAAAAGACATGAATTTGGTTCAAAGTATGGAGTTTGAAAAACTTGAAAGAAAAATATATATTTCACTATAATTATTAGTGTAGTTTAAAAGAATAGATTTTAGTTTAATGTATTTTATAAAAGTTACTGCGCGAAGTATGTTTTAATTATGTTAATGAAGATGGGCGTTTCGAGAACAATCCAAAACGGGCCCAAATGTAGAAATCGAGTTTTAAGTGAGTAGTTTGTTTTTGTTGGACACAAACTCGACTTTAGGTCGGGTTTGGTTCCATTATCACAAAAACATTATTTTTAAGGTTTGAATAAGTAAATGCTAGTTTAAAGATGAAAAATTACAAACTTTAACTAAACGAGTCGCATAAGTGAGCCGAGTTCGTTTTTATGAACCGACAGTCTGACACTATTGTTAAATTATTTTCAACGTAGCATCATGTCCTAAGATAATAACAAACAGAGGGAAAAAAATAAACATAATTACCAGAGAAAAGGAACGAAAGATATAATAAGAAAAAGTCGTGAACTTGAGGGTTGACTTGAGAAGTCAAAGAAGCAAGAACACCAAATAAACTCAACAATAGAAAAGAAAAACAAAAAAGATTTCGTAACTTGAGTTGTGGCAAAGTGAAATGAGAAGAAGGGGAGCTTTATTTATAGAGAAATTGTGGTGAAGGTGTTTCAATTGAATAAAATTAGTCAAAAACATTAAATTGAATTGGATATCATTTAAAACTTGAAATTGATCATAAAAATTGAGTTGAAAGATACAAATTAAATTATAACAAGCTTAGTATCATTGTAAAGAGTTTATGATAAAACTTAATGTAAAAAATGTGACATAATTAAATTAAAAATAACATACTTTGGTAATAATATTATATATTTATGTGACATTTGAATAAAGAAAAATCATGAGTGTTATAGATTTTATTTATATATATTAGTAATGGTTAATATAATTAAATAAATTTCGGAAAAACTATTACATACGAGATACGTAACATATGGTTATATGTATAACTAAATGGATCATATCGAATAACAAAACAAGTCAGTTTTCGAGTTTAAAAAATTGACAAATGTTACAACTATAATGTTAGATTCACTTATCTAACTCGACTAGCAAATGAAATGGTTGTAAGTTTGTTATTAATATCCGTGTTTACAATTTATATATATATACAGTTACAACTAAAGTAGTGCATCATCTATTATACTTACTGCATAAAATGTTTATTGTGCGTTGTTGGTGGTATGGTGTGCTACTAATGTTGTATTGCCTGCATTGCTAACACGTGTCTTCCCACTATGTCTATGGTGTTTGTTATTTTGGTTTGCCAGGTGTCTTCTTTCTTCAACTACCTGTGCTTTTGTCTTTAACTACCGTCGTCGCACCACCATCTTCATGTGGTAAGTTGACGGACTGGAGGAGGGGTCCGATGGCCGGTGGTGTGGTGACGGAGTGGTTCGGTGGCACTCATCACCTGTTGTTGCCGGGTTTCATCTGGGAACCCTAGGTGGCGGTTGTGTGGTGGCGGCGGTTGTTCAGTAGCGGGATATGGGTCAACAGAATTGAATGAAGTTCTTAGAATAAGATTACAATTTTTAATAGATGGTTGTACATTCACAATAATAGTATGTGAGAACACGACCATAACCATAATAACAAATATAATAATCACAATTGTTCATTTGTCTATTTAGTGTAAGGTTTATATTTCTCCCCACCCCCTCCCCCGGTTGCGGGTGTCTAAATACTACGTTTCTAAATACTAGTTTCTTTATAAGTTCAAATTACCAATTTATTTATGTGGCCAACTTGTTTATACCAATCTAGTTGGACCGTTAATAAAAATAGATTACACAAATCTTGTTCGGGTTATCTGAGGTATGTGTGTTGGTGACATTTCTTGTTAAGGTCAATGGTTGTGTATTAGTTAAATATTTAAACGAAAAATTCCAACACACAGAAAGACAAGAAATGTATACTCACGGGTCAGTAAAAGTTTTGTTGTGCGTTTAAGTTTAGCACTTAAATTGTTTTTGTTTAGTTGAAACATGAAATGGAATAGATGAAGTGGCGTGAGACATAGATTTAGCCTTTTAGGTATAGAACACAAGTTTTACCTTCTACAATCGAGTTATCGCCATGACCTCCTAAAGAGTCGTCTATTACTCGAGTCATCCTCTACACATTTCTTATTAAATTTAGTGGTGAAGTTCAAAACTATAATTATTATGTTTCCCTTTTATAAATATGGATACATGCCCTTGGAAAGTTTTTACTTCCAAACGTATAATCTTTATTCCTTTTGCCAAATTTGGTTGCCTCATAAACTTTAGGTCTCATTTTGGACTTCATGGAATTACGAGTTATCGTTTTGGGCTTCATGGGATAACTTGTTGTTCACCTTCATCTAAGATGGTGCATTAAACCTAATTCCAGCTATTCAATCAATCCTATGGGTTCAATAATGTTAGAGAAACATTCCTTACCGGAGCGCAAAAAATCTCAAAATTTGAATTTTCAGTGTCTTGAACCTCTGCTGGTTAAGTTGTTTGCTTCCTCCTATTGGTCGATTTCTATTTCGCGGATCTCTTTTGCTTCTCACTACCTCGGGAACAAATCGTACTTCATCAGGGGGGGGGGGGGGTCATCGCAGTCGGAGAAGAGTACGAATTATGATCATGAGCTCATTTAAAAGTGCCCGGGCATATGTTGGAAATAAATTCGGTTTCCACGCATCTAGGCCTCTTTTTTACCCTTAGGCTCCACTAGAGATGTAAAAAAAATTGATTATGTAACTGAAATCGGAAAAAAAAACCGGAATCGGTTATCATGAAAAACCGGTTTTTTAATAACAGTTCGGTTACTAACCGGTTAGACCGGTTTTACACCAGTTTTGATCTTATTTTGCTAGTTCAGTTATATAACTAGCTTTTTTTAACCGGAAAAAACTGGTTTAAAAAAAACCGGTTATATAACCGGTTAATCAATAACGTATATAAAAAAACCAGTTAAAACCGGTTTTGTAGCAGCAACAGCAGGTCAATATGACTATTATACCTCGATTACTAGACGTTTTTTTGTTGTTTTTTTGCTAATAATTCATCTCCAAATATGTATAAAAGGGTGGTGGGTGTTTGGGTACAACCACACCATACTCCAATCTCCTAAAACTCTTAAAATCGCTCACTTTCTTATTTGATATTTCGTAAAAAAGCATGGCAAGCTCTAGTCGTCAAGATTCGATCAACGTTGGCGAGTCCACAACCGACACGATGGTTCGTGTTATTCCAACAAAACGCAACCGCGAAGTTTGGTCACATTTTGATATGTGCGAGATGGCGAACGGGTCAAGAAAAGCGCGTTGTCACAATTGTAATGGTTTTTACGCCATTGGGGCAAACTCCACATTGAAATTACACTTTGAAAAACTGTATTGCAAGGTATTGAAACAACAAGCCGCTAGCGTTCAAGCTTCCATGGGAAGCGAAGGCGCTTCTCTTTTCGCCCACAATTACGATATGGCAAGGGAGGAAATGGCTAAGTTTGTAATCCAAGAAAGTTTGCCGTTCAACCATTTCAACAACCAACGATACACAAAGATGGTTCAAAGAAGCGTTCCAACCAAGATACACCCATGTAAGTCTTGCTACTCTTAGGAGGGATTGTTTAAGATTGTGGAAAAATGCTAAACAAGAATTAATTTCTTATTTTGAAAAACTAGAAACCGGTGTTAACTTGACTAGCAACGTTTGGTCCGCACCGCACGGTTCACCCGACTCATATATTTGTGTCACCGGCCATTGGATTGAACCGGCGACGTGGCAAATGATGAAACGCACGATTTTGTTTAAACTATTTGATTACCCCACACCGATGAAGCTATATATAAAGCAATCGACAAATGATATGTGGTTGAGCCGCTCAACCACATATCATTAGTATCATGGCCTTACGGGTTCTAAAGGCCCAAAGCCCCATTTTTTAATTTGAGAAGCCCATGGTCCTTTAATCGAACCATTTTCTAAGAAATCCAACATCTCATACAATTATCTATATCTATATTATATATAAAGGAAGAGTGATGGGCAACAAAGTAATTTCATAATTACATAATAAGGACAAAAGAGTCATTTCATAATTGGGCAAGAAAAGTAATTTTCCAAACCATGGATTCATTCTTCAAGCGTATCGTACAAGTTTATGAAGCGTCATGTTTTGTGTATTTACTCTTGTATCTTTTAAGGTTTATGGTGCCATCAATTAATCTATATCTATATTATATATAAAGGAAGAGTGATGGGCAACAAAGTAATTTCATAATTACATGATAAGGACAAAAGAGTCATTTCATAATTGGGCAAGAAAAATAATTTACCAATCCATGGATTCATTCTTCAAGCGTATCGTACAAGTTTATGAAGCGTCATGTTTGTCTATATGCTCTTGTATCCTTTAAGGTTTATGGTGCCATCAATTAATCTCATTAAAGTGTCATCATCCATCAATATTAATATTTTCATCTTCAACTGATTCATAAACCTTTAAGGGCAATTAATGGAATTAAATGTGTATAACACTAAATGATTTCTTGACGTTAAGTATTCATAAGAAAACCAAAGGCCTTTTAAGTTATATACAAGATTATTATAAATACCACTAAGTCCACAATCAATTTACAACTGAATACTTACCTTCAATTGGTTAGTAGCAAATCAAGCATCAACTATGGCTTTCACTTTTGTTGGAATTGAAGCTCACGATGATATATTCAAGCTGAAGAATGAGTATGAGCTAGATTCTTCCAAAAGTACAGATATTGGATTGGCGGTGATAAAGAAGTGACCCGGGAAGTTTCATAGGCTGAATTTGGAGGATTTTGCAATGGTTGTGTTAGGGCTGCATATGGAGATGCCTAAGCATGTGTTTATGAGTAACTGGGAGGCAAGAGAGTTGAATGAGAATCAAGTGAAGTATGCATGTATTGTGCATATTTTTCTTATGATATTGGTTAATGTTTTACTAGAAAATCTTTAAGCTACTGGCTTTATAATCTTTTCTTTGGTTTCATGGGTGGTTAGGATTTTGAAATTGATAATTTTTTATTTATTTTTGTTAATTATTAATGTAAGCTCGTGACAATATCAGTGTATGAATTTTAAAAATATTGTTTAGTGTTTTATATTGTGTGTTGAAATTAAACATTTAAACTTTTTTTATTACGCACTAAAAATTGAGGAAAATGTAACTGATTTTAGAACATAGTATTTGTTAAGCGATGTATGTATGTATACATTATGTTTGCATAATTTGTATAATTTTGGTAACATACCTTCAAGTTTTTTTTAATGACAATCGATTTATAAATATATGGTGGTTAGAAAAAACTAACCAAACGTCTAAATTGCAAAAGTACATGAAAAAAAAGTGTTTTGCAACCATTTGGCCTGAAATATATTATTTTTTTCCTTTCTTGACGTTAAGTGTTCATAAGAAAACCCAAAGACCTTGTAAGTTTTGTACAAGATGATTAAAAAGTTTCTAGCCCAGTTTATATAAATAACATTTTAGAGGTTGTTTTATAACTTCGTACCATTATTGTAAATATTTTTATGTGCTACTGTATAGATTTGTTGGAATTGAATGTTACATTAAATCAATACGAACAATTGATAGAACCAGGTGACTTATTTTTATAACAAGAGCTCAATAAATATCAACTTTAAATTAATGATTTAACTTTTTTTTATTACTGGTTTTAAGTGAAGTGTACGGTTAAGTTTAAGTGTTTGATTTGCCAGTTGGAATACATATGATAGTTCTGATTTTGTGCTCGATGATTTGTTGTGAAGGTTGGTTATAATATCCGAGTTCTTACTTTCTTTATGTAGGCTTCTGATAATGAAAATGGTCACTACATATTGCATCTGCAAATAAATAGTAAAACATTCCCATGTACGTTTGTGTGTGTGTGTGTGTATGTGTTTGGTCAACAACATTTATCCATTGACACTTCTAGATTCTGTTTTTTTATTGTATGGTATGATAAAACAATAAACTGATGGGTTAAATGGCATGTGTTCAGGTTAACCCATGAATAAGCTTTTCATGTTTGGGTCGTGTTCGGGATTAACCTATCTACTCGCGAACATGACCTGTTTAACACCCATCTAGCTAATAGAGTTATGCTAAGAAAAACAAGAAAAATATAGTGGCATTTATAATTATTGAAAGAAATTTTGTAGTTGCAGCTAGATGTCAATTATATAGATTTTATTGGATGCGCGTATTTTGATTTCTTGTACTTTAGAAAATGTATAGGTGGTAAACTACCGTATCATAAAAAACCAAGTTGCTAGCTAACCAAGCTTTTGTTACGTCCTCGTCGCGAAGCGGGTTAAATAGTTAGGTTACTGTTAACTCTTCGTAATTAGGTTACATATGTTTATGATTCAATGAAACTCGAGATATTCTATAGAAGGTACACTTCTTTCCACCTGAAAATTTCGATTACATTTGACTAAAAAGAAACATGGCAAACGTTTAACTAAAAAGAAACATGCCGAAAACTTTTGTCACATTTGACTTAACAATGATTAGGCTTACAAACGAAGTAACGAACCGAACATTTGGCTAAAACGAAAAATGCTAAAAATTTCCATCACATTTGATTCTATAAGGGTTAGGCTTGTAAATGACGTAATATATAGAGCATTTGACTAAAAAGAAATATGTCAAAAAAAGGTCAATTTGTATGTGTTTGGGGGTTGCAACTTTTACTTGTGCTTGTAAAAGGGAATTTAATATAGTCATAGAATTTGTTTTTGAAGTGGATTTTTCTTAAACGATATATTATTATTATTATTATTATTATTATTATATTTTACACTTCTTTTATTTTCATCGCCAAAAAAGGCTACATTTTGACTCCTTAGAGTCAGAAGTAAGGTTGAATTGGATTGCGTCTTTTTTACATTCTATCATGAAAATGTACTTTGTGGACCAGGACAGGCCAAGTGTTGGAACGGGTTCGGGTCTAAATGGGTTCCAAAAAACATGAGCTCGGGCCATAACGATCATTAAAAAATATATCTAAATGCATAACATATGAGTTATATTTCACATTAGTAACAAACTTTGCAGGTTGTATATATTTTTTTTAGCAAAACAAAATGAGCTAGGGCCATAATGGTCATTAAAAAATATATCTAATTATATGCATAACATATGAGTTATATTTGTCACTAGTAACAAACTTTGCAGGTTGTTTATATTTTTTGTTAGCTATTCAGATTTCAAACAGTACTATGGCATGTGAAGTTATGGGTTGGCCCGGCCCGACCCGACCCGTACAATTTTATATAACTTTAATGTTGGAGTTTGATTAAGTAAAAACAAAGCTGTAGAATACTGCAAAATGGTAAAATCAATGTGACTTTTGAAAGTCAAAATTGCAAGTTTTGTTGACAGTATTCGAACAAGTATAATTTACGGATACAAGAGAATTTGTTAAAATTAAATGTACAACTTTAATTTTGACCAAGTGAAAGTCAAACGGTGCATAGTGCATTTACAAAGTTATTTGGGTATTGTTAATTTATGTTGACATACTTATGGGTTCATAATTCAAATTCTTGTATCCTACATGAATATTCTTTAATTCTTTGATGCTTGTTTTATTTAGTTGCTAAATTTCATAACTGAGGTGATCTTGGCTTTTTTACACTTCGTTGGCTTACAAACCAAGCAGGCTCCACTCGGCTCATTTGCAAACAATCTGGTTTTAGGCTTCGGTCTTGGCTTGTTTACAAACCAATCTGGCTTGGCTAACTTACAAACCAAGTTAGATTGCTCGGCTCGTTTGAAAACAAGGCTTCTTGGAGCAAACCTCGTTCTTGGCTCGTTTACAAACTGATATGGTGATTTTTATCAAACACGAACCCGTGTCTTGACCTTAATAATAATATGGGTTAATCGGGTTAACCTGAATGACCCGATTATAATTGTTGATCATATTTAACCCGACCCTAATTAGCTTATTTGGGTTGGGTCGTGTTAATTGGGTCCGGGTATTTTGGACACCCATAATCGGGGGTATGTGAAATCTTTATGATGGAATTCCATACTTCAAGTGATCATAATCAGGAGTACAGAGAGCTATACTGTTTTTGAAGAAAAATGAAGTATTGTCATTTTAAAAAGAATGGAAAAAGAAATTTTATAGACCATTTGTGAGAATTAGGGTAAGTTTGACTTTAATTAACTCAGATGTGATTTCACATGGTTCTATAAACGTATATGACTTTCCTGCTAGACTATTAAAAAATATGTATAACTATATTGTTGATGTTAGATTGAATTAGAGAAGATGTTTTAAAAAAGTTAAAAAGTCTTAAAGTTGTTTTTATGGAACAATCATAGAGTTAGATTGAATCAAAAAAGGGAATCTGGTGAGATGAGTATGATGATCAGTTTGTTAGTATCTAAGTTTCAATTGTGTCATATATGGCTTGATACTTTAAATTACGGGTCATATGTTTAACATTGTGCAGTTTGACTTTTAAAAGTCCATATACAATTTTCAATTTAATATTTTTCACGCTCTCATTCATCATCACACAAATATTATCACTTTAGCTGTTTCTTTAAGCACTCATTTTCTTTATATGTTTATCACCATTTTAGAATTTTTGGAAGCACAATATGGGTATTTGTTAAACTAAAAATTTCTGATGTCATTTTTTGCTTTGTGACGAGTCACGTGCAAAGTTGTCGGTTTGGTTCGGGTCGAAAATAGTCACCTTAAAAGAGTAGGCTTGGATTGGTGGTCAAAAGGTGTCACTTTAAAAATGGTCATTTTAGTATCAACTTTGACTTTTTATGGTCAAAACTGATTTTTGGTCAATTTTGAATTTTTAGGTCAAAATTTACGTGAATTTCCTATGGTCAACTGGCCATGCTGGTGGTCTCTTATTGTCATTATATATTTGCTAATATATGCTTGTTGACAGCTTAAGATTATTCTTGGTATATACCCAGTGGCTAGTACACAGTTACAAAATCAATATATTGAACACATTGTCTTAATAAAAGTTTTTGTTTCTATAACTTAAGTACCAGGAAATATATAACACCATTGATCCAATATATATGCATATGCGCACAATAAAATCACGTATGCCACCACTTTACTCTTTTTACAATTCTTTGACCGACAACTTAGTGGTCTTAATTTGAGCATTTCTTTATCCGCCGATTAAATTTCAACTCTAACTACTTACCAATTAACACACATTCAATCCTTTATGATGATTGAAATTCACAAAACCGATACAAACCTATTTTATTAACAAATATTTCACAAAACACGATGTATCCAATGTATACGGATATGTTAATATTTTAGTGTGCAGCCCCTCCAAAAAAAATCCACCAAACCATATGCACACGTGGCAGCTCGCTCGTACTGATAACCCACTACACACAACACCAAACACTACAAACCAATACGAGAAGATTACTTGCGTGAACCGGCAGCAACGCATGGGCACTTTTGCTAGTCTTGATTAATTGAACCATTTCTTAAGAAATCCAACATTTGATTGTAGTGTTTCCAAATTTTCAATATTAATCTTCTTAATTAACTAAAAAAGATACAAAACTCGTTTAATAAACAAAACGATTTTAAAATGTTGTTAATAAATGAGCCGTGTTCAAAATTGTTCTTGTAAAGTTAAAACTATGATTTTTTTTTGTATAACTAGCAACTTGTTTGTGCTAAATCTATTTGGACCCTTTAGATATATTGGTTACATAAATCTTTATCGGGTTACATGAGTTAATTAAGTGTGTTCATGCTAAGACCTAATTTTTCACAAATAAGCAGGTTGCGTATGAGTTAAGTGATACCAACTCAATAGTTCGAACTTGACACGAACTTCGATCTCTAAACAACGCTTCATTTTTTATATAAGTTCTAAAGTATTTTATATGCAATTTTGGAAGGAATTGATTTTATTACGATTTCTTTGAATATAAGCATAAAATCTAATACAGATTTCCAATAATTATTAGTGCATATACATTTTGTGTCATTTTAGCATCAATTAAGTTTTTGTAATAGTGGATGTCAGTATCTAAACCTAATGTCTATTAAGGTTGATATAACATTATTCGTTTTCTTCAATGTTAGTTAAATTTATAATTATTTACACTTGAACTTCAATTTAGATACTGTTATGCGCTTTAACACTAAATATTGAGGAAGAGATTGAAGATTATCGTGCCTGTAATTGCAAACCAAAATAGGCAGATTCAATTTGAATAATTTGATATTTAATTCGATTCTTTTAACACCCCGACACTCACACGGTGGAGTGCGAGGACTGTGAGGTGGCAACCGATCTATGAGGACAATGGTGTTAGGGTGAGCAAATAGTTAAATTAACCGACATATTTAAAACCCAAAAACAATTAAAATTAATTTGAACTGTTAAACCGGATCCAAGAGTTACAAATTAAATTATAACTTTAATCGTATATGAAGCATATTGATTACATTTTGAGAGTGATTATGTTTCTATATTTAGACCTAGAATTTCAAACTTATTTTGGAGGTTTTATAATACTTTAGACTTTATAAAACAAAATAATATACTTTTAGGTATTGAAACTTTATAAAATCACTATACCCAAAAGTTCGGGGGAATGAATAATCCGAGTAACCAACAAACGCATGACGAAACCAAACCATTGACTTACTGCCACGTAGGACAAAACACGACATCCCTCTTTATTGCCCCACACAACTCATTCCTAATGTTTCATTGGTCCACGTCATCAACAATGACATTACCGATCAAACCGAACTCGCGTGTATTTAAGCACATTAACCTCGTACCTTTTCATGCACGAATCCTAGTTCAAACTCAAAAGCAACCCCTTAATCACCCAGATAAATAATAAGATAACCACCGGATTATTATTAATTATGGCTCGCTCCGGCATTGTGTTTGCAATCTTATTAATCGGTAAGTTTTTCACATATTGATTTCATCGTTGAATTTGGTTTCTTTTCATATGTGAACTGTTTGTTCTAGTAGGTTTGTTCTTATGCTTATTTTGTTGATGATAGGTTGCTTATTCGTGACATCAATCGCGAAAGAAGAGGATAACAAGTTAGGAACTGTTATAGGGATTGATCTCGGGACAACGTATTCGTGTGTTGGTGTTTAAAAAAACGGGAACGTGGAAATCATAGCAAACGATCAAGGAAACCGTATCACCCCATCATGGGTGTCGTTCACAGACTCCGAGAGGTTGATCGGTGAGGCCGCCAAGAATCAGGCGGCTGTGAACGCCGAAAGGACCATCTTTGATGTTAAGAGACTTATTGGGAGAAAGTATGAACTTATAATATTGTTTTGTATGGATATTGATATTATGTTGTTGAGTGTTTTTGTTTGTTTGATAGGTTTGAAGATAAAGAAGTTCAAAGAGATATGAAACTGCTTCCGTATGATATTGTGAATAAAGATGGGAAGCCTTATGTTCAAGTTAAAGTTAAGGATGGGGAGACCAAGGTCTTCAGTCCCGAAGAGATTAGCGCCATGATTCTTACTAAAATGAAGGAGACGGCCGAATTATTCCTTGGAAAGAAGATTAAGGATGCTGTTGTCACAGTTCCTGGTAAGCATATAATTAAATTTTTGTATTATTAATTAATTAATGAACGATGTTTATTAATGGTTCGATTTTACATTCTATTTGCAGCATACTTCAATGATGCCCAAAGGCAGGCTACCAAGGATGCCGGTATGATTGCTGGTTTGAATGTTGTCAGAGTCATTAACGAACCCACAGCTGCGGCTATCGCATACGGTCTGGACAAGAAAGGTGTTGAGAAGAACATTCTTGTATTTGACCTTGGAGGTGGGACATTTGATGTCAGCATCTTGACACTTGATAATGGTGTGTTTGTGGTTCTTGCCACAAATGGAGACACCCATCTTGGAGGTAAGTAATTAATTAAATAAATGTTATGTTTACAACTTTCTATGATTAAATAGTTTCTTATATCATGAGTTGACCAATTATCAGGTGAGGACTTTGATCAAAGGATCATGGAATACTTGATCAAGTTGATTAAAAAGAAGTATGGGAAAGATATTAGCAAGGATAACAGAGCTCTAGGAAAGCTAAGACGGGAAGCCGAGCTCGCCAAGCGAGCGTTGAGCAGCCAGCACCAGGTCCGTGTGGAGATCGAGTCACTTTTCGATGGCGTTGACTTTTCCGAGCCATTGACCAGAGCCAGGTTCGAGGAGCTGAACAATGACTTGTTTAGAAAGACGATGGGGCCCGTGAAGAAGGCGATGGCGGATGCGGGTTTGGAGAAACGTGACATAGATGAGATCGTTCTAGTTGGCGGGAGTACGAGGATTCCAAAGGTGCAACAGCTTATTAAGGAATACTTTGATGGAAAGGAACCAAGCAAGGGTGTGAACCCTGATGAGGCAGTGGCTTTTGGTGCTGCTGTTCAAGGAGGCATTTTGAGTGGTGAGGGTAGTGATGACATTAAAGGTAACTAATTCATGTAAATTTGTTTTATGGTTGGTTTGATGCAAGATTAATATTTTGAGAAAGCTAGCAATGCTAATGCTACTTATAATAATGTGTTATAGATGTCATTCTTTTGGATGTGGCTCCGCTTACACTCGGCATTGAAACCGTTGGAGGAGTGCTGACCAAATTGATCCCAAGAAACACCGTCATCCCGTCCAAAAGATCGCAAATATTTACAACCTACAAGGATCAACAAACTGTGGTCTCCATCAAGGTACTTTTTATATATTTCATTATGTCTAAAATATGATTAACTAGATACATTCTATGAAGTTATTTATTTAAAACTTTTTGTAACAGGTTTATGAAGGTGAAAGAAGTCTGACAAAGGACTGCAGGCTTCTTGGAACATTTGATCTCTCTGGAATCCCTCCAGCACCAAGGTTTGCTAAATTGTCTTTAGTGTCAACGTTATCTAAATCGCATTTATGCTCTCGTACGCTAAAACTTACCTTTGTTAATCCAGGGGGACACCACAAATAGAAGTCACATTCGAAGTAGACACCAACGGTATCTTAAACGTCAAGGCAGAGGACAAGGTGGCTGGCAAATCCGAAAAGATCACAATCACGAACGAGAAGGGTCGGTTGAGCCAAGAAGACATTGAGCGTATGATTCGGGAAGGTGAAGAGTTTGCGGAGGAGGACAAAAAGGTGAAAGAAAAGATTGACGCGCGTAACACGCTTGAAACTTATGTCTACAACATGAGAAACCAAGTTAATGATAAAGATAAGTTAGCGGATAAGCTCGAGTCGGATGAAAAAGAGAAACTTGAAACCGCAACAAAGGAAGCACTTGAATGGCTTGATGATAATCAGTCAGCTGAGAAAGAGGAGTATGATGAGAAGCTGAAAGAAGTGGAGGCGGTTTGTAACCCGATCATGACCGCGGTTTATCAGAGGTCGGGTGGTGCACCGGAAGATGACCATGATGATCTGTAGAGAAGAAGATTGATTGTTTTGATTTTGTTTAGTATGGTTTTGAGATATTGTTAGTTATATGAAGTAGATACTCACTTTTTTAATTTTGTAACTAAATTTTGATTGTCCTTTACTCCTAGGGGTGTTGGTCCTGGTTTCAGTGATTAAAATCACTTGAAGCGATAAATGACAAAAAGTAATACTTATTTGGTGAGTCGGGTTAAGTTGACATAAGACACTTTTAAATAACATAATTAATATGTTTAATCAATTATTATTATTATTATATATATTTCGATAATATTCTAGAGCGTGTTGGTTTCTTCTTTTTGGTTATTCTTGGAGTGTTTGTGTAGTTGGCCCAAAAGACTTGACACCATTTTGCAGGTCCATATCGCCTACCACTGAATCTGTCACTGTGTTAAAACATATACTACTACTGTTATATCTGTATGTGCAGGTCGGGCATAAACCCTATATTCTGAGCGGCAATTTGAAAATGGCAACCGTCATAACCGAAACTGTACAGAGATTCACGG
Organism: Bidens hawaiensis; assembly: GCF_021521415.1. Taxonomy (NCBI): domain Eukaryota; kingdom Viridiplantae; phylum Streptophyta; class Magnoliopsida; order Asterales; family Asteraceae; genus Bidens; species Bidens hawaiensis. The sequence continues at coordinate 396,773 of NW_027493318.1, read as the reverse complement.
CGGAAACGTTGAAAGCAGCAAGCAAGCAATCCCAAGGCTGCTATGTGGTCCCACTCCGTCTCCGGCGAGCCATCAAAAAGTATATTCGAGGTTATTTCTATTCTCTACGGCTAATTCAACATGTTATTAGGGTTTCCTATTGGTCAATTGAACATGCCTTTATTATTATTATTATTATTATTTAGTGTTGCAATTCTACCGTTGTATTATACTCTGCTTTAAACCTTCACTCTCTCTCTCTATGCTGAAAGATATCAGATATCAGTCGAGGACCGATATTTTAGATATCCTTTATCGCGGTGGGCATATAATTTATATACATAGCAGTTTAACGCTAACATTTCAGTATACTCTCCTACTATTAACATATTATCCTTTTGCAACTGCCAAAACATTAACAACTGTTGCAAGTAGGAACTGATCAAGACTCAAAACATTAGCATTAAGCACTAAAAATTGAAAATTAAGACTTAAAAACATACCGATATTCTGACTGGTAACCGATATCCTACCGATATTGACCGTTTAGTATATGCAAATCTCAGGCAGCAGGAATGTATTAAAAATGAACACTTGTGTGATCATTTTATACACCTTTACCTACACTACTAAGCAAGTCTTTGAATTTTTAGCTGTCTTGTGAAAGTCAAAGCATAGTTTTCAAAGGCGTAAAGCGCAAAGGTTGAACCTTGGGCCTACTTGCAAGGCGCTTAAAGGCGATGATCATAAGCACGGCGCATAGCATAAGCTAACCATTGTTGGGATTTTAGACATGTTTAGGGCCAGTTTAGGCTGATTAAGACCAGTTTTCCCGGAATTTTTAGAAATTTGCCGGTATTTTCAGGATTTGGCTGGAATCTCACTGAAATCTCGCCCGGAGGCCGCCTAATCGCCTGGATGGCAGCGATGCGTTTTTTTGTTTGCCTTGCCTGAGAGCCTAGGGATAAGCCTAAAGGGCTTATGAAAACATGGATATAAAGTGGGCCTGAGTCAAAATTACAAAATTCTCACTAACAATAACTAGTCTATTTTAATCCGTTAACTCACTAAGTTAAAAGGTCATATAAGGGTTTTTGAAAGTCGGATGGTTATTATAAAAGTGTTAAAAGTCAAGTGTTTATGTAACCGTTTTAAAAGTGAATAGTTTCCAATTTCCCATTATATGATGTTTTGTTTAATCAGGTCGGGTCACCGGAAAACTCGCAATTTCTCGGTCTATATGCTTATTAACTTAAGAGATTTATAGTAACGAAACACTGATCACATGCATAGAACCAGCAATTCAATCTTAATATCAAGTAACAGAACCATGAGCTTAGAATAATGAAGACAAAATCAACAGGAAAATAATCTAAATCATGTTTATATGCTTAGTCACTTAACCAATTTACAACGAAGTCAAACATCTAACAGAGAACTTAAGAACTAATAAGGAATCACAATTTGGCAGATTTCTAAGAAAGGCAGAAATCACAATTTTGCAAATTGGCTATATATATATATAGAGAGAGAGAGAGAGAGAGAGAGTCTAGTGCGCAGGAAAACTGACTATGACCTGACGTTAAAGGATACAAGTAAATACTTAATCACATTTGCTTGTATGGATGTATGCAACCCGTTAAGTTTTGGGATAAGGCCAATGTTGACCTTTTTTTAGCTGCATTATGCATAATCTATTAAAACACAGGTTCCATGTGTTGTCATGTCTAGCAAGTTGCATCACTGTATATAGAATTTCAAAACAATGTAATAAAAAGCATAAGGGATTATGTGATGAAGAAGTACTGCTAGAGAGGTGAGAGGCGAGAGTTTGTGAGATGTGATTTGGATGTGTGGGTTTTTAAGGCATGTATAGTTTGCTAAAAGGGGAAAAACAAATATAAAATGCAAAGGAGCTGTTTCGAACATGGGACCTGGCTGCTTAACAACCAACTAGTTAGCCACTACACGAGCAGAGACTTTTGAATTTATTCTCCCCAGCATTGGTAATATGTAAAAATCTATGGATTCGATCGACTTTCGAGATGAAATATTACATATAAAAAGATAAAAACAATGGGTTTGCCTGAACCCGGTATCATGAACGTAGTTCTGCCCCTGTGCAAGAACATTTGATAGTAAGAGATAACAAGATCTTGTTTTTTATTGGAAATTGCAGAGCAAGAAGAACATCACATGAAGAGGAAAGTGTCGAGGTTATCTGAAACTTTCAATTCTATTAAAGATGTTAATTTGCAGTTAACTGCATCTACTGCACGAGAGCTAATTGAAGATCCCCTCAAATATGTTGGGTGCTCAAAAAGATGGAAAATCAAGAGTAGTTACGGTGACATTGGTTTTAAATACAGAGATGACCAAACAGTCGCTTATGTTGCTTCTCGAATGCCTGCAGTTTTCTCAGCTTGCCATAGAGTCCTCAGTGAGGTATTTTCATCTTCATACAGTATGCATATGTTATTATTAATAATTTAATATCATTATTGTTGAAATCTATTCTAGGTCAAAAGAAGGCTACCTAAGTTCTCACCAACTAAGGTGTTGGATTTTGGGGCTGGTACCGGTTCTGGTTTCTGGTGAAAATTTCCGGTCTTTTAGAATAACATTTTTGCATATGATCATTTTGGAGCAGAAGGGCGTTAATGCAATTTAGTTGTTTGCACAATGATATTGTTCAGGGCTTTGCGTGAAGTGTGGCCAAATTCTCTTGAAACTGTAAATTTAGTCGAGCCATCTCAGTCCATGCAACGAGCTGGTCAAAGCCTTATAAAAGGTATGGATTTTGATTCATCATCAACTGTTTTATTTTGGCTATTGCTGACCTGGCACACACACACAATTCAAAACCAAGAAAGTAACAATTTTCATATATTTATGTGGTTCAGATTTGAAGAATTTGCCACACATACAGAGCTATGGTAACATTCAGGGATTAAGTCAAGATTTAAACAAGAGTAAAGATAAAAGTAATAGAAAGCATGACCTTGTCATTGCAGTAAGCATATTTTAGTTCACCATACTTAAAATTTTATTATTATATGTATATGATCAATGGAAAATCTCTAGTTAAGTTAATTTCCAGTTTTTGTAAATATTTTTCTTTGATTGTCTATCTTGTAGTCGTATGTACTTGGTGAAATACCATCATTCAAGGATAGAATTACCATTGTTCGTCAGCTGTGGGAACTTACAGGAGATGTTTTGGTAAGTTTTATCCTCATGATAATCAATACAATTTCACTTTGGGACTTTGGGCTTTATGCGATTACTTTTAACGTGAAACAGGTTTTGGTGGAACCCGGAACGCCACATGGATCAGATATCATATCTCAAGTACGGTCTCACATATTATGGATGGAGAAAAGAGTAAGCGAGTTTACTTAAATCTAGCCAAGTATTCTGCACACACATCATTAATTGTTTTTAACGTTACAGAAAAGCCGGAAATTAGAAAAGGCGTCTAGCGAAGGCTCTAAGGATTTGATGACACAAAAATGTGGTGCATATATAGTAACACCGGTGAGTTAGAAGCCAACATTATTCATTTTGTAATTTTCAGTTTATAATGTGGCTGGGCTTTGTTTTATTATGCTATTATTTGTTGTTTCAGTGTCCTCACGATGGAGTCTGCCCATTGGACAATAGTGGTAAATATTGTCATTTCGTTCAGCGGTTGCAAAGGACTACAACACAGCTTGCATACAAGGTTTCATCTCAATCATGTGTTTTTTTATATAGAATTAAACAACTACTATTTATTATGGTTACATGTTTTTTTTCTAGCAATCCAATGGTATACCACTACGCGGTTTTGAAGATGAGAAATTTTCTTATGTTGTATTCAGACGAGGCCCTCGACCCAGGCAAGAACTAGCTATGTTTCTTAACTTTTATTAAAGATTCTAAATGCGTGAACTTTTCAAAGCATATCATAGTTATTTAAAATTAGGGCTGGCAAACTGTGCTGGTCAGGCGGGTTCAACTCAAGGGTCAAAACAGGTTCGGGTCAATATGAGTTATGAATAAAATGAGTTTGGGTTAAACAGGCCGTCTTAAGAAAGCATCAATTTGGGTTCGGTCAAAGCGTGTTTTGGTCAAAATTAAGTCAGGTTAGAAATGAGTCGTTAGAAAGTACAAAAATAGGTTCACCCCGCTATGTTTTCTTACGGTGGCTAGTGGCTGTGGTAGAGACGAAGGCGTCAGCAATGGTGGAGGCGTCGTCGGTGGCGGCAATGGAGTGGTGGCGCCGGTGATGGTATGACGACAACAAGCAGGTGGTGGAGACAAACACTTGTCATGGGTGGTGCTAACCCACTTGGACTGTTTTAAGTCATCATGATCGTTACCCGTTTTGACCCGTTGACTAATTTAAGTAGATCCAGAATGACCCGTTGACTGAATTTAGACGACTCAAATGAACCCATACACGATTATAAATTTATTTTCGCCCAAATCAACCAAATCTTCAAAGAATTAGTCATGATTGCCACCTGTAGTTTAATCACAACCCCATTTATTTGAAATTACATTTTTTATCAGATACATGGTTTTATGATGTGACATGGCAAACAAGTATCCTGTAGACTTAACTTAGAGACATTCTATACTGGTAGGCTTGTAATATTCATTACTCAATCAAAATGTTAATATACCGGTCCATAAATTGGTACCTGTTGTGCTTTTTTATGCAACCGAACATGTAACCTCACATGCATGTTGTACTAGAAAACTTTTTTCACTTTTAGGGGGGTCACAATATAACATATCTCGACAACTTTATGTCAATGCCACTAACCTCACTTGATTTTTTGTGTATAATTGTTTTATCCTACATGCATGTTCACATGCATGTTGTACTAGAAAACTTTTTTCACTTGAAGGGGGGTCACAATATAACATATCTCGACAACTTTATGTCAATGCCACTAACCTCACTTGATTTTTTGTGTATAATTGTTTTATCCTACATGCATGTTCACATGCATGTTGTACTAGAAAACTTTTTTCACTTGAAGGGGGGTCACAATATAACATATCTCGACAACTTTATGTCAATGCCACTAACCTCACTTGATTTTTTGTGTATAATTGTTTTATCCTACAGTGCAACGTGGCCTCTTGATGGTATGAAATTTGATACACTTAAAGAGCAAAAGGCTAAGAGGACCCCTGAAGATTATGAGACTGACTATGTTGAGGAATATGAGAGTGAACATGATGAGGATTATGAGAGTGAACGTGGTGAGTACTTTGTTTTCTTTTTTATTATCATCGTACTAAAGACCAAAAAAATGTGAACCATCTGGGAGGTGGGGGCAGAAACAACATGATATAAAGTTTTTATGATTATTTGATATAATTGAGTTGAATATTCTAAGTCCATCCCATCTTAGTCTCCCAGACCACTAATTTCTAGTGTGGTTTCATTTAACCAATAATTTCAGTTAATGGTGGCTAAATTAATGTTTGTGGTTAAATTGGGTCCGGGTTATAGCCGACAATTAACAGTTAAGTTTTTCCAGGAGCTTCCATTTTGATTTGACCCAAACCAAAGTTCCAAAGTTTGATATCATTGGTTTAATGAAACCCCACTAAAGTAACCTTTAGGTGGAATTAGACAACAATAACTCAGCTATTATACATGTTAGACAAATGATATCAAATAATTGTATAGTATTGACCTTTAATGTCCATTTTTGTTTGACAGATGACCAAATTGATTCCGAGCCCGGGGATAGTATTGATGATAAAATGATGGTCAAGTATGAGTCCGATATCAATGAACCATATGCCACGTCAGAAAGCGATGTAGAGGAAGAAACACCCGACGAGACCGTCCGTGCGGATCTAGGAACTGGATGGGGAAGAATAATATTCTCTCCGATGAAGAGGGGTAAACGAGTTGAAATGGACATTTGCCGGGCCACTAATTATGAAGGAACCGAAGGCCAGTTCGAGAGGGTAATTGTTACAAAAAGCAAAAACCCGACACTACATCAACAAGCCCGAAAATCGCTTTGGGGTGATCTCTGGCCATTTTGATTTAAAAAGTAGTGTAAATTAATTGACTTTGTAAAAATAAAAGTTAGCATAAAAAGCCTAATTTAGTAATTCACCATTGATTATTGATGGTTGACCCCATGTGACTTACCACTTGCATCCTTTCCAAAAAGATGGTACTATGAACTTGTGTTCATAAGACCAAAAAAAGGATTTTTTGACCTTTTCTTTATTTATGATAACTGTAGACTGAGGGGTCAGAATTCAATGGGTGTGATGAATGCGGCAGTAATAATTGATATTGAACTGTTATAGCCAGGTGAGCTACTCTGTTCTTACTTTAATTCAGAACAAGATTCTTCAAACACATATTTTTGTGTTTAATCGCTGGAAATGTTACCATGTTTGGCCAGAACTAGTTCAAAGTTGATGAGAAGGTTTAAATGAGCCTGGTGGTAACCACAGTCTCATATCCGATTGTAAACATGTGTCCTCGTGTATACCCATTGGAATTTCAAAATTAAGTTTTTGTTATTTTACTTGTCTTATTCTATCATTTTATTATCCAAGGAAATCAGGAATATCTAGCACATACTTCTATTACCAAGAAAATTAAAACTATATATTTGTTTATGGATGCGGTTCAAATAAACAGGTGTACATGTTTCAGGTAATATGACTGGTATCATATAATATCGTGTTTATCCCAGTCTCCTTACCTGTAAAAAGTTTGAAAACTAATTTTATACTTGGTTTTATATATGATTCTATCTGATTATCTATCCTAAATGTTTTGGGTTTGAGATTTGCCCCTCGTATTCGGGTTTGTTTGTCACCCATTAAAGGACCACTCTAAACAATTTGTTGGTCATGTGGTTTTTGTATGACGTTAAAAATAGTAGGCTTTTGAGTATGTTTTATAAATTATAACTTTAGCAATTATTGAGTTGCCCCTCTTACTGGTCCACTTCTAGAACAAATATTTTAGAACTTTATTTTAGCAATTATTGAGTTGCCCCTCTTACTGGTCCACTTCTAGAACAAATATTTTAGAACTTTATATAAATTGTTTGGCATGTTTATGAAACTTAACAATTAAAAGGCTCCATGAACCATTAAAAATGTGTAACCCAACACACTCTACTACTGACCGGTTCAGTTTAGAGGTGATATCTTGATAGAATCATTAATAGTACTAACCGGCTACCAAACATCCCCTTAGACAAAGTGTAGTGGAGCGACAAATGTGATGGATTTGGGCGACAAGTGGGCTACAACATACACCCTAAACTAAAAATTGCCCATTTGCTGACGTGATGTCACGTGTCCAAAATCGCCCCCAATTTGTAGCCCCCCCCCAACAAAACCCCCCACTACACATGACATAAGAGTAAGTGTAGTGGAGGGCTACAAAATGGAAGAGATTTCGACATGTGACGCCACGTCAGCAGATGGACGATTTTCATTTTAGGAGTGTTGTCGCTCTGTCGCCCATTTTTATTTTTTATTATTATTTTCATAACACATTCGAGTGGCAAATCTATATATCGACCCCCCAATTATCACCCAAATATCGTATAGGGGGCGGTGTTGTAGCCCCTTGTTTCTCAAAAAACCACCAACTTATGGCCCACTACGCATACACTAACGGGTGTTTGAGATTCCTTATTTTGGCTCCTTATAATTTTTCATTAAGTTAATAAGTTATAAAAGTGTAACTTATTAAACTTTTCCTCTCACAATTTAAGCAATCCCAAACACCTTATTACTTTTCAAAAAGTTTATAAGTTATAAGTTGGTGAAAATAAGCAATCCCAAACACATAATGAATTACCGAGAGATTTACAAGAAAATCAACTTAAAAGAAAAATTGAAAACTTGGTCCAGCCGGCAGACCATCTGCTTTGCTGGTTCAAGGGGCCAACGTCGTAATCTTCTGACGTAAATGAAAGCAGATTAAGAACGAGACAACGTTGTATGCGATTCTTTGTTCGATTGTCCGACGCCGAGGACTGAAATGGTAAATCAAACAAATATATATTAATTAATTAAATTATCACATAAGTCATGTCACGTGTTTGGATTTACTTCTTTTTGGAACACGTGGCCCCTAAATATGGCTAATTTCTTATTTAGTCTTTATTATGTTTCCATTATAATTCTATGACCATTTAAATACTGGGTGCTCGATAGCGTCAGTTGTGCGGGATCACGTTAGACGTTGACGCATGGTTCCGTCCATTTTTGAGTTTTCAGTTAGAGTTGTTTTGGAGTTATCAAAATCGGTGGGAGTACGGGAAAAGGAGAAGGAGGTTTTCCACAAAATCGTGATAATTGCTTGTTGCAGTATTTTGAAAGTGAGGAATGGATTTTTTTTTTGAAAAGTAGGGGCTGTTTGGCAAGTGCGAGCAATTAAGTGTTCAACCATTAAGAGGTCTGACTGGTTAAGAGACTCTGAGCTAGCAAGTGTTGAACCAGTTAAGTCTGTTTGGTTGGACATTTGAATAACTGTGCAAAATGACTATCTTACCCCTCTGAACTATTTCGTGCTGAATGAAATGTATCTGTTTGGTTGGAACTTTGAATGATAATAATTGCGAAAAAAAACACAAAACATCACAGAGAATCCAAATTACACATTATTATCTCAAAATCCACGGAAACATACTTAAAATCCAATTAGAAATTTATACTTTGCATACAATTTTAATTTTATTAATTTGAATTTAGCTGAGTTATCATCTCGTCACGCAAAGTAGTCATATGCTCTATGCTTTACTTTCCAAGTTTCCAGTAGATGGAGAATATCTTTAGAAAAGGAGAGGCATTTGTAATATCCTTGTTTCCATTGCCAGAGATCTTTTACCGGACGCCAGTATTTGAATGTTCCCCGTTAAAAAATGTAGTATATGTCATTCATGCTACAAAACAACCAGCAAATGTATATTAGCAATGTCATAAAAAGGATATCCATCAAAAGGTTACCTAAGAATAGGGTTATGATCCAAACCATATTTTTTATTCAATGACCAAATATATTACTTAAACAAAATGAATCGATGCTTTATAATTTGTAGTTCCATTGCAGTTCTCTTAAAAATATCAAAGTGCACCTATTTTTCTTGAAACCAAATATAGCTAAATGAATCCGACTCCTATTCAAGCTCACAAACTTCAATTTAGGAAACTTTAATTTAATAAGTGCTTACAACAATTGATGAAGTTTATACCTGATTTGAATCCAAAATCAAAACAGAACCAATTAAAAGAAAAACTTATGTAAACTAAGCTCTGTTGGAAATCTGAGTCGGCTCATGTTGGATGCGAGCAAATACGAACAAAAGGTAGCTGCATAATCTCTTGCAATCACAATTTGGTAATTTAACAATCAAATATAATAGAAATCTTCAACGGTACATCCATAAGCATCAATAGTGAAAAGATTGATAAAACATTTAGATAAATGTACAACATCAAAACTATTACCTATGGATTGTGGATTAAAAACATAAAATACAAAATAACTATCAAATTCACTGCATCAAATCAAAACATTTGGCGTGTTCATGTGCACGGTTTTAACTCGACCAACCTTAAACTTGGCCCTAACGGTTATATCGCGTTTCAAGTTATACAAAAAAATAATCCCATTCCAAGTAATACTAAAAATAGAGCTCGAAACGAGCCGAGCTCGAGCTCTATGTAAGTTAAACGAGTTGAGCTCGGGCTCGGCTAGTTTGCACCCTTACACCTTATTATAAATACAAACACAATATGCATGATCAATCCCACTTTATTTTACCATTTTGATTGAAACCCTAATCTCTAACAATTATGAATCCTATAATCTGATGAATCCATCTTACAAACTATAAACGCACAGATTTTGGAAATCACAAATTGAAGCACTAATCTCTAACACACCATTGTGTTCATCAATTTCGGAAATAAAAAATTGCTATTGCAGAAAAAATTACCTGGGTTGTCGATGGGCTTGTCGCTTCAAAGGGCTGGTCGATTTTCTGGGTAGAAACATAGAAGATGGTTCACGATTTTGGGAGTGGAGAAGGATGGAGAAGCTATTAGGTTGAGGGTAGAATGAGAAGAACGTTATATTTGGTTGAGGGTATTCTGGTCTCTGTTTCATTCAGCTTCAATTCTTCACTTACCCATTCAGAGGCTCAAAGTTCATTCAGATGCATTTGCGTCTGGCCGAATCATGAATGGCTCCATTAAGTTTCAAACAAACAACCCCTAGGACATGAAGAACGAGTCGATAGTTGGGGAGATCAAATCGTTAGGTTTCCTTTGATATAACAGTAGATCTAAAAAAGAGAAAATTGATGGGTCAAACTTGTGTATTTTTCTTTTACGTAGTTGTGCTTTTAGTGGGTTCGTGGCAGTCCTCCGGCCTGTGGAGGGTGCTTGCCTGGTGCTTTGCCGATTGTTTATAAAAGTTACTTTCCGAATTTTTTTTTGATATGTTGTTTTTATTTTGTTTAAGGGGAGAGGTGCGCCATCAGGTATGGTTGATCGGGTGCCATACTCGGTTGGTGAACAACGCCGCCGCCACATTAAACCCCAAATCGGGTATATGCAATCTTGGTGTAGTACCCCGAGCAAAAAGTTACCGTTGAGGGAAGGAATTTGACCGTTGGGCTGTGACAAAGTAAGAAAAATGTTTTTTCTCTATACGATCTCAACCATTTACCGTTTACACATACAACTCAAAATACACATAAATCTCCGCAAATTCTACCACCATAATATTCAACAACAATCATCAATCTTCTTGGAGAATTCAAATATTCAAGCAGCCAAAAATCATCTACATCTCTAGCAGGTTTGAACATGAGAGGAACCGTTAGAGGACGTTGTCCAACGTGCGAGGCGGTTCGACAGCTAGAGAAACCGGTAGAGGACGCGGTTCCAACGTGCGAGCTAGTTCGAGCTTGAGTTATCAAGGGTATATACGCAATTTTTTAATACACAACCATAGCCTGGTTCTCATGTTCAACTGCCCCATTTTTTTACATACCCATAAGGGCTTACTCTAGTTGCACCTGATCAGTTGGAATACTCTATGGAGAATCAAGATGCTTTCTAGCTATTTGCATATCGTAGCCCGCCTGGACATAACTCGCATGAAATTTTTTGGAATGCCCACTCCCTATTTATGAAGACCCCGATGATGTAGATTATGTACCAGAAACACAAGATCAAGTTAATTGGATCACGATGGTGAAAATGCAAGTTGAAAAAGAAGGCCAAAATGAAGTTGAAGAAACGAATAGAGCACGATTTGAAGGATGGGTGACTATGCTTTAGCTAAATTATGGTGTTATTGCTCTGAAGACAAAGTAGTCGGAAATCAACAAAAGAAAGAAAGTTTTATGGAATAAGGTCGTTAAACATTACACACCATATTGGGGGGCGCTCGAAATGGGAGACAATGAGGCCTAATATGACCGAGTTCAATGGATTTTGTAGTCAACCAGTAGATTTATTTCATTATTTCATATATATATTTGTAGTGTCAAAATTTAATATTTATTTCATAGTTTATGGGAATATTTACAAGAAAGCGGGTACGCCGATCTTAATGTGAAAAAGAACTTCTTTACCAGAATGTCATCATAACACTATCTTCTTTCAAAGCAATAACTAAATGATCTAACTTTCGTGTTTGTGTTAAAAATCTCTCTCTCTCACTCTCTCTCTCTCTCTCACACACATATATATATATAGGGTAAGGTTAATGTAAAAAACAATAGTTTTGTGAGAAGAATAAGAATAAATCTAAGCCCTTAGATCTAGGATCTAGTGGTTGAGATTAGTAGTTTTTTAAAAATCATATGGTTTCCTATTTACATGGTATATTGTCTTATTTTAAAACCTTCTTACCCTTCTCACAAAACAATTGTTTTTATTTGAACCCATCCTATATATATATATATATATATATATATATATATATATATATATATATATATGGTTGGTATCATTTAAGAACTCTAAAAAAATTAAGAACTCTTAGGAACTATAAACAACCAAAAGTTTTTTTTTTTTTTTTGTGTATTAACATTATTTAATAGCAGCTTTATCATATTTTATATAAAAAGTTTTGATTACATGTTAATCACAAGTTTACATATGTGTAAAATTTATAACTAATAAATTTACATAGGTGTAAAAAAACATAGATATGTATAAAAACTAATTTTCAAAATTGTAATTGTAAATATAGATATAGAAAAATGATAAAACTACACTCAAATAACATTGACATACAATTTTTTTTTTAAAAAACGTTAGTTTTCAAAGGTTCCTTCAAGTTCTTAAATAATTTAACAGTTCTGTAATGATACTCATTATATATATATATATATATATATATATATATATATATATATATATATATATATATATATATATATATATATATATATATGAGCGTGCGTGTGTGTGTAAATTTAACAAATTCTGTGAACCCTATTAAGTATCAAGAACATTCTCAAGTTATTCCCTATATTTGTTTGAGAATGTTTTGTAAATTATATGGTATGGTTATGAGTTGTTGTGATTTGTGAGTAGAGGGTAAAAAAAATGTTATATGAGAAAGTTAAATTTGGGGTTTCACTGTTCATACTGTATAATATTTAAATATTTTTTAAAAGTGATTGTGAGTGAAAAATAGATAAAAGATAATGATAAAGGTATAGAAATATTATTTAATTAAACATGAGAGATAAAATGCAATTATTTTTAGTGTATTTATATAATATTTATTTATATACGATAGGGAATTGGTTCACCTGGTTATCGTACATTGAACTACAACCGTATGAATAAATGGAGACATAGCTTAATATTAATATTTTAGAGTTAAGTGTCATTTTAGTACTTGTGGTTGTCCAATTATGCAACTTTAGTACCGATTTTGAATTTATTGCGAATGACTACTTCGCATTTCTAAAACTTGCTATTTTAGTACTTTTTTCTAACCCCGTCTAATTTTGTCCGTTAAGTCAGGGGTAATTTGATAACTTTGTTATTTTATTTAGTTTTTCATTTTCTTATAAATGTACCCCCCTTTTAATTCCCTCAAAACCCCAAATCCCCATTTGATCATCGACCGATAGATTCCTTTCACATTATTGCCACCAAGTTCTTGCTGATTCCAACGATGGTCAGTGGGCCAAATGTTACCGGCGAACACCAAAAGACACAGCGGCAATGAACGCAACTCGATTCCATCAAGTTCTCAATTCGTCTGCGATAGCTTTCGGCTCTCCATTTGACCATCACACAGGTGTTAAAATAACACGGGATTTTGGATGAGAATACCTAAGACAATAACGGGTCGAATAGAAGCTCCAAGTGAAGTATTTGGTGAAGTTTGTGTGGCAGCATTCTGGAGCTCCGATGAACCGATGTTGTGTAAACAGACCGTCCGTGGCTTGTTTATATCATCGACCACAACGATGCCGAAGTCAAGCTAAATGACACCTTCTACATTCTGGTCGAGTATTTCGCCCAGATAGTTCCGGGCACGGTTTAACGGGTTCTCGAGAGTGACCCAGATTGATGAAGAGATGAGTTTTTTAACAAAGGCTTCAATGAAAATATAGAATCTAGAGTTTAGAGACGGGAATGTGTAACATCTCGAAAAATACCATATTTATTTTGGGTTATAAATATCACTTTGAAAATTGAAGGACCCAAAAATATTTTAATAAATACGGAAAAGAAATAATGAGATATATATAGATTTTAAAGTGGGAAATATTCCATGTTAAGGAAATAGGATTCCATCCCACATGGAAAGAAGGAAGAAAATGAAAGTCTTCCACATTGGTATAAATAGGAAAGACAAATCCATCCCACATGTGAAGTAGGAATATATTGAAGCTATTTATAAGGAGTTGAGTTTCCATAGTAATATTCTTATAGCCATGTATGCACCAGTGGTCCTAGCAGAGGGTGTGAAGCACCCGATGCCCACGTGAACGGGCACGGGTGAAGGGCGATTTTATCCTGACAATTTTTTACACGTGTCACCACGCGGTGACACGTGGCAGGTTTACGTGTCAACTCAGCGACCTTAAAAGTCTAGTTCGCGCGATGCGAAACAATCCTTCGCGCTATGCGAAGGACAAAAGGCTTCAATGGCGGTAAGAGGGTCCTTCATGTAAGCTCTTCGTGCGACGCGATGGGACACTTTTACTGCCTATAAATAAGAAACCATGGGTTGAGACTCTAGTCATCTCATCACACATTAATTACACATAATACCTCGATATATGTGCCACGACTCCAACGTTTCGACGTTCGTTCCTCGAAGTACGTGCAAGGTGTAGGAGTGATGTTCATTTATTCTTTTGATTACCCGCCGACAGATAGAAGTACTGCTCGCGTCAAGCCTAGGAATTTCATATACACTAGCCATACAAGGTAGGGGTTCGACCCGATTATTTTATTATATATGGCTTAGAACCTGGTCAAGGGTATAGTCTATACCTTGAGTATAAAATAAATGAAATATAATTTCCATAATATAAGGGTATTGATGTGTGCGTGCGTATGCTTTTAAATATAAGATGGATTGGAAATTTAGCTTTTGCACAAGATCGTGCTTTAAATTTATAAAAGTGATTTCTACTAAGACTAAACACACATAAAATAGGAAAGTGTACATATCGTATATGTAGAATAGTATTGGTAAGAACCAAGTTTCGATCCGTGGATACAAATGTTTCTAATAATAAATCATCGGTTTAATTCTATCAGAGGGTTTAATCATTTTGAGGTTGATTTTTAAAATTTTTATAAAATAGAAATACTTATATAATATATAGGTGACAAGAAGAGAAATTCTAAGTGAGTAATTCAATTATATAAAGGTTACCATCTAAGATCAAGAATCCACTCCATTTATCCTTGATGATTATAAAGTAAACATGTGATAAACTTGCCGTAATAATATATGATAGAATAGCCCCTCATTTCTAAGTGAGCATATCCTATGACATAAAAGAAAGTAGCATGCGCATTTTAAAGTCGACCATTTCCTAATGTCATGCTACCACGAGAATGTCAATTTGAGTTGGCAAGTAGTTTCTCAAATACCAATTCTAACAACTTTGGGTGGTTATAGTTTAGTCACACAACCTCCACTTGGTTGATTTAAGTAGGTTATAATAACACCTTATGTTAACATATGATTTCTTTAACAAGCATGATAACCTATGCAATCGTGTTAACGATGTTATTTCAGAATTATCAAAACTAGAGAAATAGATCATAACTTATATCTCATCATTTCTAAGTACAATATAAGGATCCATGTTTCGATAAATTATCAAAATATTCTTTCTTTCAAGAACATGAATCGATCATGAATGATAGTTAATCACCAACTTTGAATTGTTGAATTAAGATAGTGAAACATTTTTCATCAAAAGATAATTGCAAAATAACCATGTACTTTACTAAACTAAATCACATGTTAAACATAATCATCAAGTAAAACAAAGCTACTTCATAGATTTTAGATGGTAAATGAAGTTTAGCTCATAATGAGCATGGTTATGAACATTAAAATGGATGATAATAACAAACACATGATTAAACTAGAACAATCTAACTAAATGTGGATGAATCTTCCTTCTTAATGATGATGATGGATGATGATGATAACTTCCAAGCCTTCAAACTCTCCACAAGATCTTCAATATGAGTGTAATGTGGGTGTTTTTATAAGAGAAACCCGTTTAGAGATTTTCTTCAAGCACACCAAATGAGTGCAACATGAGTCTCTATTTATTAGCAGTCTGGAGTGAGTGGCACGACCCCGTGCTCCATGAGGCACGGTCCCGTGTCCACGTGTCCAGTTGCATTAAATGCTGTCAGATCGTACGTGATGACTCACCACGGCCCCATGCTTCTCGAGGCACGACACCGTGCTTTTTAGTGACATGTGCTAATTATATTTGTTTTATCTAAAAGGTGACCACGACCCCATGCTTCTTTGTCCAGTGTTTTTCTTTTCTTATGGATTTTTGTCCTTTCTTGTGTTCAGAAGCATGGGGCGTGGTTCTTGAAGCACGGGGGGCGTGGTTGGGGGTTTTTCTTTGATTTTTCTTTTTTTTTCTTTGTCTTTTGACTTGTTTCATCGTTGAAAGCTTGGTTTTACCTGAAATTGCATTTTAATGTGATAAGTATTAATGTGATAAGTAGCCTTCTGAGCTATATTATTTGATAGAAGTTGCAGTTTTTAGAGATTATATGATCCTAAAAAGATGTATAATTTTATGTACATCAGGTATAGATAAACTATTAATTATTTATTGAAAATAAAGTTTTACAATGTTTTTTAAGAAAAAAGAAACTTAGAATAACGTTTCTTCATGAAGAAGAAACGTAGTGTTTAATTAATAAATGTTCCGGACTAAAGGTTCAAGTACAAAGAAACGATTATCAAGGTAAAGAATATGCAAATAGACTAAAGGTCTAAAGCTAGATTATTGATCTAGTATTTATAAAAGGTTATTCTCGTACTATAAGTCCGAGGTAACAAGAAGATTAAATCGGTGGGTTACGCTGATCATAACAAAGGTGAATACGTCCAAACTCTTTACAGCTTTATAAATTGGGTCATTTATTGTTTACATAAGATTACGTATCCCTAAAATGTTATAAACAAAGGTAATCGCTGGCCCTCAGGCTATTGTATACGTTTGTCTGGATCCTTACATACGTGGTTAGACGGTGGGCACACCGCACCACGCTTGATAATGCCTCCGCCACATTGGATCGGACCTAGGTAATGTTCAAGTGGGAATTATCTTATGTATATTGGTAGTTGCTAAGTAATCTCGAACGCTGTGGTGTTTGCTGGCGGTTTCGAGCTGAGCTAGAGTTTGTAATTGTTATTTAGATTTCAGAACTTGATTATTTCTTAAGCCACTTTGGGCCGAGATCTAACTTATGTCTTGAGTGGATAATTAAGTAACAAACTATTTTGTCTCAACTTGTTCACCAGCATGCGTTGTTGACGTATTATATAACTGTTTTACAGGTAATCATGAGTAGGTGTTTGGAGATGGAGGATAACCATTAGACGATCTGATGGCTCAGATGAAGCTTTTGATATTCAAATAATGTAAATTATGTTTTTCGTGTTCAAACACTGTGTAACAAACCAACGGGTGTTTAATTCCCGTCTTTTGAATTATATTAATATTTTAATCATAACTTCCGCTTTACAACCTTAAACTCTGATATATATTTAAAAAATAGGTACCAACTATTGGTCACACACCTAGGCCCTAAGTTGGGGTGTGACAGGTTGATTATCAGAGCCATCGATCTTAGCGAATTAGGTATTTAATCGTACCTAAGCTTTGATCAAGGGATAACTTTCAATATTTTATTATATTATATTATCGGGATAAGATAGGTTGGTACTCTTTCCTATCCTCATCGTTCCAAATCTCATAGATGTCTTTTAAGAAGTACATGGATACCTTTGCCAAGGAACGTAGGGAGGCGAACTGCCCGAAACCGGAGATTCCGAAGGGAGATGAAAGTGACGATTAGTACGTCGAAAACTTTAGTCATGACCATCCAATCATACCCGTAGTTCCATTTGGAAGTCAACCCATTTACTTTCCCGTCATGGAGCAAATGCCAATTCGCATACCAAGTGATCCACCAACTCCCGAATATCATCCATCCTATATTCCGGATTATCATCCTTCCAAAGAAATGCAAGTTGACGAGCCAATTAAGTCCTAAACCGAGCAGGACACATCCTGTTGGATGCAATGTCTTGGAACTCCAACTTATAACCCAACAGGTTCCAACACTGATTCCATCGCAGGTCCATCAAGGAGACCTAATATGAGAGTGATGCAACCTTAAGAAAAGGTGAAAATACAAGTTGATCTAAACAAAGATGATGAAGAGATGTGGATGGAGGAAGACTTCGAAGAAGAAATTTCGGAAGAAATAAGTTTTGAGGAAGAAAGCCCTCGTATTCATGATAATCCAAGATGTGAATGTACACCAAATATTGGTTGCCAACATTGAATGTTTTCTATGCCTTATAGATATAATTCTCAAGATCCTTATGTTCAAGGGTTCCCGCCAAGTTTTCCAGCATACCCTGGAATTGTTCCTACCATCTCGGAACAAGCCAATAAAATAAGGGAACAAGAAGCAACCGATGAAGCTTTTTATAATCTACCATTTGAAGAAAGTCCCCTACCACCATACCCAAGAAATCACTATGATATCGTTATGATGGGATACTGTGATCCACCACCACAATATAGATACCCAAATGTTATGCCACTGTCACAAGAGGAACATCTTGATCAAGCCTTGCATGAAACTGATGACTTAAGAAAGAAAGTTGCTACTGAGGGTATCAAGAAGAAGATAGTTGGAAATAATTTACTACAGAAATGTAGTAAGATGAAGTGTAACAGTGGCAAGTTCGCCTTCAAAGCGATAACTTCGCCTAAGGCCCATTTCCTTCGCCTTCAAAGCGATAACTTCGCCTTCAAAGCGATACCCAAATGTTTACTACAATATCCACCACCACAGGTGAGTTTCTAGCCCCATTTCCTTGTTATGTTTTCGGGGCTGTATGCATACTCGATGTGAAGTGTGAATACACTTACCTTAAGTGGTAAGTGTATGCTATAGATGTTATACGAGGTATATATTTTATAATGCTTGTCAGTACGTGAACGATCTTCGGATATTGCACGTATCGCCATGGATAGTAAATTCCAAGTGGTTGATAGTGTGTATGAATGTTATGATGTGACTTGTTTATTACGTAAATACTGAACTGATATAAAGTGTGATATAGGCAGGTAGAGGTAGAGTGTGTTAGAAGTGGCAAGAGTCTAGTAAGGGTGTTAGTGGCATAACGTGAGCGCGTGATAGGGAAAGCCTGTACGTGCCATCGTTATTATGTGTGTACAATTGTTGATGTGACTTGCTTATTATGTAAATGATATGAAGCGTGTTGTAGACAAGTAGAGGTAGAGCGTGTTAGAAGTGGCAAGAGTCTAGTAAGAGTGTTAGTGGTATAACGATAGTACGTGGTAGGGTAAGCCTATACGTGCCTTCGTTATTAAAGTGGCAAAGTGGCATAACGTTTTACGTTATTAAAGTGGCAAAGTGGCATAACGTTATACGTTATTAAAATGGCAAAGTGGCATAACGTTTTACGTTATTAAAGTGGCAAAGTGGCATAACGTTATACGTTATTAAAGTGGCAAAGTGGCATAACGTTATACGTTATTAAAGTGGCAAAGTGGCATAACGTTATACGTTATTAAAGTGGCAAAGTGGCATAACGTTATACGTTATTAAGGTGGCAAAGTGGCAAGGTGGTAGGTGTAAATAAGAGGCTAAGTGGTAAGGTAAGCAGGTTAGATGTGAAAGTGGGAATACACTTACCTTAAGTGGTAAGTGTATAGATGTTATACAAGTAGCTATTATGTAATGCTTGTCGGTACGTGAACGATCTTCGGATATTGCACGTATCGCCAAGGATAGTGATTGTCAAGTGGTTGTTAGTGCGTATGTATTCTTTGATGTGACTTGCTTATTATGTAAATATTGTATTGATATAAAGTGTGCTGTAGACAAGTAGGGGTAGATTGTGATAGAAGTGGCAGAGTCTAGTAAGAGTGTTAGTGGCATGACGATAGTACGTGGTAGGGTAAGCCTATACGTGACTTCGTTATTAAAGTGGCAAAGTGGCATAACGATATTCGTTATTAAAGTGGCATCAAGTGGCATCAAGTGGCATAAGTGGCTAAGCTGTAGGGGTAATTAAGAGGCTAAGCTATAGGGGTAATTAAGTGGTTAAGCAGTGGCATGTTAGACTGTGGACTATGTGTCTTCGGATACGTATATATTGTATGTAGTGGTTGTATGATAAGTTGCTTGATTAACTAGAACTCACTCAGCGTAGCTGACTTTTAGTATGCACGCAGGTGAGTAGAATGAGACAGCTAGCTTGAGCGGGCACATGGTGGGCGAATAGGAAACTGGCATCTGAAGACTCAAGATGTTTTAATGTAATTGACGTTTATTTTGAAAGACAAGAATGTTTAATTAAGGCAAGTTTTGGATTGCTGTAACGTTTCATGAAAGTTTTTATATTCCGCGAAAGTTTTAACGAACTCTGATTTGTAAGAACTGTGTTTATGAGTAAATCCGACGCTAAAGTAGGGCTACCGGGTTCGGGGCCTTACAACGTTTAAGCTTAAAGGTTACGTTTTTAAGATCGGTTTGCCCTAAGATTTGATATGAAAGCAAAGCGGGCATTTTTACGCAATAAAAAAGTAAACTTGATGTTAAATATGGACTTATCCAACTCGTTAGTGATGATCTAGCTAAACCGGGTTTGGAAATCAATAAAGGTTTAAACTTTATTGTCAAACAAACTAGATATTGGCTGAGGATTGAAATGGAAATGGTTAAGGGATTAAACAATAGTAAAATACGATAAAGGATGATGATGTATGTAAACGAGGTGTTTTGGAACAAAACAGGACAAACGAGTGACGTTGGACCATGTTAACGCAAGGAAACGATGTCGTTGTAGACCAAGGCTCGTTCCTTATGCAAAGCGGGCAAATCGAGTCGAAAAGAAAGGCTGGAAAGTGATGAAAATATAACCCATATTCGAATCGGGTCCTTAAGAAACCTTATTCAAAGGAAATGTAATCGAATCGAATGGCCAGAAAAGTAATCGAATCGAATGGGGAAAGTGATCGAATCGAATGAGTGATTCGATTCGAATAGAAAGTCCATTCTAATAGAGAGTCCATTTGAATAGAAAGTCCATTCAAATAGAGAGTCCATTCTAATAGAAAGTCCATGCGAATAGAAAAGTCCATTCCAATTGAAAAGTCCATTCGAATATAATCTGCCATTCGATTAGAACTGAGAATTCGATTAGAATAGTCCAGACTTAGAATTTTCTAATGAAATTTTAGTAAAGGACTGTTAATGAAAATAAAAATTTTAGCTCGACCCCAGCCAGGGGCTCTTTCCCTTGGACCCTGCTAGGGGCTGCCGCCCCTAGAACCCTGCTGCCAGGGGCGCTGCCCCCGGACTCTCGTTCATTGAGAGTTATAATTAAACTAGAGACACAATATGGGTAGTGATAGTTAATTGATACGTGTAATTGTTACACAGTTAGTCACGCACAACTAAAGAAAGGAATAACCATCAACGTTGAACGTAACCGAGCTCAGGTGAGTTTCTAGCCCCATTCCTTGTTATGTTTTCGGGGTTGTATGCATACTCGATGTGATTAGTTAATACACTTATCTTAAGTGATAAGTGTATGTCATATATGATTTATGTGAAAGATATGAATGATTGCTTGTCGGTACATGAACGATCTTCGGATATGACATGTACTGCCAGGTTATAATTAAAGATATGAAAGTTATATGTAATGTATGGATGATATATGTTATGAATGAATATAAAGGGATGGCTAGGTACAAAAGAAAGGGACCGGGCCCTAATAATACTCGAGGCAGAAAGAGACCGAGCCCTAATAATACTCGAGGTAGAAAGGGACCGGACCCTAATAATATCGAGGCAGAAAAGGGACCGAGCCCTAATAATACTCGAGGCAGTAGGGCGTAATGCTCTTTAAAACGTATGAGTATATAAAGTATGAATGGATGTAAAAAATGTAAAGGAAGAATAAAAGAAAGAATGAAATAAACAAAGAAGGTATATACTCATGTATGTACGAAAGAAAGATAAGCAGGTTAAGTATATACTATTAATCTACGGATGCGTGTGTATAAGTATTTGAAAGTACTGTATGTTACTTGATTAACTAGAACTCACTCAGCGTAGCTGACTGTAACACCCACCAAAGTTTCTTACCAAAGTACCAACTTATAAAAATTTTAAAGACTGAAATGTATATATATGGTATGATCCTTTTCAGAATAATAAAATCGAAATATTATCACTCGAACATTTAACAAACGAAACGATCATTTGAGTTCGAAAGATTAAATAAACATTTTTAATCATTAAACATCATATATAATATATTAAGACAAATAAATAACTATACAAATAAATAACTATACATATATCCATCTACTATTAATAATTAATAGTGTGGTTACACTTAAAATACAATATATATGTCTCAATATGTATATGCATATTATTAGTTTACTATCCACTAATTGTATATCTGTTTTTAATAAATGAACATATAACTCAATATATAATAGTATGCTATAATAAAATAAGTATATATATCCAAGTGAGCTTAAGATGGATAAGTCTTTTGAAAAGGTAAATTAATATTTAACACCTATAATCACCGAACTCCATATTTTAACTAATTGCCACGATTTGTATGAAGTTTTGACATCTGTTATGGCCGACCTCTCATATGAGTATATATATCCATACATATAATTAAATGGGAAACTCATCACATACATATAAGTAAATTAAGGAGTGTTATAATAAAGAAAATATCTAGAGATAAACCGTGAGTTTAAAGTGGAGATTCGCGGTGCTATAACGGTAAGGAGTGTCGGTAATAAGCACGGATTTTGGTTAGTCAAGTCAAGCTATCGACAATAGAAGGTCCTAAATAAAGTCAGATATTAAAGCACGGATTTTGGTTAGTCAAGTCAAGCTATCGACGATAGAAGGTCCTAAATAAAGTCAGATATTATAAGGTGAATACGTTCCACCTTTTTATATAAATTTATATAACATGAATATTTTATTCTTTGTAAATGGTCATGCTCTTATTGGACAAAATGGGTGTTTGTCTCCAAAGAGTCAAAACATGGTTACAAATATAAAAACCTTTAAACAGGTGCACCAACTAAGCTGAAAGGTAAATATGTTTAATTGTTTGTTAAACTGATTTTACTCTGAAAGGATGGACATGTTAATTGTCTTAGAGCTGAAAAGACAATCATAATGTTTATCTTAGAAGAGTCTAAACAAATTTATTTACTCTAAAAAGATAGATACGTTATTTGTCTTAAGAGCCTAAAAGACATATATATTGTTTATCTTGGAAGAGTCTGAAAACATTTATAAAATGTTATAAACGAGATAGAAAATAAAAGCACTCAGACTGAGTACACATGTGTCTGGATCCAAACATAATTGACAAGTAGCAGGCATGCTATGCGTCAGTCTCAAACCATATCTCCAGATGGGCGCAGATCCCGGAGATACTATTGACTTGTGTGTGTATGTTAGTGGTACGCCCCAGGGATTAAGCAGGAGCCCTGCTGAGCTGTACAGAAAACTATATATGTGTTGTAACAATATTTCATAAAAATATTTTAGAGTCAACCATTCACCAGCATACCGCTGACATATTTTTTTCCAACCTATTTTACAGAAAATCAGAAAAGTTAGACCAGTTAAGCAAGACATGATAGAAAATTAAAGATATAGTCATTAGACGTTATCTGATGGCTCAGATATTTAAAATTATAATTAATTTAAATTATATTTTTCTTGGATACGTTTTGTATTATCATACGGGTATTAAATCCTGACATTAAAAAGAAAATATTTTTTTAAAAGACTTCCGCTAAAAGAACGCAACTCTAATATATTTACAAAATCGGTACCAACTATTGGTCATATGTTTAGGCCCTCGAGGCCGGGTGTGACACTGACTTTTAGTATGCACGCAGGTGAGTAGAATGTGGCAGCTGGCTTGAGTGAGGCACATGGCAGGAGAATAAGAGACCGGCATCGGAAGACTCAAGATGTTTTTATTTTTATTTATTTTTAATTTGAAAGACAAAAATGTTTGCTAAGACATGTTTAAGAAGTTATATGTAATGTTTGATGAGAGTTTTATATTCCGCGAAATTTTTAATTAATTCTGATATTTAGAACTGTGTTTATGAGTAAATCCAACGTCCAACGTTAGGCACAGATAACGGGCCTTTACATGAAGAAGATGATCAAGGGTTACATGAAAGATTAGGAATCCCGTCCGTTTGTGTTTGTATCATTAGGACTAGTAGTTATAATTGTTTGTATGATATTCCAAGTTGTTATAAGATATTCCGATTTGAAAGATATGCTATCCACCGGTATATAAATAAAAGTCCTTGGTTCTAAATCTATTATTTATAATTTCATATGTCAAACCAAAATAATCCTTCGCAAAACCAAGAAGCTTCTACCGCAAGAAGCAATCGAGCTAGAACCGAGCCAGCTCAAAAGATTCCCGATAATCTGATAATAAAAATGCAAGAAATAATGACACAAGCTATGAACCCGTTGGTTCAAGCTATGAAAGATGGTTCGGTTCACAAAAGTGAAACCAAGCTATCCCATAACACTGTACAAACGAACAAAACCGTTAAAACCAAGACTCATCCTAACCCTAATCACCAAGACGAAGGAAGTGATCATGGATCGAATACTGGTAACAACTTTAACCGAACTTTAAAAAGAAACTTAGGATTGAAGGTTGGCTTTTCAAAGATTTCAAGACTTAGAGCCCGAAAGATCTTTATGGCGACAAGGGGGCCATTGTTGCTTTATGATGGTTAGAAGAGATGAAATCGATTGTGATAATCAACAAGTGTACTGAGAAGGAGATGATTCAGTATACGTCTCAAATGTTTAAAGGTGAGGCGTTGGAGTGGTTGAACACTCTAATTATGTCGAATGGAAGAGAGCCCATGT
Organism: Bidens hawaiensis; assembly: GCF_021521415.1. Lineage (NCBI taxonomy): Eukaryota > Viridiplantae > Streptophyta > Magnoliopsida > Asterales > Asteraceae > Bidens > Bidens hawaiensis. The sequence goes on along the minus strand of NW_027493318.1, from coordinate 372,020 downwards.
ATCAGTTAGCATGAAAAGAGTTTAAAGAGTTGGTGCTACAAAAATTTTGTCAGATGCATGAGACAGACATGATCCAAACCAAGTTCCTTAACCACAATGTGGTCGGGACTAATCTGAAAGACTACGACACTAAGTTCCAAGAGTATTGTAGACTCGTACCTCAATTAGTAACACTGGAATCGAACAAAGTAACCCGTTACATTTGGGGTTTGACTAGGGAGATATGAGACATGGTATAGTCTCACTTGCCATAAACCGCCGATTACACCATGGAACTAGTTGGTTATATGATGAATGACCTTATACGAAACAAGGAAGAGGATAAGAAGGTTGATACAACAAACGACAAGAAAGGGAAAGGAAACACCCACTTCACGTGTAAAGGAATTAATCAAAGGAATGGCAGATTTAGTTTTAACTATCCGCTATGTAGGATTTGTAAGAGGCATCACAATGGATTATGTCACTTTGCGGCATCTACTTCTGTAGTTTGTGACTTGTGCAATAAGCCAGGGCATGTTGCTGTTGATTGTTGGAAGAAGTCGATGACTTGCTTCAATTGCAAAGAAGTTGGTCATCATAGTTTTGAATGTCCAAAGAAAAAGACAGTTTCTAGTGGAGGTGCTGGAGGAAGTGGCACCAAGAATGATCCAAAGAAAGGAAATGCTCGATTCTTCGTACTCGACACCAAAATGGCTACAGACATACCGGATACCATCACCGGTACGTTCTTAGTTAATAACGTTTATGCTAGAGTTTTATTTGATTCAGGTGCAAACCAAAGTTTTATAGATTATAAATTTTGTAGTATATTAAACGAACTTTCAACGAAATTGAAAGAAACTTTAAACGTTGAGACGGCCAATGGTGAGATAGTTAAGATTTCTGAAACCTTAGAAAGTGGAAAGATCTTGCTAGCAGGTTATGTCATACCCGTTCAATTATTGCCCATAACATTAGCCCGTTTTGACATAGTTCTAGGTATGGACTGGTTATCCAATAACCATGCCCGTATCATCTGCAATAAGAAAACCATAGAACTACAAGCCCCTGATAAGCGAACAATACAAATTACCGGTAACAAAGATGCTGGTCAGGTTTGCATAATTTCCATGATTAAAGCTAACAAATGTATAGACCAAGGTTTTTTAGCATTTATGGCCTACGTTACCGAAGAGCCAAAACCAAAAGAAATAAAATATGTACCTATATTTGCCAAATATTCAGACGTCTTTCCCAATGAGTTACCAAGTTTTCCACCTAATCGAGAAGTCAAGTTTAGAATCTATTTTTATGCCTGGAACTGCACCCATAGCCAAATCCTCATATTGTTTAGCCCCTACGGAAATGAAAGAATTGAAGAAGCAATTAGATGAGCTGTTAGAGAAAGGATTCATTCGTCCAAGTTCGTCACATTATTCGTCAAAAAGAAAGACGGATCCATGAGAATGTGTATTGACAATGGAGCCTGAACAAAGTAACTATTAAGAACCGATATCCGCTACCTAGAATTGACGACCTATTCGATCAATTGCAAGGAGCGAGCTATTTTTCTAAAATAGACTTACGTTTGGGGTATCATCAATTTAAAGTCTAAGAACTAGACATTCCGAAGACGGAATTTCGCACAAGGTATGAACATTATGAGTTCACCGTGATGCCGTTTGGACTCACTAATTCTCTAGCCGCATTCATGGATATGATGAACAAGATTTGCAAAACCTATTTAGATAAATTTGTAATCGTATTAATCGACGATATATTCATTTACTATAAATCGGAAGAAGATCACAAAGTGCATCTTAGGATCTTACTTGATATACTTAGGAATGAGAAATTGTACGCTAAGTTTTCAAAGTGCGAATTCTGGCTTCATGAAGTACAATTTCTTGGTCATGTGGTTAATGCCAAAGGAACTCAAGTGGACCTGCCAAGACTGAAGCGATAGCTAAGTGGCAAATTCCAAGATCACCAACCGAAGTCCGAGTTTTCTTAGGTCTGGCGGGATACAATCGAAGATTCATTGAAAATTTCACGCATAGCCGTTCCTCTAACTTCATTAACTCGAAATAACGTCAAGTATGAATGGGGAACCAAACAACAAGAAGTATTTGACTTACTCAAACAAAAGCTTACTAACGCACCTATGCTGGCTTTGCCACAAGGTACCGAAGATTTCATTGTATTTAGTGACGCATCCCATTCAGGTTTGGGTTGTGTACTAATGCAAAGAAAGAAACTAATAGCTTATGTTTCTCGTCAATTGAAAGTACACGAATAGAATTATACAACTCACGATCTAGATTTAGGTGTCATAATTTCCGCTTTGAAATTATGAAGACACTATATTTATGGAGTTAAGTTTATCGTGTACACTGATCATAAGAGTTTAAAGCACATCTTTGACTAGAAAGAGCCAAATATGCGTCAAAGGAAAGGGACGAAAACCTTGAATGATTATGATTGCAAATCGTCTATCATGAAGGTAAAGCCAATGTGGTGGATGACGCATTTAGCCGAAAAGAACATGAGAAACCCAAAAGAGTTAAAGCTTTAAGGTTAGAACTTCAGATAGATCTAATCGAACAAATAAAGAAATCTCAAGAACAAGCCATTGAGGAAAGCAACATCTCCGAAGAAAAACGTAATGGCACAATCGACTCTTTAGTTACAGGAGAAGACGGTATACTTAGACTTGGAAATAGGATCTGGGTACCAATAATTGGTGAGGAAGTCTTCACATGGGTATAAATAGGAAAGATACATCCATCCCACATGTAAAGTAAAAAAAATTTGGAAGCTCTTTATAATAAGTTGAGTTTCCATAGTAATATTCTTATATGTCATGCGTGCACCAGTGGTCCTAGAGGAGGGTACGAAGCACCCGGTTCACGCACGGGCTCGGGCACATGCACGGGCGATGGGCGCAATGTGGCGCTTTTATGGCCCACACTCGCATCGCCGCAAGCCATTTGAGAGCCGCCTTAGTATTTTTGAAAAATGAAATAGAGACCAATAAGTGACAAGTTATCAAAGTCAAGGGACTATAATGGAAATTTTGAGAATTAGAACCTTCGCACGATGTGAAGGATCAACAGGTGAGTCCTTCGCGCGACGCGAAGGAACCTTACTCTTATCCTGACAATTTTTGACATGTGTCACCATGTGGTGACACGTGGAAGGTGTACGTGTCAACTCAGCGACCCTATAAATCTAGTTCGCGCGACGCAAAATAATTCTTCACGCTACGCGAAGGAGAAAAGACTTCAATGGCATTTAAAGGGTCCTTCACGCGACCCAAAGGGATAGATTGGAAGCCCTTCTCGCGACGCGAAACACTTTTACTGCCTATAAATAGGCAGCCATGGGTTGAGACTCCAGTCATTTCGTCAAACGTTGGTTTCACATATTACCTCGAAATACGTGTGACGACTCCGACGTTCGTTCCTCAAATTACGTGCAAGGTGTAGGAATGTTGTTCGTTTATTCTTTTGATTGCCCGCCGACAAGTAGAAGTACTGCCCGTGTCAAGCCTAGGCATTTCATATAAACTAGCCATACAAGATAGGGGTTCTGCCCAGTTATTTTATTATCTATGGCTTAGACACTAGTCGGGGGTATAATCTATACCTTGAGTATAAAATAAGTGAAATACAATTTTCATAAGATAAGGGTAGAAAAAAAATATTGATTCTTTATTGAAAATAAAGGTTACAATGTTTCTTAAGAAAAAAGAAACTTAGTATATACGTTTCTTCATGAAGAAGAAACGTAGTGTTTAATTAATAAATGTTTTTGACAAAAGATCCAAGTACAAAGAAATAATTATCAAGGTAAAGAATATGCAAATAGACCTTAAACTAACGGGTGTTTTCCCGTCTTTTGAAATATATTAATAATTTAATTATAACTTCCGCTTTAGAACCTTAAACTCTAATATATTTACAAAATAAGTACGAACTATTGGTCACACGCGTAGGCCATATGTTGGGGTGTGACAGAAAGTGTGGTGGACAATCCGGGATCAAAAAAAGGTTGATAAAAAAAGGGGGAATTAGGGTTGACGTTTATAAAAAAAGGAAAAATAAATAGCATAACAAAGTTAACAAATTACCCTGATTTAACGGATAAAATTAGACAGGGTTAGAAAAAAAATACTAGAATAACAAGTTTTAGATATGTGAAGTAGTCATTTATAATAAATTCAAAATCGGTATTAAAGTTGCATAATCAAACAAAACATAAATACTAAAATGACAATTACTCAATATTTTATTATCACATGATTTTAATTTACTTCCCCTTCTATTTCATATGATAAATAAATTTGCACATGCTTTGTGTGTTGATGATTTTAACGTTTTGTTTGTATCGAAACTTGCATATATTTTTGTTTGTTTGGAACCATAAAATATCAATAGAATGTATCGGGTAAAACTTATCCTTAAAGCAAATAAATGATAAACGAATATGACAAAAAAATATATATATAAGTTGTTATATTTTAGGTGTCGTATATTTATGTGGTAACATCAAAATGATTTCATATCCATAGAGATGATGACAATCACAAATAACTTTCTCTTTATTTGTAGACAACCATATAAACTCTTGCGTATAATTAATTTGGATTATTAAATTAACCATTGGCCAAATTACTTAGTTCTTAGATTAAATTTAATCTTTCCCACTGGAGTTAAAGTATAGTGCGGTTTATCTGAGTGATAACACCTGCAAACAGAACTCTGTAAGCTGGCTATAAAAAGGAGATTTTTTTTTGGTGGGGAGGGGGGGGTGTTTTTTCGTAACCATCATCCGGCGTGAGAATCATTACAAGAGACTAGATATAAATGTAAGCACAAGGTATCGCGGAACACTAGTGAGTATTCTTCCTCGGAGAAGTTATGATCCTTTTACCGTTGGAGATCAAGTGGTATTTATAGCCGGATATGAATCTAAATATATCTAAAAAACTATAGCTATCAGATTCAAGCCACCAGTTTTCAGCTACAGCTAACAATTAGTTTTGTTAAAGATACCCTATATGTTTATAAACAAATTAGTAAATTACAAACATAACTTACTTTAATTGTTAGTTGGTAGTTTATTTACAATAATATTGATATATTATTAATTATCAAATTAATAAAAAAAATAAATAGCAAAAATAAATTCGTGCTAACAAACGGTAGAGTCCAAAACGTCGTACTCCCATGGTCCACCGGTTTTCTAGGACCGTCCATTTACCTGGGAAAGCACGTGCCTCCCTGTCCCAAAATATATTTGAGGTCCAAGTGTTATTTATTCTTCTATCATAAAAAAACATAATACGATAATTTTTTTTTTAAACGACCAACTAAGTAACGCCGGTTATTCCGTACGTGGCCTTCATTGGTTAAAGATAGCCCGAGCCGGCCACTAGTCCGGGCGGACGGAGTCCCTAGCGGTCCACCTATTGAGGGATTCACCGGATAAAACCCAACCCCCACGCCCGCCAAACGGCACGACAATGAGGAGCCGGTAAAACCGGGTGAAATCAGGACTCGAACCCTGACAAGTCAGGGTCATCCCTCATATCTCCTATATAAGTTGGTGATAGTGAGGTTTGAACCCCCTACCTCTCACTTATAAAGTGAGTGCTCTACCATTGAGCCACAACCAACTTATAACATAATACGATAATAACTTTTAGCATTCTATCCACATCAGTGCATTTTACCCCATTAAAAGGTTCACAATAATATGTCTACTTGTTATCTCGACTCTAACTCAGTTAATAAGTTATTAAGGTGCTGTTTGTTTTTGCAGACATAAACTGTCTGCAAGCTGATTTCATCTGTTTTCATGTCTGCAACTGAAGATGTGGTCTGAAGATCTGCAAGCTGAAAATATAAGACTGTTTGTTTTTATAAGCTGATACTGTCTGCATAACTGTCAAACTTATCTCACAAGATAGAAGTCATTTATTCAAGTTACATCTAGTGTTTAGTCTTTGCTTGCCATGCCGATTTGGTTTTGGTGGGTGGTGGAAGGTGGTGGTGGTGGATGGTGGTAGTGGCGGCGGACGGTGGGTAGTGGCGGTGGACAATGGGTGGTGGTGATGGATGGTTTTGGTTGGTGGTGGACGGTGGTGGTGATGGATGGTGGTGGTGGCGGTGATGGATGGTGGTGGTGGCGGTGATGGATGGTGGTGGTGGTGATGGATGGTGGTGGTGATGGATGGTGGGTGGTGGACGGTGGTGGTGATGGATGGTGGTGGTGGTGGCGGACGGTGGTGGTGATGGATGGTGGGTGGTGGACGGTGGTGGTGATGGATGGTGGGTGGTGGACGGTGGTGGTGGCGGTGATGGATGGTGGTGGTGGTGGGTGATGGATGGTGGTGGTGGCGGTGATGGATGGTGGTGGTGGTGGCGGACGGTGGTGGTGATGGATGGTGGGTGGTGGACGGTGGTGGTGATGGATGGTGGGTGGTGGACGGTGGTGGTGGCGGTGGATGGTGGTGGACGGTGGCGGCGGGGTACGGGGGTGGTGGTGGCGGCGTACGGTGGGTGGTGGTGTTGGCGGACGGTGGTAGGAGCAGTGGATGAGAGGGTGGCTGCAAAGGGAGAAGAGTAGGGTTTTTTTGTGAAGATGTTTTAAGCAAGATTTCCTTGCTTTTCTTTTAAGATGAAAGAAGATAACTTCAGATCTGTTTAAGAAAAAAAACAAACAGTCTTCAAGGGTAATGTCTGCGCGCCTGCAGGCATTAGCTCCCTTGAAGATGTTTGAAGAAAAAACAAACACCCCCTAAGTTTGTATTTACAAAATGTAATTAAATATGTCATATCTAGGTAATGACTCATACTAATTTATTATAACCTACTTATCAATCGGTTTGATACGTTTATCATTCGTAAGTCCTTTTAATTCGTCTAGATAAATGGGGGTAAACGAGCAGTGTTCAAGTTATGCATTTTTTAGGGTGTTCGGATTATAGTTGACATCTTTAATATGAAGAATTATATAAATCAATGTTAGATTTTTAACACTTTAACTCGTTAACTCGACACCATTAACACTTAAAAAGTTTACAACAAGTAGAATAAGATAGAGAACATCTATCTATCGTATATTTTCGTACTATTTGTTAGCTATGACACATTTATCTACGAATTACTCGTAGTAGAAAGTATAACAGAACAACATGGTAATAGGTGATCAGACCAACATAACAAATATAAAACTAAATAACTACATTCTAATATGTCCCCTCAAGTGGTCGACAATATCTTTGACAACCCAACCTGGCTAAAACTTACGTACATAAATCAAAATATCAAATACCAAACGTGAATCTATTATAATGCTTAAAAACGTTATAAATTAAAAGACCCAATTACAAATTTTGTCCTTTAAAAAAAGCCAAATTACGGTTCGTGTCCTTTCCTTGCAGGCGGTGTCCTTTAAACTTTTTTTTTCTACACGTTATGTCCTTTACGCTAACTGGGTTAGAAAAATTCAGTTAAATGCCCTCACGTGAGACGCATGTGAGGGCATTTTTGTCTTTTTGTCTACCAGCAACTTCTTCTTCTTCTTCTACTTTTTCTTCTTCTTGCAGACCACCATCACCATCACCATTCTTGCAGACCTCAAACACCATCACCACCGCCACCACAGGTCTGCCACCAACCACCGCTCCATCTCCGACGCCGACTCCCATCTCCGACGTCGACTCCCCTCGTTCTGACGCCCAGAAACCCAGAAACCCACAAATCCCCTCTCACAAATCAAATCAATAAAATCAATATTCTAATATATTGAAGCATCACACCACACCCAGATCGTGTTCATCTTCTTCATTTCAATTCATTCCATCCTCAACTGCATCTCCATCTTCCGTCTTCTTCTGCTTCTGCTGTTAATTTAAAATTAAAATAACAATAACTAAAAATATGGAATTGAAAAACATTGTTTCAATGGTTGCTCGTAGAGGCCGTCAGTTGCAGCGTTACAATCACGGCTAACGTCAAGTCGTTGGGTCAGTCCACACCACTCCTCAATCCATCATTTTGTCTTTTGTTATTCGTTTCTGGTTTCCCCCAAATTCGGATTCATACCTTCATTCATTCCTGCCCTAATTAACAAATTAGGTGAAATTGAAGGCTGTTAATGAACCTTTACATGTTAAAAATATGAAGAATCAAGCATCAATCATCTGAAGTTAGAAGACGCATTAGAGGTTCTTGTCATCACTGCTCAAAGGAAAGGCAAAGGAATGCTGTTCCCCAAGGGAGGCTGGGAATCCGATGAGTCGATCGTTGAAGCCGCTCAGAGGGAGTCGATAGAGGAAGCTGGAGTCTTCGGAACAGTTGAGGTTAATCAACTTACAGTTGAGGTTAGGCAGTGGTGGTGTTGGTGTAGTGAGAGGGAGGGAGAGAGTAGAGAGAGAGAAAGAAGACGGGAAGAGAGAGAGAGAGTATATATTTAATATCTATTATTTATTTTTGTTATAATATATTAATTTATTTTTTAATTATAAATAACTATCAGTAGACGAAAAGACAAAAATGCCCATCACATGTCTGGCACATGTCATACTTAACTGAGTTTTTCTAACCCAGTTAGCGTAAAGGACATAACGTGTAGGAAAAAAAAGTTTAAAGGACGCCGCCTGCAAGGAAACTTAGAAAAGGACACGAACCGGTTTTTGGCTTTTTTTAAAGGACAAAATTTGTAATTCTGTCAAATTAAAATCTAAAGTACAACATTAAATTATAAAAATTCAAATGTTCTTTTATGAATCACTCAGAGCCCTATCCTTGCTTCCCCAATAGTCCAATAAGCTATACCTCTTAACGTTCATAAAAGAATTGTATGCATGAGCTAATGCTTAGTGAATGAATAACTATAGAGCATATAGTGATGCATTGAACTACAAGCCTAAAGATTCAGTGTGGCAGTTATTGTTACACCCGTTAAAATTTCATATTAAAATGTCAACTTTTAAAAGTTGAAAGGTTGAAGTGTAAATACCTAACGTAAGAACTTGGTATAAAAAACAAGATATGATCCTCCAGGGTATAAAATACAATATTTCGGTGATATCAAATGATCATTTAGAAATTAAAGGATCCTTCGAATTTATGAAATATTTAATCGATCAATTAGTTTTACCATCATCGTTTAAATATTTTAAGAGAAATAATATATATTGTAATATATATAATGTAAGGATAATTAGAAAAGAAAATATTTACTATCCTGGTAGCAAGTGAAGTACACACGTTAAAATCTAAGTTAATGATGGAGATGGGATAACACATGTTAAGTTATAGTATCACATTTTCTAATATTTCAACATCCCATATACTACTAAAATATGCTTAGTTTTGAGGACAAATTGAAGACTCTCTCAAAAAGTATTTGTTGGAAAAATTGGGCGGTATGGCACATCTATATCTATATCTATGTCTATATCTATATCTATATTTTTTAATAAAAGGCTATAAGTTTTGTCCTTGTCTTCCTAATACATATAAAAAGAGGAAATATGTAATTAATTTTTGGATTGGGGATATATGTAATTAAGGGTATTTAGCAAGGGGAAATATGTAAAAATTCCTTTATAATTAAATATCACCTATTTTAATAAATTTATAATAGTAAAATAGTAGTTACCATTCATAAAATTTATGTTACAAAATTTTTTAATTTAATATTTAGTTCATATTTTCAAACATTTGATATTTATAATTATCTTTTATTTTAAAATTGTTTTAAAGACTATTGTATAACGAATGTATTAATAGTGTTTAACAGGTTTATTATGTATACTGATTATTTATTAAATATTGTATTTTCAAGAACTACTCGTGTAATACACGGGTCTCAAACTAGTGTTAAATATTAGTCTTTCACTTTCCTATAATTTGACACCTCATTATTCTTTTAGCTTAATCATGAAGAATAATTTAGTACTATAAATAGATATCTTAGTAGTGCATTTTAATTTATGATTCATCCATACTTGAATCTTTTTTCACTCTCAAATAATCATGAGCCTCTTTTCAAGTTGCTTCAGTTTCAAGTAGCATGATCCTCATGTCTAGAATAGCATGTCAGTTCTGGTCGAGCACTCGAACGTAAAAAGATATCACCGCTGCCTCATATATAGCCGTTAAGATAGATGAGTCAAGGAACACATACTTCTTTAAAAAGTCAGAAAAGTCTTTACAAAAGGGTAATACGTAATCCTTAAAAATGTTTAGACACAAAGTGAATACATCTAATATTTTTATATACATGAATACGTACAACTTTTATACTTTTTTATATAAGGAATGTGTTTCCTAATACACGTAAATCTTTTATGAGTTAAAGAGTAGATTACATTTTGTTGACATATATGATAGTTCAAAATAACTACTCATAGTCATAAAGTACATGTATACTTGGATCTAATACAATGCTAGCAGAAACTCAACTTTAGTAATATACGTAATACCAATTTTTGGGGAGTGTGTACGAAATGATTTCAAACATAGGAAACCATATACTATTGAATTGTTTGCTATGGTATTACGTCAAGTCATACTTTTATCGAGTCAAAACGTTATTCACTAGTTATGTAATGACGATTTTCAAAATTATTTTTAGGTAATGTATAGTTATGTCAGACATGAAGAAATGGAAAATTGCTAATTTGCTATATGATGACTCAGTTATTTGAAATCACAAATAGCGTAAATTATGTTTTAATTCAAAATACATGTTTTGTAATTGAAGAAGGGTGTTTAAAATTCCGTTGCTTATATAAAACGAATATTTAATCAAAGACTTCCATTATAAAGTGTAAATCTGATATATTTATAAAAAAGTACCAACTATTGGTCATATATTTAAGCCTGAGGCTAGGTGTGACGCTTATACTGCTTATTAAATGTACAATATTATTGGAAAATATTCGATGTATTGGTTATATTGTAGTAATCCAACGGCTCTTGACCTGATGGTATCATGTGTTTTTCTCCATCAAATTGGTGCTGGTTCAAGTCCAAAAAAAGTGAGTTGTAGGAGGATTTTAGGAGTAGATTTCATGGGAGGTGGGGTGTTTGCTATTCAACAAAAAAAAGATAAATAAAAATAAAAAAGTAAACATTGTAATAGTTCAATGTGACAAATTTAGTGACATAACTAACGAATTTTGATAACTGTACTACGTATAGAGGAAACCAAAATTAATTTGTACAAATTAAGTTGCAGAATGCGTAACTTAGACAGTAGATTCTAAAGTGAAAAGAAACTCTTATACGTCGAAAAGCTATATCCATATATCAGTTAGTAACTGATATATAAAAAATAAAAATAAGATGTATGAGGTTGTAAATTATATTGTAGTAATATAAGTGATTCACATCTCATCCCCTAAATTTAGGTGAGAAAAGTATGTAAATTATAGGGTGGGGTTTTTGAGTGGTTGTGAGTGTAAATTATATAGTAGAGAGAAAAATGTAGTGATTTTTTTGTAAATTTTGAGAAACATTTGGGGAACATTGTTTGCCCCTATTTATTCTTTAATATTTGTTGGATTGGTTGTGAGTAGAGGAGATAGAAAACTGTAATGATAAAGGTATAAAAAATATTATTTAATTGAATTGAAAAGAAAAATGTAATGTTTTTTAGGGTAATTATAGAGATAATGATAGAGAATATGATGAGAATGCTCATACAAAGCATCTACCATAACTTCATACATCTTATTTTTATGTGTAAGCCATTTTTTACTTTAAAAAATAAAGAGCTTGAACTCTGATACTATAATTATAATACTCTAATCCACATAGGTTGACATATACATAAATTACAAACATAAATCCATCAGTGATTAAAAACGATACTGATTAGAAATTTAAAATACATAACCAACTTTTCATTAAAACTCAAATGTTCTTATTGGGTCAGTCGAGAGAAATGTACACCTTGGTCCTTGGCTAATGCTCAATGAACGGATACAAGCTATAAAGCATACGGGTCCATGAACTGATCGAACTCACAATATCTTAACATTTAGTGTAACAATTATGTTGTGAATTCGGTGAGACAATTTCAGTAGCATATTCGGTGTAGCAAATTTCATTGTAGCATATTCAAAGCAGTTGTTACAGTGTAACAATGGCAGCATAGCAAATTTAATGATACCTAATAATTTTCTGAACTACTTGAGCGTAGAGGAACCCATAATTTGTACAAAAAAACAGTTGCTAGGATTCGTATCATAAATGCACAGATTTTATCGCGACAACAAATTCTAATGTCTTTCTTGAAGATTGTGATACTTGCAATAGGGTTTGTGTGGTACGGTTCGGTATGTGTTTGGGCTAAAACTAAACTGAAAAGCAACGTTTCAGTTATTTTCAAAATCGTTCGGTTTTGGTTTTTTCGGTTTTGGGTTTTTGGTTCAATTCATTTTTTTGGTTTTGCTAATCGGGCTACTAATTTTCGGCCAAAGAAATTTGACCAACAATAATATGAAATTGGGTGTAATATATATTAATTTTTAAAAATAACTAATAACTCACAGAACATTGGACACTTTGGCCTAGAATGTTAGAAGCTAATAAAAGATAGTTACATTTAAAATGATTTAATCACATCCAAAATGACAAAACATAACGATTAATGTTAAAAATAAAACAAATATCCAAGTTTATAAAACATAAACGACTCAATGAAAAGTAAATTAACAACTTGGTTTTTTCAGTTCGGTTTTGTCACAAAACAAAATAAAAACACGAACCAAAATCAATATTTCGGTTTTTACTAAAAATCAAAACCGAACTATCAGTTTTCAATTCGGTTTGGTTTTTTCGGTTTCAAGCCGGATTTGTCGATATCATGCACACCCCTACATTGCAATTTAGGTAACAACGTACAATCGATGATAGCTGAATGTTTTTAAAGCCAAAATTATAAATCATATAATTTGGTTTTTGCACTGTGATTTTGGGTAGTAGGTTGAGAGAGATTGAGATGGTAGCATACAGAACAGTGTTCGATGGACGATGATGGTAGTTAGCATCAACGGTGTCACTAAGATTTGAAATGAATGGGAGAATAAAGAGAATCACATAATGATGAAGTGAGAGAATTTTGGAAACAAATTTTTAAAAATTGTTATTATTATTATTATTATTATTATTATTATTAGGGATATTGGTTTTTAATACTCTCAACTTTCACTCATTGGACAATAATACTCCCAACTTACGATTTGTCTCTTATCACTCCCAACTTGTAACTTGTTCTCCTCCATCACTCCCGAAGTTAACGGACCCTAACTCCGTTAGTATTTTTTGCTGACGTGGCATGTATTCGCTGATTTGGCATCCTATGTGGAAAATACATTATTTAAAAAAATTAGAAAATCCAAAAACATAAATACTATGTATATATATACACACAAATGTCTATGTACATACACACACATATATATATATATATATATATATATATATATGTATATATATGCAGACCACAAAATCGCCACTGTGTACATTGCCACCGTCTACACCACCACCACCACAAAACTCCACCACTTCCGGGCTATATTGCCAGCTTCACTACATCGTCAGCCTCACTGCCTTCATTACCAGCCGTGGTTGCTGCCGGAAAAACGCGGTGGCGGTGGCGGCGGAACTTGCCGTCTCCTTAATCTTATTATGCAGACTTTGTTGTTAAAAAACACCGCCATCAACTACATGCGAATCTAACAAGTAATCTTCAAGTGCCGCCACCACGTTTTTCCGACGAGTTATGCAGGTAATGATAGAGTAGCAATTCGAGGTAATAAACATTGTGTTATACTTGTTTCTTTATTCCGATCAAAAGCCCTATGCTAATGTAATCAAACTGTAAGCAAAAGAACTGAATTTTAGCAAAGTTTGGTCTAGGGTTTGGTGGTGATGGTGAAGGCAATGGAGGCTAGCGGCGGGGAAGAAACCGGAGATGGTGGAGGCCGATGTGGTGGTGTAAGGCCCCGTTACCGGTAGCCCTACTTTCGTGTTGGATTTACTCATAAACGCAGTTCTAAATATCAGAGTTAATTAAAACATTCGCGGAACATTAAAAACATTCAACCATTACATTCCATAACCATAATTCTCGTCTTATCGAGCATTCATAGTCAAAACATAGTCTTTTAAAATAAAACATCATAGCAAAATCTTCAGATGCCAGCTTCGTCCAACTCTGCCATGTGTCCTCCTCAAGCTACCTGCCTCATTCTACTCACCTGCGTGCATACTAAAAGTCAGCTACGCTAAGTGAGTTCTAGTTAATCACATAATCATACAATACCTCCTTACATTTCATACTTAACCTCTTAACTTTCTTTCATACACACATAAGTGCATATACTTTCATTCTTACCTTCATACTTTCTTTACATACATAATCATACGTTTTTAAAGAGCCTTTCGCCCTATAACCTCACAGATATTATAAGGGTCTGGTCCCTAACATCACAGATATTATAAGGGTCTGGTCCCTAACATCACAGATATTATTAGGGTCTGGTCCCTAACATCACAGATATTATAAAGGGTCTGGTCCCCCAACATCACAGATATTATAAAGGGTCTGGTCCCCACCATCACTGATATTATTAGGGTCTGGTCCCCTTTTATTTCGTGCAACTGTTCATACCTGTTCTTACATACTTTCCTTGACAATACGTGCAATCTCCGAAGAGCGTTCACGTACCATCAACATATCCTACATACATTATGCATACATCATATATACTCATACATACAGATTATCTTACATCATACATATCAATCATACCTCTAACTATCACCTGACGGCGCATGCAATATCCGAAGATCATTCACGCACCGTCAAGCAATCATTATACATAAATCATACAAGGCATACACTTACCACTTAAGATAAGGGTATTAACTATCACATCGAGTATGCACACAGCCCCGAAAACATAACAAGGAAAAGGGGCTAGAAACTCACCTTAATGCGGTTGCGTTCACCGTTTACGGTTATTCCCTTCTTGAGCTGTGCACGACTAACTGTATAATAATTATACGTTTCAGTAAACTATCACTACACATATCGCCTTTCTAGTTTAACCATTACCCTCAACGAATGGGCGCTGCCCCTGGCAGCGGGGTTCTAGGGGTGGCAGCCCCTAGCGGGGTCCAAGGGGCAGAGCCCCTGGCTGGGTTAAGCTGCCAGGTCAGCTTGGAAAAATTTTATTTTCATTAACTGTCGTGCCACATTTTCCATTAACATTTTGAATCGTTAATTAATTTGCTACTTAAAAGTTCAATGGCCTAATTGTAATTAAATCATTCTTTTCTAAGTCCAGGGACTGTTATTGTCATTCAGTTAAACTTCTAATTCGTTATTGGTTCATAGCGAATTGGATTATCCTAGCGAACTGGTTCTTATAACGAATTGAACCCTTAACGAACTGGACTTCTTAACGAATCAGTCCATATAGCGAATTGGACCTTCTAATTCGTTATTTCTTTTAACGAACTAATCATAACGAATCAAGGGTAATTCGTTACCCTTTTCCCTTAACGAAACGGAGACGAATCATAGACGAACTAGAGCTAGTTCGCTGTGCTCCTCCCTTAAGCGAATCAACTAACGAATCACCTTCAATTCGTTAAGCCCCCATAGCGAACTAGGGTTAGGTCAGGGAATGTCAGAAGAACATTCCCTGACATTCCTTATCCTCGTACCACTATCCCGGCGCCGCCTTTGCCGGAAAGCCGCAAGAAAACCGCGAACACGTCGGAAAAACGAGTTAAAACTCGTTTTTCACCGTTTTTTCGTCTCGTTCGATCCAGATCTGAGCTAGGGTGACCCCTAAGCTCATCATAGGTTCGGTTTATACCCGATTCCACCCGGATCTCGTGACTTAAACAGTTTAACGGTGTCGGCTCGTCGTTTAGTGACCATAACTAACGGATTTAAGCTCATACAACAAAATACTATCATACCTTGGGTCGGGATCCGATTCTTCTTCTATATTTCGGCTAGAGAGGCTAGAGAGAGAGAGAGCTTAAGTGTGTGTGTTTGAGAGGTGTAAGAGATATGTGTAAATGAATTAAATGGAGGATTAAGGGTATATATATTTTTTTTGATCATGGGCTTAAGCCCATGGTCTTTCCTTCATTCCTCCATAACCCAAGTCCATAACCCATATCCATTTACCCAACACAAGTTCATCTCGTATTCTATTCAACTAAACCGATAACGACCCGCTATAAAATAAACGAACTTTATTTTATTAATATAACCGAAAGTAAGATGTTACAGGTGGTGTAGACGGTGGTGATGGATTGTTGATGGTATTCGTAGTACTGTATATATATATATGTCTATTTGTGTGTGTGTGTATATATATATATATGTGGGTGTGTGTACAATATTTGTGTTTTTGGGTTTTTTTAAATAATGTATTTTCCACATAGGATGCCAAATTCGCGAATACATACCACGTCAGCAAAAAAACTAACGGAGTTAAGGTCCGTTAAGTTCGGGAGTGATGGAAGAAGAAAGTTACAAGTTGGGAGTGGTGAGAGACAAATCGTAAGTTGGGAGTGTTATTGTGCAATGAGTGAAAGTTGAAAGTATTAAAAACCAATATCCCTTATTATTATTATTTATTCTCGAAAATCAAAGTGTTAGAAGTGTATCGAATTGCAGTTTGGCCTGAGTTATATAAAGAGAAGACAAACATTTGATAAGATATCCATGGGCGGATCTACGGTAGTAACGGGTGGTTCCGCGGAACCACCCGAGTTTCGAAATTATAGTGTATTTATATATAGAAAATAATAAAGGAACCACCTTATAAATTATACAGGAACCATCTTAAAAACATATAAAGTGCATGCCCGGCTGGTAGTTTGTGGGTTTTGTAACCCGGAGGTCGCAAGTTCTATTCCCGTTTTTAACAGTTTTTTTTACTAAGTTACCCTAAGTCCCTAACTGATGTTAGCCTGTTAGGGTTTTTTATAACATAAGCAAAGCAGCTCAGCAGCTGCAGCGCCTCTGTCCACCACTCCACCCTCAGCTCAGCCACTCCGGCACACCGCCTCCGCCTCTGATTGAATCAGTCACACGTAAACGGTAAACCGAACTGGTTTCAAACCCCTAAACCAATCCTTGCCCCCATAAAAATCAATTCCAACAAAAACCGATATTGACCAAACTAAACCCGGTTGTCCACACCGTCGTCCGTCGCTGCAGACTGGTGTCCTTTGCCTGCTCACTAGTCACTGCTCCTTGTAGGTATTTTTTTGCTTCTTGTATGATTCATTTTATTTAATCCATTCGAAATGATTATTGAAAGTAGTTTGCTTTGTGAAAATCTTTTTGAAAGAGAGTGTTGTATTCTAGTTATCCGATTCATATTGATCCAACCCAGTCCTTCTTATGACGATTCCCGAATCCAGGGATGCCCTCCACCTGTTCGACGATTTGTCTGAGTGAAAATTTGTTTTGATATTTGTAACTTTATTTTTTATTTATTTCACTAAATAAACTTATGTGAATAACTTTATTTTTTTTATTTATTTCAAATAAACCCAGTCCTTTTTGTAACTTATGTTAACTCTGAAAATTTGTTTTGATATTTGTAACTTTATTTTTTTTATTTATTCGAAATGATTATTGAAAGTAGTTTGCTTTGTGATTAATGATAACCATCTGCATTCACCAACACTAAATAAACTTATGTGAATAAAACAAATAAAGCTCAATCAAACAACACACATTGGCAGTTACAATAAAGCCTTAATGATTATTGGTTTTAATTTGTTAGTTTGTTAGTTTTTGTTAGTTTCTTAGTTTTAAATTTGTTAGTTTGAAATTGTTGATTTGTAGGTATTTTGAATATGAAGAGATATTATCAAAGTGAACCATCGAACCTTGGATCATCATCTTCAAGTAGTAAACCATTAAAAATAAATTTGGATGATCTACCATGGGATCCTTCCGAAAGGCAACCAATTTCATCTTATCACCCAAGTCAAAAAGATGAAATTAGACGGGCATATCTACTTAGAGGTCCATGTCAACCAACCGTGCATGATTGTCCTCTAACAAATTTTAGTGGTAAATTAAGACGCTTTAATGAGGAATGGTACACTAGTGAATTTGGAAATTGGTTGGAATATAGTGTCAAAGCGGATAAAGTGTATTGTTTGCATTGTTACTTGTTTAAGGAAAGTGGACAAAATGATGCATTTCTAAGTGAAGGATTGCGATGTTGGAATAGGTGTCGGGAGAAATTTAGCAATCATGTTGGAAAAATCAATAATTTCAACACGGTTCTCGACATGCAAATTCAAGAGCTTGGAAGCCGCTTTAATGAGGTAACCACTAAATTGCTTACTAATATGAGTTCTTTGAGCCCGTCTTGTAATTTTAGTGCCTTTAGTAAAGTAAAATAATTTATTTTATCGTATTTTTATTATGTAATGAACTTTTCCCGAACCATCGAACCGACCCGAACCTCAAACCGACCCGGAATTTTATATACCCGACTCGGTGAAATTGAAACATATAAAAGTAGTGAACCACCCAAAAAAAATTCCTGGATCCGCCACTGAAGATATCTGCAATCTTGTGTGTAATAGCAACGTAAAGAAACATACCAAGCAAGATAAAATTATATTATGAATGTATTGTAATATATGTTCTTAGGTACACTTGACAGAGATTTTGAGTGCCACTAATTTACCTAGTGGTATGTAGTGAGTGCAAGTTTAAACTAAAGTGATCAAAATTCATTGATTAAATTTTAGGATAGTGAAATGAACAACTCCTTCACCTTTAAAAGCCCACAACTCAACCTGAAAATATAGCATAATATTGTCTTTTGTGGGTGTGCTAAATTCATATACGTGTATAAGTCAATGAAACGATATTTTTTAAGAACTCTAAACAATTTATTATTAAGATTTAATAAGTCGGGATCGACGGGCCCTTTACTTTTTAGTATGGAAGAGTCATGCTCAACCAGCTATAAGATGAACAAAAATTTATGATTGATTTCTTTGTCAACTTAAATGCCAATCATCACCAATCTTTTTTTTTTTCATTTATTATTATTTGTCATCTTGTTTGTTTTTCATATTTTTCATTAACTTTTTGTTTAATCTATGCTCCCTACCTTCTTGAAACGGTTGTTGATACGTGGGTAGCCACGTACGTATAGCAACTGTTTTAATCAATTTTCAATTTTGAGTTAATGAAATGTAGACAAAAAAGTTACAGCACCAAGTTCAAGTTCTCATATGGTGACTGCCGATCTTGAAGCCGGCTCTATTTTTGTAAGTTTTAAACATAAAATAAGTAGAGTCTTAATTACCACAAAAAATATTTCAAGTGTTTAGATAGAGAATGTTTTACTCAAATGTGCAAAACACGCGTAAACGCGCCAAGCTGTCACAACAAATAATTTGCAGATGATGTGATTTTTTTGGGAGAATTATCTCTTACGGATGGTTAGACATTGCTCATCTATTAAGATGAAGAAAAGTTATTTCAAAGAGGATTTAATGCGGTGAATCACTTTTACTATCATATAAAATTTCAATGGATAATTGTATATGTAGCAATCATGATTGATAAGTATCATCTCCATTATGTTCGCTCCGAAACTGAAGGTCTAAAAGTAGTTTTCTGGTAAAATGATCTCTGGTCCATGGTTAAGAGATCTTAAGTTTAAGTTTCACTTGGCCACTTACGAGAAAATAGGGGTTTCCGGTTGGTCAGATGGTTTTCTCAATGTGATGAGTTCACTCTTGAGGGTGGTGTCCGATAATGAAGAAGATGAAGATGGTTGTTGTGGGTTTTTTCAAAGTTAAAATTCAGAATCAAAATCCAAATTTTTTAAACACTCACGTCTAAGATAAAAACAACACCAAACATCACGTATAAAATGGTTTTCATCAAGGTAATTTTCAGATGAAATCTAACTCTTCAGACGTATTTACATATAAATATAACATGATAGGTGAGGACGATGACAAGTGTTAAAATTTCATTGGCTGATGAAATCTCGCGGCGGTTTTCACAATTTCATGTGGGAGATGAATTTCTATGGGTTATAATTGGAATTTTGATTTTTTTTGAATCAAAATGGGAACTTCTCTCCTCTAAATAATCATTTTAAAAATTTTCTCTTAAAATATTGTCTATGCTTTGTCCCCATCGTTTTCCATATTTTACTTTTTGCTAGATCTCATAATAATACTGCTACTGCTAGAGTGATAATTATAAAATATAAAAAAATACAAGACTGATTTGTACGGTATTATACTATTATATAAAACAATTTGATTTTCTTACACAATGAAAAAGACAGGAAGCATGGTTTACACGACGTATCTCGGCAATCACCTACGCAAGTAGGCATCACGTGAAACGTTGAAACCAAAAAGCCATGATGTTCTCTCGACCGCATCACAATTGCCAAGTCACTCTGTCACATGGTTGTCAATATTCGTTATTCCAACTTTCCATATTTCTTTTTTGTTTTTCTACCCAGTTTTCTGCGTCTGTGATTACAGACAACGCTGGGTTGCTCAAACTTACCATCTCATGTTTCTAAGTACACTTGTAAATGATCCTTCGACTCATATGTTTCATCATGCATATTGATATTCGTAGGCATCCTAAGGTAGTTTGCAACTCAAAATTGATTATCGCGTGAGACAGTGGCGGATCCATACGGAAATCTTCAGGTAACGCTTAAAAAAAATTTACCGATTTTTTAAGAATTTTCTTTTTTAATTTCAAATGATAACCGATTTTTTTTACCTTATTTCTTATAATATTTTTTCTTAACTTGGTGTTAGACCAATATTATTATTTTTTTTTGGAATTTTCGTTTAAAAGGGTTGTTAATAAGATTTTGTGGTTTCATCTTTAAAATTCCTAATTTTAGAAGAAACAAAATATAAACCATAAATTTATAATCAATTCCAATTTACATTATCTAATATTCAATAAACCGTAATCAATCATTCAATTATTCAAAAGCTTATAAACAAATCTAAATTAACATTTTTTATAAACAAATTAACAATAACAATTTTAGATAAAAATAGAAAAATACATAAACTAAACATGTAGAAGTGGAACCATGGAAGAGGGACTGAGAAAACCCCGACCGTCGCCTACTCGGCTTCGACGTGAAGGTCCGGTGATCGGAGAAGGGCAACAGGAGTTAGGACATCATGGGGTCGACAGTGGCCGAATGAAACATTGTTTTGTTAAATATTGATTTCCGGCCTAAACCATGTGTCCAAGTGGAACAACAAATGATGGTTATATTTGGTTTAGACTTTAATTTGGTTGGTCTTTAAAATTTGGTTTGACTTTAATTGGTTTTACCTTTTAATTTGGTTGTGATTTAAACAAACCTGGGTAACGTTATCAAGGGTAACGAAATACGAAAACCAATCGAAAAAAAAAGAAAAATCTGCACTACTGGCGAAAAATTGATGGGTAACGGAGGCTACCCCTAGTTACATGCTAAGTCCGACACTGGCGTGAGAGAAGCATGACAATGAGATAGGCTTGTAATGATAAAGTAGCTCGTTTGGATCTTCATGTAGGTTTCCCGTAACCAGAACTCCTTGAGAAACTGTTACTTCACTAATCGTTGTTTATCTTACCGGTGTTTGGTTTGTGTATTGCGGCAAACAGTAACCTCCCAACAAGAACAACTGTTACGTCATTTTTTCTCTCTTATGGTTGCAATGTCTTGAAAATTATCAATTTATTACACTCCTTTTTCCTTTACTATTAACTAAAATGCTTTTATTATTTAACTTCAATAAAAATGTAAATAAAATGAATGTGTGCCGATACCTATTTTGGCAAATTTCGACTATATTTTATAGGTTTTCTCTTTTGTTTTGTGTGTGTGAGAGAGATCATTTGAGAATTCGAAAGAACTTCATTTAACATTTTTCTTCATATGTATTATAAGAAAGTTACGTATAAAAAAATGCGTTGATCGAATTTTAAAACACAAATGCTTACATTACAGTGTGATTAGTAAATATTTGCATATATTTAAGTATTGTAAATGTTTGTTAAACCTATGTTAAAGTTCATTCGTATAAAATGAATTCAGATTTATTTATTTATTTATTTATTTATTTTTATATTTACTTTTCTTATATATTTAACCGATATACATAATACATATTTTTTTTTTGAAAGATTATAATATAAAGTGTTTCAAGTTTTCAAAGGATCCATCTCTTAAATATAACACACGTAATTAGCTAACAACTCAAGAATGTAGTCTTTCGATCAAATGCAAATTTTGGCAAGTGTTTTTATTATATATATATATATATCGTATTATCTCGATAATATTTTATTATAAAGAATTCTCAACAGTGTGATATAAAATTTTATTGCAAACAGAACAATATTCACATAAAATATTTTTTTTGGTATCATAAATAGTTCTCGTACATGTTTGGATCGATAACTTCGACGGAATATAATTATGCACTTCAGTTACTCAACGAATGACGATTTTCACATTTCACGGTTTTGGATTTCTAACTTAATTGGAATGGTTATCACACGTTCTTTGATTGATAATGTCGCCGCCGACGAATAGTGTGTGTATATGTATTTCACGTTTATGTTTATTCACACTTTCTTGGATTTGTAACATCGGCATAATATAATTACAAACTTCGATTGTCCGGCGCCGATGAAGACTAGATATTTATCTTCCTTAGTTTACGCTTTTGTTTAGGTTAATAAAAATTTTGTATCAAAAACAACATTTGTGTGTGCTTGAATTAGTAACTTCAATGAAATATAATTTACACCCCTCGACTACCCGACGTCAATGAAGTGTAGACATTCAACCCTTTTTTACGTAATTTATGTTTTATTTAATAAATATAGTATTTTATGAATTTAATTTGTTCCCATATTAAAATACTATTAAATCAATACAATTGTACACATGACACTCAACTAAGGCATCCACATAAGATGCTACCTAGATGACATGTGGACAATTATCATTTTTACAATTACCACATAATAAACTCTTTTATTTTAATAAAAATCTTACAAAATTCAGGAAAAACACGGACCCGGATTTGTGGTTTATAACCCTATGACCCGTTTGTCAATTTCTCATTAGATTATAACATTCACATTTCCCTCTCAAACTCAAACCACCATTCTCTGCTACCAGTTTCTTGGCGAACACTTCCAAACAACATCAAATCTTCTTCACGATCAATCTGTTCAAATCAATCGCAGACCTAAGAAGCCATCTGACTAGATTCGACTTCATCTTCACATCTTTCTGTCGTCGCTCCAAGATATACCCTAAACATCATCTCTTCACAATCGGATTTCTTTTCGTTGAGGATCTCAAGATAATCCATAGGTTTGATTCATAATTCCTCCACGAAAAACCCTAATCTTATGTTCTCAATCGAATTTTGATTTCAAGAATTATGTTGTGATTTAATTTTTAATATTGTTTCCCTAATCCTAAGAAGCAATTGACCAAACGAAGTTGCTCTATAAAGATTTCAAAATGGGATGGTATTCTTTTTGCAGGAATTGGCTACAATACTTCGTTCTCCAAAATCATTCAAGTATGTTTTGAGTTTTGTTTATTGAATTTTATGTCGTTTCTTTTTCATATTTGATTTACCTCCATGTGTTACACATCATTTTGTTTGAATAAATAAATCGGTTGTTTTGTTTACTAAATATTAAGAAGTGAATTTCCGTCAAATTTCTGATTTTTTTTTCCGTCCAGTTTGTTATTGTTTTCTTTACTAAATATTAACAAACATAATTTCCGTGCAATTTTGATTTAGTTTTTATCAAAGTCAGAAACTTCGATTTAATAATACAATTGTTTTGAATGTTTAATAAATTTGTTTGTAAATTATTTGTTTCATATATAATATTAGTCTTTAATATTCCAGAAATTTAATTATAAATTTACTAATTTTTTATTAATATTTACTAAATTATAAATTTACTAAATTTACTATGTTATAATATTGATCTTTAAAATACATAGTAAAGTATAATATTGATCTTCTAAATATAACTTATTCTAGAATTTTATAAAAATATAAATGTACATTAACTTAATCCGTTATTAGTTGACATGTTTACTATAATTTGAATTTCAAATTATATTTAAAGCTTTGACTACAAAAACAATAATTAAGGAAATAATTTATGTATTTATTATTGTTATTATTTGATTCCTAAATTACTCAATGTATTATTATTAAATATTAACTGATTTTTGAAAAACCTTAAACATGGAAATATTAAATATTAGAATATAATACATTCTAATAATACTTCTTTTTATAATCAATCGGTTATTTTTGGACATGATTATTTGAATATCATTTATTTTTTTAATTTGTAATATTCAACGTATAATTATTCTAATAGTAGTATTTTTTTATAATCAATACGTTATTTTTGGAGATAATTATTTACAATAAACCGGATTAATATATTCAAACTTATGTTCAGAAAGTTTCTATACATAATTGTTTCGGTCAAAAATTGGTAAAGCAACTTTTGATCAAATTAGTGCGTGAGGTGGAGTGCTTGTTGATGATAAGATCGAACACAACGATATGATTACGAGGTAAAAAAACCCTTGATCACAATAATCTTACGTCGGTCAAGAATTAACAACATAATCTTTGGTCGAATTGCTTCGGTAAAAGATTAAGAACGTAATTTTTGGTCGGTTCCGTATATGATTATAGTAATCTCCGGCACAAAAAAACCCCGGACGGTGAAAACTATCATCGTCAACTTTATTAATGACAAAAAGGTGATTATAAGTGGTGGAGCTGATAGAATAACGAGTGCTTAAGTGTTTACATTGATTGCTAGTAGCTAAGTCGTGAGAGTGTGTATGGTGTGTGTTCTAATGATATTATCAGCTCGTTTATATAAGAAAATAATACAACAGATATTCCGAGAAATCCGGAAACCCTAGACTAGGTCTCCCATGATCCATTGCTGCCCACGTTTGAGTTGACGAAGCCTCATTAATAGCCGTTGCAAACCCACGTTCTTATTAGCACACTAAACACGTGGTCTTATCTGCAAACAAAAATAATAAAGGACAGTTGGATATCCCGAAGTATAATCCTCAGAATACTTGTATCGGTAGGATAGGCTGAAATCCCTAACTAACTCTCCGAGTATCCCGGAACTAAAAGAGTCTTCCAATATAGCCGCTGGAGCACCCTTCTTTGAGTCTATCTATGTTCATAAATGTTCATCCCACATCTTTGACTGATTCTTTTGGGAGTTACTCACAAACGTGGTCCCCACACGTGTTAATATTAACTATAAGTGTGAGATTTCAGCATAATAGTCAATATTTAACCATTAACCATTACTTGGCCCTTAATCCTAGCGGTTATAACTCATTCCACACGTTTTATGTGACCACCAACCGTGTATTTCGCATGGAGTAAATCAACAATTAATATCTGCAATTACAAATCAACACCAAGAGAGAATATCTATCTATTAGCATTAATACTCAGGATACTAAACTTATCTGAGAATCCTGAACATATTCGGGATCCCGAGCATATTTAGGATCCTGAGCTGACCACAGATCCGACTATAAAATTTGGGCCCTAACAATTGTCCCTAAAATTTGACAGCTGTTTTTACCAATTTCAGCTGTTAAATTTTCTAATGATAAACTGTTTTCCATGTAGCACCAAAATTTTATGATTTAGCACCGACTAAAGTTGACATTATTACGAGAATAGATCAGTCCTTCGAAATCCCTGTTCCTGTTATTAGAGAAAAATTTAAGTTTATTAGGAAATGAAATTCTTTAATAATCACTTAAGTTTATATCAATAAACCAATACCAAGTCATAAAATTCATCTTATAAATAAGGCGAGTAATTTAGAATATTCATAAACAGGAAGTCATACCAGAATCATACAGCAACTAACTCTGATAACGTATAGACTACTTCAACCTTATTTTGCAAAATGTTTCTTTAATTCTAAGGATACACAGATAGACCTGCAATATTAACATTATCCTGAAAATAATTTCAGAAATTCTGGCTACAAGGCCCTTTAGAAGAGATGAAAAATCCCTTAAACCAAAGAAATGAACTTGCGACAAGGCCTTTTAGAACAGATGAAAATCTCTTAAACCTTAGAAATGAACTGGCGACGAGGCCCTTTAGAAGAGATGAAAATCTCTTAAACCTTAGAAATGAACTGGCGACAAAGCCCTTCAGAAGAGATGAAAATCTTTTAAACCTTAGATTATGGTACGTCTACCATAAACTTGAGATTCAAATCAATAGCTGAGGATAACGAGGTAACAAGTCACTATATTTCATGTGCTGGCCCCGCCTCTCGAATTAAGGCTGAATAAACAGGCGCTACAGGCGACCATAAGAAGAGGTGAAAACCCCTTAAACCTTGGGATTCAAACCAATAGCCGAGGATAACGAGGTAACAAGTCACTATATTTCATGTGTTGGCCCCGCCTCTCTAACTATGGCTGAATAAACATGCGTTACAGGCGATCTTAAGAAGAGGCGAAGACCCCTTAAACCTTAGAAGAGGTGAAAACCCCTTATACCTTAGGAATAAGCTGGCGACAAGGCCCTTAGAAACTGGCGACTAAGGCCCAAGTTAACTTCATTCCATATGAGAATCCCTCATATCTACAAAACAATCAACTCTAAGTGAGGGGTGGGTGTTAGCCTTGCTAACACCCCTGGCGTTAGCCTTGCTAACACCCCTCCGATGCTTAAGTCAGGACCTTTTTTGAAGAATAATAATATTGAAAAATGAATAAAAGCATAAATTCGAATACATACCTTAACTGTTTAGTATAACATTTATCCTCGGGATAGAAGTCTTACATGAAATATTTTTTGAGGTGTATAGCATTCCAAGCCCTCGGTAGCAAGTCATCATCCAAAGTAGACAATATGTATGCACCCTTTCCTGCTTCTGAGTCAATTAAGTAAGGACCTTCCCACTTTGGTGCAAGCTTCCCATCAGTAGGATTTGTAGTATTCTGGAAAGCTTTTCGGAGAACCAAATCACCTTCTTGAAATCTTCGAACTCTGATATTCTTGTTGTAAGACTTTGCTATCTTCTGTTGATAGGATGCCATTCTGATCTTTTCCAAATCCCGGAGTTCTTCTACCACATCTAGATCTTCAAGTAGACTTCGAGTATTATCTTCAGGATTTTGATGACTGATTCTGGCTGTCGGGATAACCATCTCTGTAGGGATAACTGCTTCAGCTCCAAATACTAATGAGAAAGGAGTCTGACCAGTAGCATTCTTTGAAGTGGTCCTATCTGCCCAAAGAACAAAAGGTAGTTCCTCGGCCCACTTTCCTTTCTTAGACCCCAACTTTTTCTTCAGGTTATTGATGATGATTTTGTTGCTTGATTCGGTATGTCCATTAGCCTGAGGATGGACAGGTGTTGACGTAATCATCTTAATTCCCCAACTGGCACAGAAGTTAATTGTTCTCTTGCCGATGAATTGCGAGCCATTGTCACACACTATCTCTACTGGGATCCCAAATCTTGTCAGGATATTGCGCTTGATGAATGAGATAACTTCTTTCTCTCTGACTTGAATAAAGGCTTCCGCTTTGATCAACTTCGAGAAATAATCTGTCATGGCCAACATAAAGACTTTTCCTCCTGGAGCTCTTGGTAGTTTCCCCACGATATCCATTCCCCACTTCATGAAAGGCTAAGAGGATATAATAGGATATAATGGTTCTGCAGGCTGGTGCAAAATGTTGCTATGTCTCTGGCACGCATCACATTTCTGAGAATAATTCATAGCATCCCTCTTCATCGTTGGCCAGAAATACCCCATCCTCAGGATCTTGGAGAATAGTGCTCTGCCCCTAGTGTGATTCCCACAATCTCCATCATGGATATCCTGAAGAACTTCTTGAGCTTCTGCTTTCTCCAAGCACCTAAGATATGGTCCTGCAAGAGATTTTCTGTATAATATATCATTCATTATAGTATATGGGATTACCTTTGTATGAAAAGCTCTTGGGTTTTCATCGTGGGTATAACTCCATCCTGAATATATTCCTTGATTGGGATAATCCAAGAACTTTCTTTATCCTCAGCATTCGTGACTCCCATATCTCTACTATCTTCTGATATTTCATTGACACCTTGTTCTTCTATTGCTGGGCTCAGGATATGTATGATAGGGATCTTGACACCTTCCAGTATCCTGAAGGATGAAGCTAAATATGCTAGGGCATCTGCTTCAACATTCTCTTCTCTAGGTACCTGTGAAATATCAAACATTTCGAAACACTTTGCTAGATTTTTTACTAGCTCTAGGTATTTCATTAGTCTTTCTCCTCTAACAGTGTAAGAACCATTAAAATGATTAGTTAATAATAATGAATCAACATGTACTTGTATAAACCTGATTTTCATGTCGATTGCTAGTTGTAATCCTGCTATCAAAGCTTCATATTCTGCCTCATTATTTGTGGCTTGAAATCCGCAGGATATGGATTGAGGTATAATGTCCCCCTGTGGCGATTTCAGCAGAATCCCGAGACCTGTTCCTCTAACATTTGAAGCACCATTAGTGTATAGAGTCCACTTATCTTTGGTTTCTTCAAGTTGTTGGACTTCCAAGTCTGCCTTTTCTTTAAGTTCACTGGTGAAATCGGCCACAAAGTCTGCTAATGCCTGAGATTTGATGGCAGTCCTAGGTCCATATGTTATATCATATGCACTTAGCTTTACTGCCCATTTTACCATTCTACCTGATATTTCTAGTTTTCTTAAAACAGACTTAATAGGATAATTAGTTTTAACACATATAGGGTCAGTTTCAAAATAGTGTCTAAGTTTAGTAGATGCCATAATAAGTGCTAAAATTAATTTCTCAAGATAAGAATACCTGGTTTCAGCATCCAAAAGACTTTTACTTACATAATATATGGGATGTTGTTGACCTTCGAGATCCTTAGCCAAAACTGCACTTATAGCATTGTTTGATACAGCAAGATATAGAGATAGGGATTCACCTTCCTCGGGTTTTACCAGTAGAGGAGCAGAAGAAAGATAAGCTTTTAAGGATGCTAAAGCTTCCTGGTAATAAAATCTCTCAAGGATTCCCCAGGATTCTAGGTAACCCTATAAAGATCACATGTCATTTTCTCAAAATTTCTACTGCAAGAAAACTTGTTATTAAACTGGTTATTAAACATTAAACATGTTAATAACCAGTTTTATTGCAGTAGAAATTTTGAGAAAATGACATGTGATCTTTATAGGGTTACCCAGAATCCTGGGGAATCCTTGAGAGATTTTATTACCAGGTTTAATAAGGAGTCGCTGGAAATTCCGAATCTCAACCCAGCTTCAGCAGTGGAAGCTCTCAAGTTGGGGTTAGAAAAGGGCTCCTCTTTCTATGATGATCTCGTTATGACTCCACGCAGGTCATTAGACGAAGCAAGAAGCAGAGCCCTGAGGTTTATCAGGCTAGAAGACGATAAGAAAAACTTTAAGGTCGATATCCAGAAGTATGATTAGACGAACAGGAAATCCGAATCCCCGGGAAAATCATATCGAGCAAAGCCTTACTACAAGCCTGATAACCCCAGGATTAATGCAGTAGATGAGGAAAATGATGAAGAATATTCTAAGATCTCTGAATATTGTTTTTCTGTTGATATTGGTGGATTAATGTGTGCCATGCAGGATTTAGGTGAGAAAGCCAGGTGGCCAAGGAAAATGGAGAGACCAGGAGCCTGGAAAGACAAATCAAAGTGGTGTGCCTTCCACGAAGACTTTGGACACTTGACTGATGATTGCATTGCACTCAGAAGAGAGATCAACTATCTTCTCAGCAAGGGCCACTTGAAAGAACTACTTGGCAAGAATAAGGGAAGAGAGTATGATCCCGAGAAAATTCCTGAAAATCCGACTCCTCCACCATCGGATGCAAAAAAAATCATGTTCATATCCAGAGGATCCGACATCTGTGGAACCTCTTATTCTGCTGCAAAGAGAAATGCTGACCAAAGAAAGTTAGAAGTGGCTGACAAACCAACAAAGACATCTGTTCTCACTCAAGAGAGGATTATATCTTTCGATGAAAGTGATAGAGTCGATATTCAGGATCCTCATCATGATAGTTTGGTAATAACTTTATATGTGGCTAACCATTATGTTCGCAGGATCCTTATAGATGGCGGAAGCCCTGTCAACATTATTCAATTAGACGTGCTGAAAAAGATGAATATTCCTGAGGATGAGATCGTCCCAAGTTCCTCAGTATTGGTTGGATTCAGTGGAGAAACTAATAACACTATTGGAGAGATTAAGCTCCCAATATATGTCGAAGGGGTAAATAAAATGCAAAAATTTTGTGTTATTGACTGTTTGTCTTGTTGCAATATTATATTAAGCAGGCCCTGAATACATGACATGAAAGCGGTACCCTCCACTTATCACCAATGCGTGAAACTCCCAAGTCTGTGGGGAGTTATCAAAATCATCAGTGACCAACAAGACGCAAGGAATT
The DNA here is from genome assembly GCF_021521415.1 of Bidens hawaiensis. NCBI lineage: Eukaryota > Viridiplantae > Streptophyta > Magnoliopsida > Asterales > Asteraceae > Bidens > Bidens hawaiensis. Next base: position 341,371 of record NW_027493318.1, on the reverse strand, counting down.
GCTACACCTCTTCCATGAAGTAACTGCTAAACCCCAACATGCGTAGCAATTACAGAAGCCAGCACGAGACGTAATGGAGGCTAGGGAAAAAAAATTAAGTCAAATCTGCTCGATTTCCTCAAGATAAGATGTCAACATTCGCATGGAAACATGAAGATATGACAGGTATTTCCAAAAATATTATAACACATAAACTTGGAATTGATAACTCTTTCAGGCCAATCCATCAAAAGAGAAGAAAGTTTGCACCTGAAAGAAACATAATCATTCAAGAGGAAGTAGAAAGACTCTTGAAGGCAAATATGATTAGGGAAGTTCAATATCCCGATGGTTAGCAAATGTGGTGGTTGTACAGAAAAAGAATGGCAAATGGAGAGTTTGTGTAGATTTTACAGACTTGAATAAAGCTTGTCCTAAAGATCCATTCCCTCTACCACACATCGATTCGATGGTAGATGCTACAGCCGGCCACAAGATGCTGACATTCATGGACGCATCCTCAGGATTTCAGCAAATCCAGATGGAGCCCTCAGATCAAGAAGATACGGCCTTCATGACTCCCACAGGTATTTATTGTTATATTGCTATGCCCTTTGGACTTAGAAATGCAGGTGCGACCTATCATAGGTTAGTTAACATGATGTTCAAAGAGCAACAGGGGGACACGATGGAAGTCTATATTGATGATATGGTGGTGAAGTCCAAGAAAGCTGAGGATCACCTCCAAGATCTCAAGACCGCATTCGATATCCTCGATAAATATAACATGAAGCTGAATCCTTCAAAATGCCATTTCGGAGTGAAGGCTGGCAAATTCTTGGGATACATGGTCACCAAAAGGGGGATAGAGGTGAGTCCGGAGCAGATACAAGTTATCCTGAATCTGAAATCCCCACAATCAGTCAAGGATGTTCAAAGGCTAACCGGCAGGATAGCGGCGCTCAACAGATTCATATCCAAATCCTTAGAAAAATGTAAAGAATTTTATGATATCTTGAGGAAAAATAAAAGGTTCGAGTGGACCAGTAAGCATGAGGAAGCTTTAGCATCCTTAAAAACTTATCTTTCTTATGCTCCTCTACTGGTAAAACCCAAGGAAGGTGAATCCCTATCTCTATATCTTGTTGTATCAAACAATGCTATAAGTGCAGTTTTGGCTAAGGATCTCGAAGGTCAACAACATCCCATATATTATGTAAGTAAAAGTCTTTTGGTTACTGAAAACAGGTATTCTTATCTTGGAGAAGGCAGAAGCTCGAGAAGTTGATGGAGATTGTGGGAATCACACTGGGGGCAGAGCACTATTCTCCAAGATCCTAAGGACGGGGTATTTCTGGCCAACGATGAAGAGGGATGCTATGAATTATTCTCAGAAATGTGATGTATGCCAGAGACATAGCAACATTTTGCACCAGCCAGCAGAACCATTATATCCTATTATATCCCATTGGCCTTTCATGAAGTGGGGAATGGATATCGTGGGGAAATTACCAAGAGCCCCAGGAGGTAAAGTCTTTATGTTGGCTATGACGGATTATTTCTCGAAGTGGATCGAAGCGGAAGCCTTTGTTCAAGTTAGAGAGAAAGAAGTTATCTAATTCATCAAGCGCAATATCCTGACAAGATTTGTGATTCCGGAAGAGATAGTGTGTGACAATGGCTCGCAATTCATCGGCAAGAGAACAACTAAATTATGTGCCAGTTGGGGAATCAAGTTGATCACATCAACACCTGTGCACCCTCAGGCTAATGGACAGGCGGAATCAAGAAACAAAATCATTATTAATAACCTGAAGAAAAAGTTGGGGTCTAAGAAAGGAAAGTGGGCTGAGGAACTACCTTTTGTTTTTTGGGCAGATAGAACCAGTTCGAAGAATGCTACTGGTCAGACTCCTTTCTCATTAGTATTTGGAGCTGAAGCAGTTATCCCTACAGAGATGGTTATCCCAACAGCCAGAGTCAGTCATCAAAATCCCGAAGATAATACTCGAAGTCTACTTGAAGATCTAGATGCGGTAGAAGAACTCCGGGATTTGGCAAAAATCAGAATGGCGTCCTATCAACAAAAGATAGCAAAGTCCTACAACAAGAATATCATAGTTCGAAGGTTTCAAGAAGGAGATTTGGTTCTCCGAAAAGCTTTTCAGAATACTACAAATCTTAAGGATGGAAAGCTTGCACCAAAATGGGAAGGTCCTTACTTGATCGACTCAGAAGCAGGAAATGGGGCATACAGATTGTCTACTTTGGATGGTGACTTGCTACCGAGGGCTTGGAATGCTGTACACCTCAAAAAATATTTCATGTAAGACTTCTATCCCGAGGATAACTGTATACTAAATAGTTAAGGTATGTATTCGAATTTATGCTTTTATTCATTTTTCAATATTATTATTCTTCAAACAAGGTACTGACTTAAGCATCGGAGGGGTGTTAGAAAGGCTAACACCCACCCCTCAGTTAGAGTTGACTGTTTTGTAGATATGAGGGATTCTCATATGGAATGAAGTTAACTTGGGCCTTAGTCGCCAGTTTCTAAGGGCCTTGTCGCCAGCTTATTCCTAAGGTATAAGGGGTTTTCACCTCTTCTAAGGTTTAAGGGGTCTTCGCCTCTTCTTAAGATCGCCTGTAGCGCATGTTTATTCAGCCATAGTTAAAGAGGCGGGGCCAGCACATGAAATATAGTGACTTGTTACCTAGTTATCCTCGGCTATTGGTTTGAATCCCAAGGTTTAAGGGGTTTTCACCTCTTCTTATGGTCGCCTATAATGCATGTTTATTCGGCCTTAGTTCGAGAGGCGGGGCCAGCACATGAAATATAGTGACTTGTTACCTCGTTATCCTCAGCTATTGGTTTGAATCTCAAGTTTATGGTAGAAGTACCATATCTAAGGTTTAAGGGATTCTCATATGGAATGAAGTTAACTTGGGCCTTCGTCGCCAGTTTCAAAGGGCCTTGTCGCCAGCTTATTCCTAAGGTATAAGTGGTTTTCACCTCTTCTAAGGTTTAAGGGGTTTTCACCTCTTCTTAAGGTCACCTGTAGCGCACGTTTATTCAGCCTTAGTTCGAGAGGCGGGGCCAGCACATGAAATATAGTGACTTGTTACCTCGTTATCCTCAGCTATTGGTTTGAATCCCAAGGTTTAAGGGGTTTTCACTTCTTCTTAAGGTCGCCTGTAGCGCATGTTTATTCGGCCTTAGCTCGAGAGGTGGGGCCAGCACATGAAATATAGTGACTTGTTACCTCGTTATCCTCAGCTATTGGTTTGAATCTCAAGTTTATGGTAGACGTACCATATCTAAGGTTTAAGGGATTTTCATCTCTTCTAAAGGGCCTTGCCGCCAGTTTGTCCCTAAGGTTTAATGGGTTTTCGCCTCTTCTAAGGTTTAAGGGTTTTCGCCTATTCTAAGGGCCTTGTCGCCAGTTCATTTTTAAGGTTTAAGGGATTTTCATCTCTTCTAAGGGCCTTGTCGCCAGTTTATTTAGGCCTTGTCGCCAGAATTTCTAAAATTATTTTCAGGATAATGCTGATATTACAATTTCATCGCTATATCCCCAGGCTTAAAGGAGCATCCTAAACAACGGTCTTATTGCAAAAATAAGATGGTCTAGACATTATCTAGGTTAATTGATATACGGTTCTGGTATGATTTACTATTTATGAATATTCTATCTTTCGTATTATTTACAAGATAAAGTTTATGACTTGGAATTGATTTATTGAATTAAACTTAAACTGTTATTAAAGAATTCCATTCCTAATAAACTCAATTTTTTCTCTAAAGATTTAATAAACAGGGATTTCGAAGGACTGATCTATTCTCGTAATGATGTCAACTTTAGTCGGTGCTAAATCATAAAATTTTGGTACTACATGGAAAACAGTTTATCATTAGAAAATTTAAAAGCTGAAATTGGTAAAAAGCAGCTGTCAAATTTTGGGGACAATTGTTAGGGCCCAAATTTTATAGTCGGATCTATGCTCAGGATCCCGAATATGTTCAGGATTCTCGAATAAGTTTAGTATCCTGAGTATTAATGCTAATAAATAGATATTTCTCTATTGGTGTTAATTTATAATTGCAGATATTAATTGTTGATTTAATCCATGCGAAATACACGGTTGTTGGTTACATAAAACGTGTGGAATGAGTCATAACCGCTGGGATTAAAGGCCACGTAATGGTTAATGGTCAAATATTGATTATTATGCTGAAATCTCGCACTTATAGTTAATATTAGCATGTGTGGGACCACATTTGATGAGTAACTCTCAAAAGAATCGGTCAAAGACGTGGGATGAACATTGAAAAACGTGGATAGACTCAAAAGAAGAGTTCCCCAACGGCTATATTGGAAAACTCTTTCAGTTCCGGGATACTTGGATAGTTAGTTAGGGATTTCAGCTTATCCTGTCGATACAAGTATTCTGAGGATTATACTTCGGGATATCCAGCTGTCCTTTATTGTGTTCTATTTGTTTTGCAGATAAGACCACGTGTTTAATATGCTAATATGAACGTGGGTTTGCAACGGTTAGTGCTTAGACTTCGTCAAATTAAACGTGGGCAGCAAGGGATGAGTGGAAGACCAAGTCTAGGGTTTCCGGATTTCTCGGAATATCTTTTGTATTATTTTATTATATATATGAGCTGATAATATCATTAGAACACACACATTCACCTACCTAGCTACTAGTATACTCTGTAACACTTAGCATTCGATCACTTATCAGCTCCATTACTTGTAATCATCCATTTTCATTATTAATAAAGTCGACGGTGATAGTTTTCACCGTCCGGGGGTTTATTGTGCCGGAGATTACCATAATCATATACGGATCCAACCAAAAATTACGTTCTTAATCTTTGACCGAAGCAATTCGACCAAAGATTACGTTGTTAATTCTTGACCGACGTAAGATTATTGTGATCAAGGGTTTTTTCCCTCGTAATCATATCGTTGTGTTCGATCTTATCATCAATAAGCACTCCACCTCACGCACTAATTTGATCAAAAGTTGTTTTGCCAATTTTTGACCGAAACATATATATATATATATATATATATATATATATATATACTTATTTAGCAACCGATTTTATGATAAAGTTAATCTTTCCAAAGTCAACATAAATTTAAACAATCTTTCCAAAGTTATTTGAAAATGGATTTATTGTAAAACGTTTTTAAGTTTTGCAAGTTTAACAAAATATTAATGTTAGTGATTTAACAAATTATTAATGTTAGTAAGTATAAATTTACTAAATTTTTATTAATATTTAATACATTATAAATTTACTATATTATAATATTGATATTTAAAATACATATTAAAGTATAATATTGATCTTCCAAATATAATTTATTCTAAAATTTTCTGAAAATATAAATGTACATTAACTTAATCCGTTATTAGTTGACATGTTTACTCTAATTTGAAATTCAAATTATATTTAAAGCTTTGATTATAAAAATGATAATTAAGGAAATAACTTATGTTTTTATTATTGTTATTATTTGATTCCTAAATTACTCAATGTATTATTATTAAATATTAATTGATTTTTGAAAAACCTTAAACATGAAAATATTAAATATTAGAATATAATACAATCTAATAATACTTTTTTTTTTATAATCAATCGGTTATTTTTGGAAATTATTATTTGAATATAATTTATTTTCTTTAATTTATAATATTCAATGTATAATTATAATAGTATTTTTTATAATCAATATGTTATTTTTGGAGATAATTATTTACAATAAACCGGTTTATTATATTCAAACTTATGTTTAAAAAGTTTCTATACATAATACGTTTTAAAAAATCAATATTATCTAATCCTATTATGTTTTAATTTGTGGTCAAAATTTTGAATTTCAAATAAGAACAAATTAAATTTTTGATTGTTTTTACAAACTATTTTTGTTAAGCAGTTAATAAATTAGTTTAAAACGGATTTGACATTTCCATAATAACAAATTATATATCAAAACTTTTAGAGTTAAATACATATTTTTAATAGGTAAGCTCGGGTTTGATATTCATTTTAACACACACACACATATATATACTTATTTAGCAACTGATTTTATGATAAAGTTAATCTTTCTAGTGTCAAACATAAATTAAACAATCTTTCCAAAGTTATTTGAAAATTTATTTATGTAAAACGCTTTTAAGTTTTGCAAGTTTAACAAAATATTAATGTTAGTGATTTAAAAGTTTGTTGCAAGATTGATCAAAAATAAAAAATAAGTGGTCAAGATGAGTTTCTTTTGGTAGAATCTTTGAAGAAGTTTAACAATTTATTCTATTAATAGTATTATTTATTATAATATATTTAATTTGGATGCTATTGTTCTGTTATATTTTCAGGTGGTGAAGCAAAATGAGTTTTTTTGGTAGAATATTTGAAGAAATTGACGGTGGTTTAATATGAAAGAACATTTTATGTCTTTTGTTGATGTTTTTTATTTGTTCGGTGTACATTAACTTATTGTAACTTTTAACTTTTAATATCTAGACAATGTAAATGGTTAACGTTTTGGTCCGAAAGTTTGAAGAAATTTTGTGTTGCTTGAATTTGTTCAGGCCCGGTTTTTGGGCTGTGCAAACTGTGCAATGGCACGAGGCCCAAAAATACAAAGGGGCCCAAACATTTTTAATACATTTCATAAATACAGGCCCAAACCCTATTAAAACCTAAACTTTTCTAAAAAAAATAAAGCGGTCGTTCCCACTTTCCCTGATTCCCTCTTTGGATACCTCAAACCTCCATAGTTCACCTTCAAAATAATAAAATCACTGTTGACGACATCCTCGCCGGCTTCGGTCCTCTCTGTCACCGTCACCGCCGACACCTATAACTAACTACGGTGTCGGCATCTCCGTTTGCACATTCACAGTTTGCATACCCCGTACGTGACTGCCGTCATCAGAGTGGTTTCCGGTTGTAACGGCGGTGTAGGGAGGACGTAGGGAGTCTTGTCGGCAGAAATTGAACTCCGCTGTGACGGTTTTCCGACTTTTCTACAACTTGGGGCCATGATATTATTACTTGATAGGATTGATTTTGTTGAAATCAAATAGTTTAGGAATTTATGTAGGTTAAGAAAGATATACCTAATGATAATTTGTTAATTATTTGTATCAAAAGGCTCTACCTTTAATTTGTGTTTCCGGTTATTTGATTATTTGTATATTCCCATAGCCTCAACATTGGTTTAATTAACTTAGATCACTTTGATGCACTATTTTTGTTTTTTTATTTGTAACTTTGTGTTTTTTTATATATAACTGATTAGTTTACATCATGAGAAGGCCCAAAATTTTTTTAGCACGAGGCCTAAAATCCTTTTATCGTTCTTGGGGACGGTCCTGAATTTGTTGTTTAAATTTATTATGTTTGTTGACATGTTTTTTCACCCGTGTGTAACACGGGCTATACCCTAGTTTATATATATATATATATATATATATGTTTGCGTAAATACGTGATGTAATATACAATGTTCCCGACTTGCTTGGCGGGAAGCCTAGCGTTAGTAGCATGTTAAATTGCATATACATGTATAAAGTTTCTGTCGCGTTGGACGGGCTAATCCATCTAGAATCTAGATTTATATATAAAACAATAGTCAACTATGGAAATCATTTTCAAATAAGGCCCCCATCAAGTAAAGACCGATTACAATTAATAGGGATTACTCTGTATAATAGTAATCAACTTTGAAATTTGTTCCAATCAGGTCACTGATAAAAACTTTTGTTCCAATCAGGTCATTGAACTTTCATTTTTGTTCTAATTCTAGATATTTACTTGTATAACAGGTAATCTAGGTTTTTTTTAATTTTTCAATGTTTTTACTTTGTATAATAACTTTCAAAGGTTACAAAATTAGTAAAAATGCGAAATATAATTTTAAAATTCCGAAAATTTGCAAAAAAAAAGTTTGGAACATTGCAACAAATTGCAAAAATTGTAAAAAAAATAAAAAATGTTCAAAACGGGTCGAAACGGATTAGGATCAACAAATTCGGGTTAGAACGGATCAAGGTCGGAACAGGTCAAAACAGGTTTCGGGCCAGTTTATTTTTAGACCAACGAATTAGCGATTTTAACACGTTACAGCTCGTTTTAACAGCAAAAGCTCGTTTAAGCGATTTTCAGCTCGTTTCATCACCTAACAACTCATTTAAGCGATTTTTCAGCTCGTTTCATCACCTAACAGCTCGTTTAAGCGATTTTTCAGCTCGTTTAAGCGATTTTTCAGCTCGTTTCAGCACCTAACAGCTCGTTTAAGCAATTTTTCAGCTCGTTTCAGCACCTAACAGCTCGTTTAAGCGATTTTCAGCTCGTTTCAGTACCAAAAAAAGCTCATTTAAGCTAGTGTTCAGCTCGTTTCAGCACATAACAGCTCGTTTAAGTGATTTTTCAGCTCATTTCATCACCTAACAGCTCGTTTAAGCAATTGTTCAGCTCGTTTCAGCACCTAACAGCTCCTTTTAGCGATTTTCAGTTCGTTTCAGCACCTAACAATGATTTAGGAACGGGTTTCGGGTCGGAACGAACTGAAAAATCGCTTAAACGAGCTGCTAGGTGCTGAAACGAACTGAAAAATCGCTTAAACGAGCTGTTAGGTGCTGAAACGAGCTGAAAATCGCTTAAACGAGCTGTTAGGTGCTGAAACGAGCTGAAATATCGCTTAAACGAGCTGTTAGGTGCTGAAACGAGCTGAAAAATCGCTTAAACGAGCTGTTAGGTGCTGAAAAATCGCTTAAACGAGTTGTTAAGTGCTGAAACGAACTGAAAAATCGCTTAAACGAGCTTTTGCTGTTAAAACGAGCTGTAACGTGTTGAAAACGCGCTGATTCGTTGGTCCAAAAAAAAAATGACCTGAAACCCGTTTTGACCACTTACTATCTTGACCCGTTCTAACCCGAACATGTTGACCCTAACCCGTTTTGAACATTTTTTTTATTTTTTTCAAATTTTGCAATTTATTGCAATTTTCCGAACTTTTTTTTGCAAATTTTTGGAATTTTAAAATTATATTTCACATTTTTACTAATTTTCGCAATCTTTAAAAGTTTAAAAGTTATTATGCAAAGTAAAAACATTGAAAAATTTTAAAAAAACCTAGATTACCTGCTATACAGGTAAAATATCTAAGATTGGAACAAAAATGAAAGATCAATAACCTGATTAAAACAAAAGTTTTTATCAGTGACCTGATTGGTACAACTTTCAAAGTTGGTTACTATTCTATAGAGTAATCCCTACTGACATGAATAAACGTAGCCACGAGTCTATAAAGCGAAAGCGATAGGCCATAGAAAAACTTTCGTGAGTATTGAATGAAAAGGATTAGGGCTGGCCCTAGGGTATGACGAGCCGAACGACCGGCCAAGGCACGTAATTTTTAAGGGCCAAAATTATTTCATTTATTTGAGTAGTTGCAGTAATGAAAACCTGAAGTAAAAAGGAAGAAGATTGAAGTAATAAAGAATCATGTAATCAAAGAAAGTTTTTATCGAGAGAAAAAGATGAAGATGCTATGTAAAGAAGATGATATAAAATGGTATGTTAGTAAATATATAATTCACTAAAATGTTTAGACTAGTTGTATAGTAGTCATAGCCCATGGAATCTTCAGAATACTTTTTAAAATGTTTTATAATACTAATTAAATAGTTAATATAATTATAATTTAAGGGAACTTTTTCTTTGGTTTTACTACTATTTTACTTTTTTATTTATCTTTTTTTTTACTTTTTTCATTAGTTAATTTACTTTAAAAGTATTTGAGACATTTAATTTTAACATGCTTTTGTTTTATTTTTTTATATTTCACATCTGTAGAAAATATTATTACAACCTAATAGACGCAAAGCATATACTATGACCCTTCGGATATAAGTTTAACTTTCGTCATTGCTTAAATTTAGTGGGGCAAAAACTCTTTTTATCAATATATTTCGTTACTCGTTTGGCCTTACGAGCCTTTTTATTTTGGCTCGGCCGAGGCCTTAAAATCCTCGGGGCCGGCCCTGAAAAAGATCAAAAGGAATCTTATATTGAATAATAACGCAAATGCGTAATTACATATATGCATCAAGTCCGTATGGTGGTGAGTGCCTGCGGTGCAGGGTGAGGGAACACTGACTTGTCCACGGTTAAATTGTGAAAGGCGAGTGATGGTCTGAAGAATAAGCCGATATGAGAGAGCAAAGTGGGGGTGAGAAGTGTGTGTTTTACTATCAAACACGCTTAGCAACACAATATGCATTAACGGTTTTGTGTTGCGTACATATACTGTTCAGGTATCGTATTAAACCGGTATGACCGAATACACTTAGTTCATTATCAATATTCATTTTTCATGTTTTCAATATCGGTGACATTCAATCTTGAATTTTTTTTTGTATTTTTAGTAGTATCGGCACTAAATCAATAAATCAATATGGTATTCAGTTTATACTTTGAGTCATTTTCGATACTAGTAAAAATGTGAGCAAGCTCACGAAGCCCTCACACACGATGAACGTTCGTCTTTGCATGAATATGAGCTTACGTGGCAACCGGTATTCCACTAAACGAATGCAATGCATTAAATTAGTAATAGCGACTACAAATTTAAATAGCAAAAAGATAAATAAATAAAAACTAAAAGAACAACATAAGTTGTCGGCTAGCGACAAGCATAGATCGATCTTAAATATTTGAGACATTGGACGATACCTTTTTATTTTTAACTCATGAGTGTTGTTGAAGTACATAATAACATACAAACACACGTTGAAGGTTAAAACGGGCGTCTACTTTTGTTTTTTGTCTTTTAGTTTGATAACTGATAAGTTGGAATATGACACATAAATCTGCATAACCCCGTTTAAACTCACTAATTATTAATTAACAATCACTTAATTACTCTTATCCACATCTTCATCTTCTTGATCTTGATGATTGAGCAGATTAAGATATTCATGGTACAGATTCTCAAACATCAAACTTTCATCGTCTTTTTCAAAACTTAAATCCCAACCGTCAATTAAGAAACGCTCATCATCATGACCGTCGATAACTGTGCTTGTACCTTCTAGTTCTAGTTCTACCTCCAACAATGGTGCCCAGTTTGACCATAACTCATCGTCTCCAAGGTCAAACGTACAACTCAACGATGCACCGTTATCCAAACACTCATTCTTGCTTGAGGTTGAAGATGTAACCGAGGAGGAAGAACCATTAATAGTAGAGTCAACAACTTTGACTTTCTTTGACTTTTCTTGTTTCTCATTGTCTAGTTTTCTCTTGTTATTTACCTTCTTGGTTGAGGGGTGGTTGGCGGTGTTTTCCGTGGTTTTCTTCCCAAGGTGAGCGTTCCAGTGGTTCTTGATCTCGTTATCGGTTCGACCAGGAAGCTCGGTGGCGATGAGAGACCACCGGTTTCCGTGTAGGGAACGTAGCCGGATTATCGCCTCATTCTCGTCAGAGGTGAAGTTTCCTCGTTTGATACCTGGCCGGAGATAGTTCATCCATCTTAACCTACAACTTTTTCCGCATCTTAACAACCCTAAATTCATAAACATTAAACACATTATTTAATAACGAAAATGGTCAAGCTTTGAAAATATTTGTCAAAACAACCAATTAAACAATATTTGTGCCCATTCTAAACATATGAGGTTAAACATTGAAAATTATTGTAATATCTCCAGAAGGACATTCTGACTATACTTCGTCAAAATGGCCGTCGGACCTCAATATCCAGGCAACCGTTTGAAACAATGAGAGATTAGCTAGCCTATAAGGGAAAAGTAAAACACTACCTTCACCTAAACCCAAAAAATCATCATGTACTATAAACGTAAATAGAATAAAAATAAAATAAAAAAGTAACTACAAATAAAGTGATTTTTGTTTGTTTGTTTATAATAATGAACATGTAAGAAGTGATTTAAAGTAATGTACCAGCTTTGGAAGGTAGTGATCGCCATTGTCCTTCACCATGAGTTTGAATGTAGTTGATGAGGAGTTTATCTTCTTCGGAGGACCATGCACCACGGTGTAAGCCCACCTTTGAACAGCACGGTGTTCTTCCCATTGTGGGTGGCTGGTGAGTGATCAATAGAAAAGAGAGAGAGAGTTTAGAGGATCCTTGCTTGGTATTAGTGATACGAAGAACAACACGACCACTTCTTACCCTTTTTAAATGCTTTTTTCTGAATACACGCACGTTTTTTTTTAATTTCAGGCCTGACTACTTATCAAAATCAAAATATATAATAATATGATTTCATTTTCATCATTTTGTACACATGGTTTTAATTGCATTTCATATGTACAATGAATGCTATATCAAAATATATGTACGTTACCGGTAACGCCATGTGTTATAAATTCATGTCCTAGGCGCAAATCATTTATTTACTCATTTTTGTTCTACCTCGTTTAAAGAAAATAGTTTAATATCGTTTAACCCCTTCAATTTAATTTGAAAATAATTTTTTAAGTTATTGTGCAAGTATTGAGGATTTTAGAAGCACATTAACGTTTTAACACATCTTATTTATAACGCCCATTAACTCATAAACTCATAAAGTGAGTGGTAACAGGTATATCACATGTTAACGTTTTGGCCATGGGGTATACTCTAACCCATCTTAATTTCACATAAGCTTCACGTCATTATTTTTTTCTCTTTCACTTTATGTCATTCAAAGGAAACGGTTTAACCCATTTAACACATAATTAATATAACAAATCAATTAGTAATTAATACATAATTAATGCATATTGTTCATTTTAACCCGTTAAAAACATAACTCATTGGCCTTTTTAACACACTTAACACAAGTGGGGAGTGATTTAATTTATCTTTAAAATGTCATGTCACTTTAACCTATGTAGGGGTTATAGTATACCCCATGACCTTATAAAATTAAGGTTTTGCAGGGCCTAATAGCATCCATAGTGGATTGCCAATCAGGAGCATCCTAAATACGCTGTCACCGTCCTCTTCCCCGTCTGCGTCCGCGGCTGATACGATGAATCCAGTCAAGCATTATTTATCCACTATTGGTATGATACTATCTGCTTATTTTTCCAAATTTCAAATTCTTAGAAGACTATGAGTAATTTTCTGAATTTGATTAACATATTTTGTATGTGAAAGATTTAATTGACCAAAGCAGACCTAATTACATCCAACCTACTATCAGGATGACCAATTATTATTATTATTACACTTACTTTTCTAGGCACCATTTGAAGAAAAACATATACGTTAATTTTGATTTTCAAAGGATAATTGGTGATTTACAGCTCAAAAGGAGGTTAATTTGTTACTCTTTACAAATTGTTGATATGTTTTAACTTTTTTTTTTATCATAATATCATCTTGTTGGTTTTTTTTTTCATTTTTCAAAAGAGCACCTTTGACTTAAAACATATGGCAGGGTGAAGAGGTTGACTATAGAGGTGCACTTAACCTTGATGGCTCGGTTCTCATGTCGGTTACCCTGCATCAACTAAAGGTTAACTCTTTTCTTTACAATTTGTTAATATGTTTTAATCATAATATCATGTCATACCCCGATCAAAGGCGGCGGAATATGCCGGGGTGCAACGGATTGCCCAAAAACACAAGACCACTATTTAAAGTGACAATATTTAATCAACTCATTTATTTCATAAATCAATAATCAACACATCTCGTTCCCACAAACAAATTGAATACAAGTAACATTTATATTGTTCGTTTTACTAATATCCTAATGGTCTTGGTAACGTTTTTTGTCAGGTCCTCGAGTCAACAAAAGTCAAACCTGTAACATTTTATAAAATAAAGTTTGTCAACACAAAGGTTGGTGAGCAATTCATAAGTTTGAGCATATTAGTATATAGTAATAAAAAGCCACTAAACTTGTATACGAAACAATAGATAAAAGCAACAACTTGGATAAAATAGATATCGCTAATAGTTTTACGTTAGCGACACCTAGCTATAAGGGGATGCCAAATAGTCTAGGATTTTATAGTTATCGTTAATTGCATTACGTTAACAACACCTTGCCATGAGGGGTTTCCAAATGGTCTAGGATTTATAGTTCCACCATCCAAAAACGATAAACACATAAGCATGTAAGCATAGAACACCAAATCGAGCAATTATTTAAGTAAAATATACAATCACGTTTGTGGGCTTAAGATTCAAGTAAATAAAGCATTTAGTTTGATAAGTATGAAATGTCACCCCAAAACAGAAGATGAAAAACGGGGTATGAAGTACTCACCTCGATTGACGAATTGAGAACTAATTAATGATCGACATATAGAAAGCTTGTGAATGAAACGAACAAATCTGACTTGAAAGCTAATTGAAAACGAATAAATAAATTATATTAATGAACTTGAACTTTAGTTGAAACTACATTTGAAACATTGAACGAGAAGGTTCGATTGTTAATCGGGTTACCGGTTCAATTTGTTAACGATTAGGGACTCGTACTTAATTGATAATTTAAAATAAAATAATATTATTTTATTGGGCTTTTAAATAACTAACCCAATATTAAATAGAAACAAGACGAGTTTAAATCAAGAGTTCGGTTTTATAAAAAAAATGAATTGATAATAAAGCTTATAATAATATTATTAATGATAAAGATAGTAAGAATAATAATGACTTTAAATATATGTTCTATATATATATATATATATACAGATATATAAGATAATTATGATAATAATATATAAATATACTACCAATCGAGAATTGTTATTAGTAACTAATAAGAGTAATAATAATAAATATAATTACCAATGGAGAATTGTTGTTAAAACTAATAATAGTAATAATAATAATAAATGTAATAGTAATTACTTTTGTTGTTGAATACATTATTAATAGATTTATGAATTTTACTAATACTAATTATTATTATATAAATAATTATATGTGTCGTATTAATGATAATAACTTACTTATAACATTTTAATAATAATAGTATTAGTGATAAAAATATAACTCGAGTAACGATGACACTAAATGGTAACTAGGCCCGACATGGATTTCGGTTTAATAAAACAAGTAGATATTATTTATATCCAAAAGTAATAATATTCATAGAGATCAATAATAATATTAATTTGCTTTATTAATAGTTAATAATAACATTATTAAGTAGTATTGACAATAATAATGATACCTTACTTAGTTTTGGTTCGGTTTCTAAACGAGTTCACCATATTAAAAATCTATTAATAAATATGACATTAATAGTACCAATAGTTAAAATTAATAATAATATACATCTTTATAAGAGTTAATAATTATAATAATATAATTTAGATAATAAATATGGTGTTAATAAAAAATAGTAAACTTGAATAATTTTGTTAACAAAAACAAACCGAAGTCTAAATTAATTTACCTTTTAGATTTTCATATGGCCGTGGCTCTACACCGGGAAGAAACCGAGCCGAAACCGCCGGAGATGAAGGCTGCCGGAGAAACGAATCAGAGAGAGAGTGAGAGAGGCGGAGAGAGAGAGAGAAAGAGAGAGTGAGTCAGAGAGAGAGAAAGAGAAAGAGAGAGAGAGAGAGAGAGTACAACGAGAGAGAAAGAGAGGGAGAGAGTACAGTGGGAGAGAGTACAACGAGAGAGAAAGAGCGGGAGAGAGTACAGCGGCTGGTTTTCCGGTCGCCGGAAAAACGAGCTGCGAGAGAGTTCATACACTTGCTTCCACATAACATACATCCAACTATAATCACCTTCCTTGGCGATACGTGCAATATCCAAAGATCGTTCACGCACCGACAAGCAATCATCCATCATCTCAATATAATAATTATCACATAAATCATCTATGGCATACACTTACCACTTAAGGTAAGTGTATTAACATTTCACATTGATTATGCACACAGCCCCGAAAACATAACAAGGAAATGGGGATAGATACTCACCTGATTGCGACTACGTTCACGTTAATGGTTGTCCTTCTCTTTAGTGTGCGCGACTAACTGTATAACAATTATACGTATCAATTAATTATCACTACTCTTATTGTCTTTCTAGTTTAATTATTACCCTCAACGAATGGGGGTCCGGGAGCAGCGCCCCTGGCAGCGGGGTTCTAGGGGCGGCAGACCTCGCAGGGTCCAAGGGGAAGAGCCCCTGGCTGGGGTCGAACTGTCAGGTCAGCTTGGAAAAATTTTATTTCTATTAATTGTCTTAACACATTTTTCATTAGGATTTTAATTCGCTAACTCATTCTCTATAACGAATTAAGCCTGATTTGTTAACTGATTCGTTAGCTGATTCGTTATTCTGGTTCGTTATCCTAGTTCGTCATCTTGTCATCATTTGGTTCGTCATTCCGATTCGTTATCTGATCCTGACTTGATTCGTTATCTGGACATAACGAATTGGTGAACTAATTCGTTATCTTGCTAGAACGAATTGGCTAATTAATTCAATACTTTACCTTAACGAATCACATCAGTCTTATCCAGCCTTTGACCCTGAGGTCAAAGTCAAAATCGATATGAACACAGAACAGTCAACTCATACCAGATTTGCAATAAACCTTCGTTTTTTAACGAAACAACACGATTTAGGTACCAATGAACTCGTAATGCCAGCGCCTACAAAACCCAAGGGTCCAATCATCCAAATATCCATGTTTGTATGGTGTGATTTAAGCATCTATATTACGGGTTCCTTTGGGTTAACAATTAACCTATAAAATGCTAAAAAATTTCAGTAAGTTTTGCTTCGTTGGATTCGTTTTTACCATACTAAAACAGATCTATGATTTCTAGACTAAATCCGAACTTAAACGAACAAGTTCTCGATATAAATGTACCTTAAACGAGTAGGTTTACGAACACGGTCTAGTCTTGATGTTGTTTTGGTTCGTCACAACGATCTAGCACCAACGGGTTCGGGTTTTCTCCTTTGGATCTTGGCTCGGGTTAAAGGATAATGTTTGTGTGTGTTTTTCACAGTGTAGGCTATGGTGTAGAGATGGATAATAATGGAAACGATTAGGGTTTAAGGGGTATTTATACTCCCTTAAACCCATGGACCTAAGGCCCATCTTTCCTTTTTGGTCCATATTTAATTCCATCTAATTAGTCTACTTAAACCATCTTTATTACGTTATTATTTCTCTACCAATTCTAGTAAACTTTTTTCCATCATTAACGAATAATACATTAAATATTATTCTTGGAAATTTCGGGATGTTACATTTTTAAAATCTAGGGTTGAGGGTGTCACGTACGTAATGTGCGATAATATATTATTGTATTGGATCCTTTATCTATACATTTATAAATGGTCCTTTATATAATGCATGATAAGAGATTATTGTATTGGATCCTTTATATATATATATATATAAACGATCTAATACAATAATCTCTTATCATACATTACGTATGCGACATCCTCAACCCTTGATTTCAAAAAACACGCGGTGACAAATTTGAATATTATTTCAATTCGTTTCCATCCTAATTAACTGTTACATACGCTGATTCAACCATCATCACCGACGCCATTTACAGACACCACTTCAATTGAATTGAAATACGCCATTTGCAGAACTTCAAATACATTCCATATGTCACATCCCGAAAACCCTTAATTTAAACAGCAGAAGACTTAGCTTAACGCGTTCGGGTGGTGATAAATGTTGCTAGCCAATCATATTAATATATATATATATATATATATATATATATATATATATATATATATATATATATATATATATATATATATTCCTAAAAGTGGACTTTATTAAAATCAGAGTTTGCACGCGTGCTGACACACCAAGTCTTATTTAAATAACAAAAGTCCATCACGTTTATTTATTCAAACTTCAAACTCGACATCTCCATCCTTTCCCAACTTCACGAAGCTTCCAACCGTCATTTACCTAAAAGACATATTAAAATCGTTTGTCAATACGAATGTTGGTGAGTTCTCGAATAAACATTTATTTATATAAACGTCACGGTATAATGGTTTAGCGACTATTATACACCAATTTGTTACCATAAGCAACGGTAATATTAATTCCTCACCGTTCTTTAACAATGGTAATTAAAAACCTTAAAAATTTTACATATTATTTCTTAAACAAATTGTATTAATTGTAAACTAGCTAAGCTTACAATGCGTGTATGACTATCAAACCGATAACTCGAAACATACGAAACTCAAATACTCTCACTTTTAACCCAACGCGATTGGAAGTGGGGGACGTCACCCCAATAGATCTACCAATATTTCTGTGCCTTTATTTATTTCCGTTAACAGTTAGTTAACCAATTTAATTCATTCCACTATAATACAGTTTCTAAAATAACATGCATTTAAAGATAATATGTCTTTCCCCCAAAACAATAGTTAAAAATATTTAAAAACAAGGGGCTAAGAGAAACTCACGGTTTGACGATCGATTAGAGATTTTCCAAATAGACTTGTAACCTATAATAACATGTAAGGCCCCTGTCCCGTGCCCTACATTAACGTTGGATTTACTCATAATCACAATTCTAACTATCAGAGTTAATTAAAACTTTCGCAGAATAGTTAAAATTTCAACATTCATTACAAAACATTCATAACTTGTCTTTAAAACATAACTTAAAACATGTCTTTTATTTCAAACATTATTAACTAAGTCTTTAGATGCCAGCTTCTTCATTCATCTGCCATGTGTCCCCCTTCAAGCCAGCTGTCTCATCCTACTCACCTGTGTGCATACTAAAAGTCAGCTACGCTGAGTGAGTTCTAGTTAATCAGACAACATACAATATATTCACATATTTATATATAAGTATCCGTAGATACATATTACATACTTAGCATTTTATCTTTCTTTCATTCGTACATACATACTTTCTTTCTGTCTTTCATACTTTCATACATTCATAATGCATACATAACTATCTTTACCATCTCAGATATTTTTACGGTCTGGTCCCTTACTTCACTATCTCAGATATTATTAGGGTCTGGTCCATTCCTTCTCTATCTCAGATATTATTAGGGTTTGGTCTCTTCCTTCTCTATCTCAGATATTATCAGGGTCTGGTCCATTCCTTCTCTATCTGTTCAACCATTTCTATGCTTCTTCATACATACATTCTATTATATACGTATATATATATATTCATACTCATTCATACATCATTCATGCATCTTATATATGACACACCTTTCCTAGCGATACGTGCAATATCCGAAGATCGTTCATGTACCAACAAGCATACATTCATAATATTCATGGATGGACAAGAAATCGTTGGTATTATTGCAATTAATCGTACGAATACCTTCCTTATAAGCTGACCGACAAAACCCCTCTATTTAATTGAACCATTTCACTCGTTATTGCTCCTTCATCACTCCTTTTAGCGCCGACCCTGTTCTTCGCCGTTCTCCCTATTCTGTTCATCATCTAAGGTAATTAAATATAGGGTTTAAATCGCGAAATCCTGCTCTTCGTTAACCCCATAGCTGATTTAATCAATTTCGTCTGAATCTATCAAACCCGATTCTAGGGTTTGTATATTCAGTTTGGGGAAGAACAGTTGAGTTATTTATATTTTCGAATATGGTTATGTTTGCACTTGTGTAATCTGGTCTGCTGGTAAAACGTCTGTGTTTGGGAGTGGAGGTCACGGGTTCGACCCTCCCTCACCCCATATTTTTGGAAATTGATCTTTTTATTCCTTTTAATCAAAAAATCATTTTTATAATAATAATAATGTTTAAACAAGATTATTTTACTAAAACAAAAACCGACCTTTATAACACTCGTTTTCGTTCATATATATGTATTCCCTAAGACATGTTTTCACTTATATCTATAATATATAAAGATACTTAAAAACTAACGTTTTAATAAATATGTGTACATATATGAATCAAGTAACTTTATAAAAACTAAGGATGATTTATTAAGTTATGTTTTCTTAAATAAAAATAATGGTTTAATAATAAATCCTTACAAACATATTATAATAATATTAAATGGTTATCGTTTAACTCGTATCGTGATCCATATCTCAAGTATATCCTTTATTCTCTTAGGCTTTAACGTTGTTCGCGTGTTATTCGTTTCCTCATTCTCACTACCTTAATCATCCTCGTTCATCTTTGAGGTGAGTACCACATTCCCCCTTTTTACTCATTTTCATACTGTTTTGGGGACATATGCGTAACTTATTATATTTTCACACTTTATCTATACACAAAACTGCAATCGTTGTCTATGTGTTAACTAATCTCATGCCATACTTGTTATATGTTTATGTGCTCAATGTGAACCGCATTCGGAGAGGTCCAGCATAATCTCAGAAATAGTATGATCATACGCTAGTCGTTATAGCCTTGTGCTTTTCGACATCTCATTTTATTTGCTTATTGGTTGATTTGTTAATCTCATTTGACTCGTTGCAGCTATGTATTTTATTATATGTATAACTGAACTGGTGTGTTGCTCACTCAACCTCGTGTTGACAAACTATATTATTTTCAAGCATATGCAGGTTACCGTTTGATGTGAAGTGTGGACTTTGAAGGATCGTTTTTAAGGACTTAATGCTAGAAGAGTTATTTGAGACTTTAAATTTTCGTTTGAATTATTTTGATGTTTTGTTTACTTTGGATTTATTTTTGTAATGAATAATGGTGTTATTTGAATTAAATAAATAGATATTTAAATTTTAAATATTTGCGTGATAGTAACCCTGCGAGCTGTGACATTCAGTCCACGCCCCGGCTTTTCCGCCGTAGGTTGGGGTGTGACAGATTGGTATCAGAGCCGAAGGTTTAAGATAGGTCGTTAGAGATTGCCTTAGACACATGTTTAGGAGCCATATTCGTGTTTATCTGCTTACCTTACGTGTTCTAGTTGATTGTTACTGCTTTCCCTTAGTTGATAAGTTTTCTTATTATATTATTGTCATGCATACACGCACTACTCCGAGGCTATGCCTCAAAACTTAAAATTTTATTTAAATTTAAAATCAATATTAGATTGCCTTTTATTTGCGGAAAATTCCTTAAGAATTCCCACCTGTTGTTTTCACTCGTTCTCATTAGGGCTAGGTTATGTGGCGTGTCCCTATCATATGAAAAGGGGTGAGAAACTGTGAGTTGGGCACTGGCAAAACGGTTCCGAGAACCAAAGGTAAGACGCTAATCCTTACCTGGGTGATAACCTGACCACAATACTCAACCCTATGGACCCGAGCGAGACCCATGAATGCCATGTGACCGACAACCTAAGTTGTCAATCGTAACCACACTAGTGGTTGCATTCCTATATACATTTTTTAAACCGAATTCATGGTGATTCGTGGCTTAAATTCGGTAACCTTCCGATTATGGTTTTTACGTTATTTCAAGTGGATAGTCGGCAATCCCGACTATCTATCTGTTAACTTGTTTCGTATTTTTGTCGGATACTCCGATTACCCATATTTTGTTTCGATAGTTCGTTATTTAGTTTGGTAGGCTAAAGACGCTTATCGGGCCGAAAAACTATATTGCATCGATAATTCGTTAATTAGTTGGGACAACCAAATTGCCAAGTAACGCTCGTGGGTTGTCCAACTCACATGTGTTTTCGTTAATTATTGTTGGGCCATTCAAATTGCCATGGAAAGCTCATGGGAGGCCAACGTCCCGAGATGCATTTCGTTATATTTTTGTGAAACTAACCTAATAGAAACTTAATGTTTTCAACTAACTTTGTTTTTCCCCATAAATATTTACACATATGATCCCCCAACTCACAAATCTTTACTCTTATTTTCCCGTAGAATGTCGTCGCTTAGAAATCACCGTCGCCATCAACGTTCATCTGGCTCACGCGATGGCCGCCTAGCTACTAGAATCACGAAAGAGTTTGCTGCTGCTATGCCTGCTATTGTCACCCAAATCCAAAGCCTCAATTCTAATGGTCCAGCCACTTCGGCCACACCCAACAACTATGATTTTCGTAACTTCTTGAGCACCAAACCTCCTTCTTATCGTGGTGAGGAAAATGCCACCATCTTTCTCCAATGGTTTGAAGAAATGGAGAACATATTTATCCACTGTGAATGTCCAGATGTCAAACGGACCAAATTTGCTTCAAGTTGCTTTAGGGATCGAGCTGTTATATGGTGGAATGCCCTGAGGAACGACCAAGGGTCGGATTTGGTCATGGCTATGCCTTAGGAGGAACTGAAGGAGGCGATGAGAAAGGAATTTTGCCCAGAACATGAACTGCAGAGGTTGGAAGCGGAGTTTTGGGATCTTAAGCAAATCGGGGGTGATAACTCCACTTATTCTAGCCGATTTCACGAACTAAGCCGTATTGTGCCACATCTGGTAACTCCCGAGGCCCGCGGAATTCAGAAATACATTCGCGGTCTCCCGCTCGCTTTCCGGGATGCCGTAATGAGTCGTAACCCATTAACCATCGGTGAGGCAATGGACCTAGCTGCCTCCCTTAATGATAGTCACGTTCGGGATGGAGCCTTGTCCCGCAAGGATTCCAAGCCCACACCCGACAAGACAAAGACCGACTCCTCTACCGATGCCAAAGCTGAGGCCAAACCCTCCAATAACAACAACCGCTTCAACAAGAACCACCATAAACGTAAGCCCAACTACCAAAACTACTCCGTCAACCAATCTAACAACCAAGCCCCAAATGACCATAATGCTCCAAACAAGAAAGCTTACTTTGGCCCACACCCCCATTATGACAAGTGTAACCGCCATCACCCGGTTCAATCCCGTTGCCGGTTGTGCACTCAATGCCACTGTTACGGCCACCTAGCCAATACTTGCCGAGCACCGCCTGGTTCTCAAGTTGTCCAAACCTGGTCTGCACCCCCTACTGCCAGACCTGCTGCTAACCCTGCACAGCCCGGTGTTCCTAATACCCGAGCTTGCTACCACTGCGGAGACCCTAATCATTTCCGTAATGCCTGCCCATTACTCACCCATGCTAACCAAGCCCATGTCATGCCTGCACCACCTTATGTTACCCATCCACCTCAAGCCCAAGTATACCATGCACCGTACTACACTGCCCAAGCCTACCAAGTTCAAACCTACCAACCTCAAGCCTATGCACCTCAAACCCACGCACCTCATGTGCCTCAGCTCATGGCTCCTCAATCGGCATCAACACAAGCTTCTACAATTCAAGCTCCTCCTTTGAACCAAGTTGCTCAAACCCCTCAAGGGTCCAATGGTCGGTAGTCAGGGATAAGCTGTCTAGACCTTTTACCGTAGAAGTAGCCGACGAAAATTCTATTATGATTGACTCGGTAGTCAGGGATTGCGTCATAGTTCTTAACAAAGTCAAGTTTCTAATTAACCTCATTCCGATGCAAATGGGTAGTTTCGACGTAATCATAGTTATGTATTGGTTAATTCTTAATCATGCGGAAGTTGTATGCTTTGAAAAGTTCGTTCGTATACCTCTAAAAAACGGCCGTATTCTTAAGGTTTTCGGTGATACTCCAACGTCTAAGATTAACCTCATGTCGTGCTTTCAAGCTCAATGTTATTTGCGTAAGAAATGTGTCGCCTTCCGAGCACTCGTGGTAGAGAAAGAGCGAAAAGAGAAGAAATTATCCGATATACCGGTCGTTCGTGATTTTCCCGATTTTTTTCCCAATGATGTCACTGGTCTTCCTCCGTTCGTCAAGTCGAATTCTGAATTGATCTTATACCCGGAGCTAACCCCGTAGCTAAAGCCCCTTATCGTCTTGCACCCTACGAGGTGCAAGAACTCTCGAGCCAACTCCAAGAACTTTCGGACAAGGGTTTTATTCGCCCGATTTCTTCTCCTTGGGGCGCACCTGTGCTATTTGTCAAGAAGAAAGATGGTTCATTCCGCATGTGCATTGACTACCGTGAACTTAACAAGCTTACCGTTAAGAATCGTTATCCGCTCCCTCGAATCGATGATCTTTTGTAACATCCTACTTTCGGTTATAATAATAAAGTAAATTTCGTCTATTTTATAGCGGGTCGTTATCGGTTTAGATAAATAGAATGTGAGTTGGGCTAGTGTTGGGTTAATGAGTATGGGTTATGGACTTGGGTTATGAAAGAAAGAAGGAGAGTCCATGGGCTTGTGTCCATGATCCCTAAATATATAAACCATAATCCCCATGTAATCCCTCATTTACACATATCCCTTACACCACCCAAAACACACACTTAAGCCTTCTCTCTAATCCTCTCCTTATCCTAGCCGAAATCAAGAAGGAAACCAAACACCGACCCGTGGTAATAATAGTATGAGGTTGTATGAGCTTGAACCCGTTAGTTATGGTCATGAAACGACGAGCCGACACCGTTAAACCGTTTAAGTTATGCGATCCGGGTGGAATTGGGTATAAACCGAACCTATGATGAGCTTAGGGGTCACCCTAGCTCAGATCTGGATCGAACGGGGCGAAAAACGGTGAAAAACGAGTCAAAACTCGTTTTCCAGCGAAACCGCGTTTTTCCGGTGGCGGCGCCGGAAAGTGGTACGAGGTTTAGAGGAATGTCAGTGAATGTTCTGACATTCCCTGACCTAACCCTAATTCGTTAGCGGAGGTCTAACGAACTAGCTTTGATTCGTGTACTAATTCGTTAAGGAAAGACTGACGAACTAGCTTCAGTTCGTCAAGTCCAATTCGTATGTTGAACAGTTCGGTATAAGGTTTAATTCGTTATGAGGACTGGTTCGCTATAAGGGTTCAATTCGCCAAGAAGTTCAATTCGTTAGACAGACCAAACGGATAAGGACCACTTCGCTAAAAAAGCCAATTCGTTATGAAGTAACGAATTAGCCAATTCGTTATGGAAGACAGAAGTAACGAATGAACCCCAATTTGTTAAAGAGCATATTAACGAACTAGACTTTGAAAGAATGACAGAATAGTCCCTGGACTTAGAAAAAGAAGAATTTAATTACAAAGAAGCCCTTGGAATTTTAAGTAGCAAATTAATTAATGATTCAAAATGCTAATGGAAAATGTGATAAGACAGTTAATAGAAATAAAATTTTTCCAAGCTCGACCCCAGCCAGGAGCTCTGCCCCTTGGACCCTGTTAGGGGCTGCCGCCCCTAGACCTCGCTGTCAGGGGCGCTGCACCCGGACCCCCTTCCGTTGAGGGTTATAAGTGGTCTAGAACTATGATATGGATAGTGATAGTAATTAATACGTGTAATTGTTATACAATTAGTCGAGCACCGCTAAGGAAAGGAATAACAATTAACGGTGAACGTAATCGAGTTCAGGTGAGTTTCTAGCCCCACTTCCTTGTTATGTTTTCGGGGCGGTGTGCATACTCGATGTGATAGTTAATACACTTACCTTAGGTGGTAAGTGTATGCTTTGTATGTTTTATGTATGACGATTGCTTGACGGTGCGTGAACGATCTTCGGATATTGCATGTGCCGTCAAGCGGTAGTTAAAGGTATGATTGATATATGAATGATGTATGTATGAATATATATGATGTATGAATAATGTATGTATGATATGTTGATGGTACGTGAACACTCTTCGGAGATTGTACGTATTGTCAAGGAAATTATGTAAAGGACAGGTATGTTATAGTAGTACGAATGTAGGGAACCGACCCTAATAGTATCGGCGAATGAAGTGAACCGACCCTAATAGTATCGGCGAATGTAGGGAACCGACCCTAATAATATTGGCGAATGCTATAGGGCAGAATGCTCTTTAAAGGTATATGTAAGTATGAAGGTATGTACGTAAGTATGTGAATAAGTATGTAAGAAAAGACGAAAGTATGAGTCTTCAGATACATGTGTATGTATATGGATGTAATGTATGTTACCTGATTAACTAGAACTCACTCAGTGTAACTGACTTTTAATATACACGTAGGTGAGTAGAATGAGGTAGCTTGCATGAGGGGAAGCACATGGCATGAACTTGAAGAAGCTGGCATCTCAAGAAATGTTATGTTATTCTAAAGACAATGTTTTATGTTTAAATAATTTGAATGCCGTTAAGACTAGAAAGGATGGTTATGTAACATAATGGTTTGAATGTTTTCATATTCCGCGAATGTTTTTATTAACTCTGATAGTAAGAATTGTGCTTATGAGTAAATCCGACACCAAATGTAGGTCACCGGTAACGGGGCCTTACATCTTTTCGATCAACTTCAAAGAGCCGCATGTTTCTCGAAGATCGATCTCCGTTCGGGTTATCATCAACTTCGAGTTAGTGATGATGACATCCCCAAGACCGCATTTCGTACTCGTTATGGTCATTACGAGTTCTGTGTTATGCCTTTTGGGTTGACAAACGCACCCACAATGTTTATGGACTTCATGAACCGTGTTTGTAAACCTTATTTGGACAAGTTCGTTATTGTTTTCATCGATGAC
Source organism: Bidens hawaiensis (assembly GCF_021521415.1). NCBI lineage: Eukaryota > Viridiplantae > Streptophyta > Magnoliopsida > Asterales > Asteraceae > Bidens > Bidens hawaiensis. The sequence continues at coordinate 314,905 of NW_027493318.1, read as the reverse complement.
ATTTTGATCTATTCGAAATCCGAAAGCGACCACAAGAATCATCTCCATACCATTCTTGATCTGCTTCGAAAGGAGCAATTGTATGCCAAGTTTTCTAAGTGCGAGTTTTGGTTGAAAGAAGTTAAGTTTTTGGGCCATATTGTTAACGAAATGGGTATTCATGTTGATCCTGCAAAGACCGAAGCTGTTAAGAATTGGAAGCCGCCTACGACTCCCACCGAAGTTCGTTCCTTTCTCGGCTTGGCGGGTTATTACCGTCGTTTCATTCATAACTTTTCCAAGATCGCATTACCCCTCACCTCTTTAACACACAACCTTTGTGTGGGGGTCAAAACAAGAAGAAGCCTTTGAAACTCTTAAGGACATGCTTTGCAATGCTCCTATCCTTGCTCTTCCGGAAGGAAATGAAGATTTTATCGTTTTCTGCGACGTTTCTAACCAAGGTCTTGGTTGCGTTCTCATGCAACGAGGCAAGGTTATCACTTACGCTTCGAGACAACTCAAGGTTCACAAGAAAAATTATACGACGCATGATCTCGAACTTGGTGCTGTCGTATTTTCCTTGAAGATTTGGAGACATTACCTCTATGGTACGAAGTGTGTGGTGTTTACCGATCACAAGAGTCTCCAACACATTTTTGACCAAAAAGAACTCAATATGAGACAACGTCGATGGGCCGAGTTACTTAGCGACTACGAATGAGAAATTCGCTATCATCCTGGAAAGGCGAATGTCGTGGCCGACGCTCTCAGTCATAAGAAGCCTTTCAAATCGATACTTCTTACTTGTGTTCTTGTTCAAAATGATCTCGAAAAGCGTGTTCTCGATGCTCAACACGAATCCGTCACCGAAGGCAATATGTATGACGAGATGTCGTGTGGTGCCGAAACCCAACTTGAAACTAAACCCAATGGTCTGCGTTACTTTCTGAACCGCTTATGGATCCCCAATCGTGATGATCTTTGCATATTTATTATGGATGAAGCTCACAAGTCACGATATTCCGTACATCCCGGTGCGGATAAGATGTACGCCGACCTTCGTTATGTCTATTGGTGGCCTGGTATGAAGAAAGATATCGCTTTGTATGTTTCTAAATGCCTCACTTGTTCCAAAGTGAAAGCCGAGCATCATCGACCTTTTGGATTACTCGAGCAACCTCCCATCCCCGAGTGGAAATGGGAAGGTATTGCTATGGATTTTGTCACTAAGCATCCTTCTACCCGCAAGCAACATGATAGTATTTGGGTAATCGTTGATCATCTGACCAAGTCTGCTCATTTCATTCCCATCAAAGAGACTTATACTGTAGCGCATTTACGTTGAGAAAATTGTTTGTCATCATGGAACTCCATTATCCATTATATTTGATCGTGATGGTCGTTTTACTTCTTGTTTTTGGAAGTCGCTTCAATCCGCTTTGGGTACTCGATTGGATCTTAGTACTGCTTATCACCCGCAATCTGACGGTCAATCCGAGCGAACAATCCAAACTTTAGAGGATATGCTCCGTTCTTGTGTCCTCGATTTTGGAGGAAATTGGGATATTCATCTACCGCTTATCGAGTTTTCTTATAATAATAGTTTTCACTCTAGTATTGGTATGGCACCTTTTAAAGCGCTCTATGGTCGTAAATGTCGATCACCGATCTATTGGAACGAAGTTGGTGAATCTCAAATCACTGGTCCCGAACTAGTTCAAGAAACGACTGATCGTATTGCTCAAATCCATCAAAATCTCCTTGCTGCTCGTTGTCGTCAGAAGAGTTATGCTGATAAGAGATGTAAACCCCTTGAGTTCAGTGTTGGTGATTTTGTTTTACTCAAAGCTTCCCCTTGGAAGGGAGTTGTTCGTTTTGGAAAGAAGGGAAAACTAGCTCCTCGTTTCGTTGGTCCTTCTGAGATTATTGATAGAGTTGGTTCTGTTGTGTATCGTCTCAAACTTCCTGTTGAACTCTCTAATATTCACCCGGTGTTTCATGTTTCTAACCTCAAGAAGTGTCTTGTCGAGGGTAATCTCCACATCCCCCTCGATGAAGTTAATATTATGAGACTATGCATTTCGTTGAGCAACCCGTTGTGATTATGGATCATATGGATAAAGTTACTAAGAAAAGCCGCATCCCTTTAGTTAAAGTTCGTTGGAATTCTAAGAAAGGCGCCGAGTTTACGTGGGAGCGTGAGGACCAGATGGAACTCAAGTATCCTCATCTTTTCGTTGCTGATTCTCTAATTTCGAGACGAAATTCCCAAAAGTAGGGGATACTGTAACAATTCGGGTTTTCCCACTCTTTCATTTGTAACCGTTACCCGACCCACTTTCGGGTCCAGGCTTTATCATTAATAATATCAGCATTTATCGAGTATAATTATTGTTATTTATTATTAATTATTGTTACACTTTTAACCTCATCTATCTTCAACTTCAAACTTCAAGGGCCTAGTAGTAACATTATGATATAACCCATATTCTCACCTGGATAGTTCGTTTACCCATTTCTATAGCTAATCAGGTTTTCTTGGACCCGAATCAAAGAATCACCAATTTTGGCTAGTAAATCATTTTTGTAATCAATATAATGATCTGGAATCGTTTATTTTTGTTAAACGCGTTCACCGACAAACTGATTTAGTCAATTACACTAATTTGAATCGATTTTCCTTTTTTTAACCTGACCAAAACCCTAAATCATGGATGGACAAGAAATCGTTGATGTTATTGCAATTAATCGTACGCATACCTTCCTTATAAGCTGACCGACAAAACCCCTCTATTTAATTGAACCATTTCACTCGTTATTGCTCGTTCATCACTCCTTTTAGCGCCGACCCTGTTCTTCGCCGTTTCCCTCTTCTGTTCGTCATCTAAGGTAATTAAATATAGGGTTTAAATCGCGAAATCCTGCTCTTCGTTAACCCCATTGCTAATTTGATCAGTTTCGTCTGAATCTATCAAACCCGATTCTAGGGTTTGTATATTCATTTTGGGGAAGAACAGTTGAGTTATTTATATTTTCGAATATGGTTATGTTTGCACTTGTGTAATCTGGTCTGCTGGTAAAACGTCTGTGTTTGGGATTGGAGGTCACGGGTTCGACCCTCCCCCACCCCATATTTTTGGAAATTGATCTTTTTATTCCTTTTAATCAAAAACTCATTTTTATAATAATAATAATGTTTAAACAAGATTATTTTACTAAAAGAAAAACCGACCTTTATAACACTCGTTTACGTTCATATATATGTATTCCCTAAGACATGTTTTCACTTATATCTATAATATATAAAGATACTTAAAAACTAACGTTTTAATAAATATGTGTACATATATGAATCAAGTAACTTTATAAAAACTAAGGATGATTTATTAAGTTATGTTTTCTTAAATAAAAATAATGGTTTAATAATAAATCCTTACAAACATATTATTATAATATTAAATGGTTATCGTTTAACTCGTATCGTGATCCTTATCTCAAGTATATCCTTTATTCTCTTAGGCTTTAACGTTGTTCGCGTGTTATTCGTTTCCTCATTAAATCATTCTTTTCAAAGTCTAGGGACCTTTCTGCCATTCTTTCAAACTTAATTCGTTATCCATCCCCTTAAATAATGAGGTTCATTCGTTACTTCTTAACTTTATAACGAATTGACCCTCATAACGAACTGGTCTTTATAACGAACTTGCCTTTAACGATTGATCATAATGATATGCTGTTAATTGGTTATTTCTCCTTAACGAATGGTCATAACAAAATACTACTAATTCGTTATTCTTCCTTAACGAATGGACATAACGAATTGCTGTTAATTCGTTATTCTTCCTTAACGAATGGAAATAACGAATGTTGTTAATTCGTTATTTCCCCGTTAACGAATTAGGGTTAGGTCAGAGAATGTCAGAAACATTCTCTGGCATGTTTAATCTCGTACGCCATTTTCCGGCATCGTCTATCCTGCGCCGTCATCGCCGGAAAAACCGGGATCTCGTCGGAAAAGCGAGATCTCACTCGTTTTCCACCGTTCTCACCGTGTTTCGTCCTGTTCGATCCAAATCTGAGCTAGGGTGACCCCTAAGCTCATCTTTTGATTGGGGTATTCCCGAATTTATTCGAACCTTGTGAATTTAACGGTTTAGGGTGTCGGCTCGTCGTTTCACGACTAGATCTAGCGAGTTTGGATCCATATAATATCATAACGTTATTACCTCGGATCGATACTCGGGTTTCCTTGGTTATTTCGGTTAGAGAGAGAAAGATGAGAGAGAGCTTAAGTGTGTGTTTTGGATGATGTATGAAATGGATGGGAATGAGGGAATTAATGGATAATAATGATACTTATACCATGGGTCATGGGCTTAAGCCCATGGTCTTTCTCCTTTCCTTATTAACCCAAGTCCATTACCCATATTACTTAACCCAACACAAGCCCGACTCATAATAACTCATATTTTATTTTATTAACCGAAACGAGCAAACAAGATGTTACATAGCATGTTTATATTTTATAAGTTCGAGTTTGAATGACTCGTTGACGAATTTTATTTTTGTTTATTTTCTAATTCTAAGTTATCACACAAGCATATATGCACACAGAAATTTCTAACTTATATTCCTATTTATCCAACAATTTAACAAACAAACAAGTAGTATTTAACATATGATTAAATATTGTATTATTTAATTATTATTTATAATAAAATAAAAATGTTTTTAGTTGCTGGAATAATAAATAATAAAAAATATAAGTTTTAATATTGTTGTAAATTCGTTTTAGTAGGTTACGGTCGGTTTTACCGGTTTCACGTTTAATGGCGAATTGGTAACTTTTTAGTAAAAATTTGATGGTTAAAACTTTTAAAACACTTTTTATATAAGTTTATTCAAGTTTCATTAGTTATTTTAATAAAACAATTTAGTTTTTAGTTTGGTTATTATTTTCTCAAAAACGACTGTTTTTAAAGTTTTCGGTTCGGTTTTCACGACACGAACCGTTTATGATCAAGTTTTGATATTTAATTCTTCTCTTGTACATTAACTTAGGTTTTTTACAAGAATTTTATGACTTTAGTGGCTGATCTAATAAAATTTCCAAACTTCGTGTCGCTTGACGTTAAAAATCAAACTTTTCGACCGCTAATGTTACCGACAAGCCCTTTAAGTTCCCCAAAACGAATTTATTTTATCTATCAATTATGCACAAATTACATGTACTTAAATAATATTTTCAGATTTAGATCATATAGCAAAAATTATACACCAAACCAAATTTCAATGAAACATGCTTAAGTCTTAACTACTTGTTTTTATTATCAAGTGAATATATTATTTCTAATATGTTAATATGATGTTTATGTATCAACTTTTTCATATCATAATTATTCATGACATGGTCCCAATCTATTATAATATCATCATCTAAGACAATCACATTCTAAACACTTTATCAATAAAGTTCCCACAATTAGTAACTTTGCTATATTTTAATGCTTTTCATACAAATCAAGTTTTCAAGTATTATTGTTTATAACTCATGCTTAACACATTCAACTAGTTTGACAAAAGCATCCAGATGACTAACATACAATTTGATCCTAGATTTTTCATTAGTTAACCAACAAAGTTTCTCTTATTAGAAATTGACAATATTGTTTAATTTTCTTAACAACTTAACAATTTTCACAATGGTGTTTACCCATATCATACTAATCATCAAGCATTTATATATTCATGTATCAAATATTCAAATCAATCTTTAAGACAAATTGTACACATCTAAAAGTTTCAATTTTACAATAAATCATTTAATCATAATTATGAGGTTTAATTAGCATTAATCTCAATCTCATACAACAACCTACGGTTCTTATATGCAAGACTCAAATTATCATTTTCAATATTTCAATCATATTCATTCCTATTTCTATATTTAAATCAATAATCAAACTTAATCAATCAACAATCTCATGTAGAATCAACTTTGATAAATAAAATTAAGCTATAACATGAACGTAAACAAGCATTTTATTAACTTAATCATCTCTACACACACATGCATACCCACGGCATGCATACACACACATGCATTCATCAAATCTTTACTTTTGAGATGCATTTTAGCTTGATTATGCAATATTTTACCAAATCTAGTATAAATAATAAAAATCAACTACATTTTACCTTGGATTTTTGGGTGATCTTGCAAATAGATGAGGTTTGATCTTGTGTGTGCTAGATATATCTTGTATCTCCTCTTGATCACTCCTACAAGCTTCTAAACCTTCACTTAGCTTCCATTGTTACTTGGTATAATATGTGTGTAAAATGAAAATGGGTGTGGGGATGGTGGTGGTGGCCGTGAGATTTAAAGGGGAGGGAGAAGGTGATAGGGTGGTATAGAGTGGTGATGTGTTGGTGTGGTGTGTGTTTATAATCTCCATGCATCATGATTCTTCTTAATCATGATTGGATGGATTGGGAGGGGGAGAGGAAAGGGTGGGGTGTTGGGTATAATATTAGATATTTTAGGTGATTTAAGGTGTTTTTGGTTTAACGTATTGCGAGAAATAACTAGTCAATCGAACTCCGATATTGGTAATTTTTGTCAGACTATAAACGAAATTAACTCCCTAAAGATAATATTTTTCCTAAATAGTTGGTGTCGGGTTCTTACGGTGTCCGTTACTGGCTTGTGATTACTAAGTTTCTAATTTTCGCGATTTGAATCATCTAAAATTAAGTTTATACGTTATCTATAATATTTCCATATAACTTTTAATTTTTCGAGGCATTTCTGACACGATTAGAATTTTATTTGGTTTTAAGTCGTCACTCGAGGTCATTTTGCGTAGTACTCGCTACGCGACAAAATTTAACTTTTTCGAACCTTTAATAATAAAAGTTATATGAAATTAATATTTTTGGACAAAAATGACTTTACTTTATTTATTATATTATTTTATTACATAAGTACGGTTACATTAGACACAAAGTTGGGTTAATTTTACGTATGTCACGCCATATTCGTTTATATGATGATCAAACTGACGGTCGATTAACGATTTTTTGATGATTACGAGATTATATGAAGTGATTTTAGTGTTCAATTTTATGTTACAGATGTTTAATTTCATATATGTGCTTCTGAACGTTTAAAGGTTTGTTCAAATGTCTTAAAGTTTTTAGTTTCTAGGTATTTAATTTTTTGAACTGAACTTCTAAAACTCTTGTTCTGAACTTCTGAACCATTTGCAAACACCAATTTGCAGAATTTCAAATACGTTCCATATTCGTTTATATAATGGAATGGATGATCAAATTGATGGACAATTGATGATTTTTTTGATGATTACGAGATTATATGAAGTGATTTCAGTGTTCAATTTCATGTTATAGATGTTTAATTTTATATATGAGCTTCTGAACGTTTAAAGGTTTGTTCAAGTATTTTAAAGTTTTTAGTTTATGGGTGTTTATTTTTTGAACCGAACATCTAAAACTTTTGATATGAACTTCTAAACCATTTGCAGAACTTCACATACGTCCCATTCGTTTATATGATGAAATTGATGATCAAATTGATGGTCGTTTGATTATTTTTTGATGATTACGAGATTATATGAAGTGATTTCAGTGTTCAATTTCATACACAGATGTTTAATTTCATATCTAAGCTTCTGAATGCTTAAAGGTTTGTTCAAGTGTTTTAAAGTTTTTAGTTTCTGGGTATTTAATTTTTTGAACTGAACTTCTAATACTTTTTTGGACTGAACTTCTAAATCTTTTGTTCTAAACTTCTAAACTTTTTCTTCTGAATTTTTTTTGTGCTGAACTTCTTAGACTTTTTAACTGAACTTCTTAACTTTTTCTTCTGAACGTTTCAGTTTTGAACTTGACATTTCAGTTATGTTAAGAACGTTTAAATATAATATTTTGAACCCTAATTAAAGCTCAATTAAGTGTATTATTATGCAACTTCATAATCGATTGATGATTCTAAAGCCTCCTACACATCAATTCGATTGATTAAACCATCAATTTTTGATCAATTTGAAGATTCTTGATGTTCAACAACGTTCTATTTTATTTTTGTTTTTTGACTTTTGAGATTTCATACTTTAAGCTCTGATTAGGGTTTAGAAATTGGATGAGATAGAGCGAGGAGTTCAGAACTTGGATCAGAATCGATGGATTTGATCACGAACTAGTTTTGGGTTATATACGAAACTGCCACAGGGTGTTTTGTAATCTAACCTTCTGAATGATCGCGTACGTAATGTACTATAAACTATTATTGTATAACAACCCAACCATATATATATATATATATATATATATATATATATAGTATTAAGTAGCGTATATTAAGTAAGCCATGTAAATAAACTTATTTTGTATCTTAAACTAGGGTTGAGTTATTCTACAAAGGCTAACAAAAATGAGAAGTGTGAAAAACTATAATTAATTGACATGTGTCAAGTAAGGATCGAAGAAAGAAGGATATAAAAGTAATAGTACACATTTTTTCTTTCTCTACATGCAAATAAGATGTTAATTCCCTATCACTTTCTATAACTTTTTCATATGATATATTTTTTTTAAAAAGTTCACCACAATAATAAACGTTTTTTTTATCTTTAATACGAGTATGATTTTGTTATATAACAATATATAAAAAAACTTCATTGTGTCTTTTTCTTTACCATTGTGTCATTTTTCGTCATTGTGTTTTTTTTAAATACAAATAACACCGTTGTGTAATAATAATATGTAAATATAATGAAAAATACTAACAAATCATCTTATACATAAAACACAATGATAAATACATATTACATAATAACTTGAAATGTAAAACACAATAATTAATACATATAACATAATGATCTGAAAAGTAAGACACAATGGTAAATACATATATCACAATTACTGACACATAAAATAAAATGGAAACTACATATTACACAATAACTTGAACGTAATATACAATGAACATAATACTATTTTATCAAATTAAGTGAATGTTGAGCACATTGACTTAAACACAATGTTAAGTAGAAAGACAAATGTTGAGCATAAAGACACAATGACGAACAAAAAGACACAATGACGTAATCTTTGTTTTAGTTTTTATATTTAATAAGAGTATCAATTGAAAAACATAATGACCAAAATCTATAACACAATGCATAGAAAACCCAATTTAAAAACACAATTGACAACCAAATAACACAATATAAAAAAACCCACTAATTTTTTGTTTTATATAACAATATGATATTCATATCAAAAACAAAAAAACGCTTTCTATTATGGTAAAACAATTTTCTAAAAAATTCCGTATGAAAAAATTATAAACATTTTAAAATGATGGAGTAATTGACATGTGGAGAGAGAAAGTAATCATAGGCAGTGGCGGATCCAGACATTTAACTCAGTGGGGGTAAAATATAACCAATAAAAATACATGACACGAAAATGTAAAAACGGACTTCATTAAACAAAACAAAACAAAACACATATTACAACTGTTGTAAGATCCCGTTACTGGTGCCCTACATTTGGTGTTGGATTTACTCATAAACACAGTTCTAAATATCAGAGTTAATTAAAACTTTACGCGGAATATAAAACTTCAACCATAAAACATTACATTACTTCCAAATCTTGTCTTATCAAACATTCATAGTTATTTAAAAGAAAAACATAGTCTTTAAATCATCATGACATTTCCTTGAGACTCCAGTGTCTTCAATTCGATACCATGTGTCCTCATCAAGCGAACTGCCTCATTCTACTCACCTGCGTGCATACTAAAAGTCAGCTACGCTGAGTGAGTTCTAGTTAATCACACATTATACAATACATACCCTTACCTTCCATTATGCATCCGAAGATGCATAGTAATTACTTTACTAATTTACTCTCATTACATAACTTCATACATACGTTCGTACTTTGTTACTTTCATACTATATAAATTACTGTCCTTTTCTATCTCAGATATTATTAGGGTCTGATCCCTTTCTTGTCTATCTCAGATATTATTAGGGTCTGATCCTTTTTTACTTCTCTATCTCAGATATTATTAGGGTCTGATCCCTTTCTTCTCTATCTCAGATATTATTAGGGTCTGATCCCTCTTTCTTCATCTTCGTGCATACTGTCTTTACACACCCATAACATACATACTTTCTTTAATCATTCATACATATTCATATATTGTACATATATCTATCATGCACATTCATCTATCATATAACTACCTCCCTTGATAGCACGTGCAATATCCGAAGATCGTTCACGCACCGACCAACTTTCATTCACATTTAAGATATATATACATAACATATAAACCATACAAGGCATACACTTACCAGTTAAGGTAAGTGTATTAACTATCACATCGAGTATGCACACAGCCCCGAAAACATAACAAGGAAATGGGGCTAGAAACTCACCTGAATGCGATTACGTTCACCGTTAATAATTATTCCCTTCTTGAGCTGTGCACGGATAACTGTATAATATTTACATGTATCAATTAACTATTACTACTCATATCGTATTTCTATCTTTATACAACCCACAACGAACGAGGGTCCGGGGGCAGCGCCCGTGGCAGCGGGGTTCTAGGGGCGGTAGCCCCTAGCGGGGTCCAAGGGGTAGAGCCCCTGGCTGGGGTTAATTTGCCATGTCAGCTTGGAAAAAATTTATTTTCATTAGTTGTATTAACAAATTGTCCACAAGGATTTTTTTAATTTATTTTCTAATTCGCTACCTCATTCGTTATAGCAGTTTGCCTCTGATTCGTTATGTTTTTCTTCCTTAATTCGTTATCCTGATTCGTCCTCTTATCCTCTGATTCGTCATTCCAATTCGTTATCTGAACATGACTTGATTCGTGGTCTAATTCGTTATTGGAACTTGGCGAATTGGTGAGTAATGAATCATCTGATTCGTTACCTGGTTCGCTATCCTAGTTCGTTAGCCTAATTCTGATGTAACGAACTGGGTGAGCTGATTCGCTACTTGGACATAATGAATTGCACCATTCTTAACGAATCATCCCTGTTCTTATCCAGACTTTGACTTAGGGTCAAAGTCAAAATTGCCAAGAACACAAAATAGTCAACATTCATCAGATCTGCAATTAAACCCTCGTTTCTTAACCAAATATCACGATTTAGGTATCAATAGATTCGGAATTACAGCGCCTACAAACCCTAGCCATCAAATCGGCAAAACATCAATGTTTAAGGGGTGCGATTTAGGCATATAGGTCACGGGTTCTTTTAGGTTATCAATTAACCTATCAAATGCTAATCCATTTCAGTAATATTTGTTTGGTTAGATTCGTTTTCAACATACTAAAACAGATCCATAATTATCTAAATGAATCCGGACCTAAATGAACGATTTCTAGTTATAAACTTACCTTAAACGAGGCGAACTACGAACACGTCTTTGATGTTGTTTTGGTTCTTCACAACGATCTAGTACCAACAAGCTCGGGTTTTCGCCTTCGGATCTTGGTTCGGGTTAAAGATTGTGTTTGTGTGTGTTTTCCAAGGTGTAGGCTATGGTGTAGAGATGATAAAATGGAAAGGATTAGTCCATTTCTGCCTTGAGTATTATTAGGGCTCAGTCCCTTTCTGCCTTGAGTATTATTAGGGCTCAGTCCCTTTCTGCCTTGAGTATTATTAAGGCTCAGTCCCTTTCCTCTGTACCTGGCTACCTCTTACATTCATTCATAACATACATACATATCATTCATACATTATACATAACATTCATATCCGTAGGTATAACTTGACAGTACATGTAATATCCGAAGATCGTTCACGTACCGACAAGCAATCATCTATAATTTTCACATAATCACATATGCATACACTTTTCACTTAGGATAAGTGTATTAACAATTCACATCGAGTATGCACACAGCCCCAAAAACATAACAAGGAATGGGGCTAGAAACTCACCTGAATGCGGTTACGTTCACCGTTTATGGTTATTCCTTTCTTGAGCTGTGCACGACTAATTGTATAACAATTCACATATCAATTATCTATCTCTACCCATAACGTGTCTCTAGTTTATCAATAACTGTAAGGCCCCGAACCGGTAGCCCTACTTTAGCGTCGGATTTACTCATAAACACAGTTCTTGCAATCAGAGTTAATTAAAACTTTCGCGGAAACGTTTACTTGAAGCATTCGTTACAAAACATTCAATCTCTTCTTTGATACTATAAAACAAATCATTATATTTAAAACATCTTTTCTTCCATCTTAAGATGCCAGCCGTTCAATCCATGCCATGTGCCATCCTCACGCTAGTTCTTTGGTCTGATCACCTGCGTGCATACTAAAAGTCAGCTACGCTGAGTGAGTTCTAGTTAATCAAGCAACTTATAATACAACCACTACTTGCATCATATACGTATCCGAAGACACGTAGTCCACTATCTAACCTGCTTACCTTACCACTTAGCCTCTTATTTACACCTACCACCTTGCCACTTTGCCACTTTAATAACGTATAACGTTATGCCACTTTGCCACTTTAATGACGTAGTCACGTATAGGCTTACCCTACCACGTACTATCGTCATGCCACTAACACTCTTACTACACTCTTGCCACTTCTAACACGCTCTACCTCTACTTGTCTACAACATGCTTCATATCATTTACATAATAAGCAAGTCACATCATAGCATTCATACACACTAATAACCACTTGGCAATCACTATCCTTGGCGATGCGTGCAATATCCGAAGATCGTTCACGCACCAACAAGTATTATATAGTAGCTACCTCGTATAACATCTATAGCATACACTTACCACTTAAGGTAAGTGTATTCACACTTCACATCGAGTATGCACACAGCTCCGAAAACATAACAAGGAAATGGGGCTAGAAACTCCCCTGAACTCTGCTTCTTCCTCCGATAGTTGTAAATCCCTTCTTTAACTGAGCTCGGCTGACTGTATAAGTTACACGTATCAATACTCGCCTTATTTAATCTGGTGGCCTAGTATTAGCTTACTTTTACTTATCGTTTTTAATTTATTTTCTAATCGAACTTGACTTTAGGCAAAGTTAAACCTTAGGCGAACTTAGCTTTAGGCGAAGTTAAACCTTAGGCGAACTTAGCTTTAGGCGAAGTTAAACCTTAGGCGAACTTAGCTTTAGGCGAAGTTGAACCTTAAGCGAACTTAGATTTAGGCGAAGTTGTCATCAGGCGAACTTAGCTTTAGGCGAAGTTGTCATCAGGCGAACTTAGCTTTACAGGCGAAGTTGTCATCAGGCGAACTTAGCTTTACAGGCGAAGTTCATCAGGCGAACTTAGCTTGCAGGCGAAGTTGTCGGCTGCAGCTACTGTTCGTCCTTAAATCCCTTAATCATCTTCGTTTCTTAACCAAATAACTCGATTTAGGTATCCACGGAATCGTCTGACCAGCGCCTACAAACCCCAACCATCAAATCGACCTAACATCGATGTTTAAAGGGTGCGATTTAGGCATATAGGTTACGGGTTCTTTTATCAATCGATTAACCCATCAAATCATAACCACTTTCAGTAAGTTTAGCTTTGTTGGATTCGTTTCTACCATACAAACACAGATCTATCATTTCTATACTAATCCAAACCTAAACGAACAAGTTCTCGATATAAACGTACCGTAAATGAGTCGAACTACGAACACGAGCTGGTCTTGTTGCTTTGGTTCGTCATGACGATCTAGCACCAACAAGCTCGGGTCCTCGCCTATGGATATTGGTTCGGGTTGTGTGTGTGTTTTGGGGTGTGTAGAGATTAGGATGGATAAATGGATGGAATGGAAAGGATTGGGGTTTAAGGGGGTATTTATACTCCCTTAAGCCCATGGACTGAAGGCCCATATTTCCTTTTGGTCCATATCTAATCCCATCTAATTATCCTACTAAGTCTTCATATTTTGCTATTATTATTATCGTTCCACTAACTCGTTTATTTCACCCGACAAAATAATATAATAAATATTACTTTAGAAATTTCGGGATGTTACAAGTGTTCCCTCCTTAAAGAGGTTTCGTCCCCGAAACCTAGCTTATTTCTTTAAAAGGAATACCTTTGTAAAAGGAATACCTTTTTCTTTATAATCGCACACTTTATTGAATCACCTTTGCTTTCTGAGTTATCCTTCTTACTCCCAACTTTGCAGCCATCGAATGGTGGTCATGTGTTTTAGCTATTTAAGGTAGCTTGTCCATGAGACCCTCGATGTACCAAGACTCATCTCATCCTTCCAAGGCTTCGATTAGTACTTTTAACACTATTGTCTAAAACAACATTTCATCATAACATAATAATCATTCATAACCAAACTCAATATATTACAAGTCACTGATAAACATAAGTTTTAAACCTTAACACAAAACAAGTTCTTAAGCAATGTAATTTAATAAAACCATTGCATGAGCAATTATTCCTTCATCAAGTGTTCCTCTCTGCAGTTTCCCCAAGTCTTTATCCTTTCGCACCTCCCGCCCCTGATTCCTTGGAATCCCTAGCCATGTGGTCAGCTTTTCCGCATTTGTAGCACTTTGGACGATCAGGGCATTCTCGAGAGTAATGCCCACTCTTTCCACACCGATAGCACCTGTCTGTCCCAGTCCTGCATCCTCCCTGGTGCACTTGCCCACACGTCTTACATGCATCCTTGTTCCCAACCTTGGCCTTCCTCTCATCAGTTGTTGTCACCATCTCGCCAGACCGCTTAGCAGAGGTAGCCCATTTCTTCTCCTTCTTTTCCTCCACCACCACATCGTCCTCAGCCAGGTCAGCATAAACCACTTCTGCAAGTTCAACAGCAGAGTCAAAAGTAGCAGGTTTATTTGCCCTGACTAACATGCGGACTTTTTGTGGGAATCCCCTCACATAACATTTGATTCTCTTGACCTCAGTGTCAACCATATCAGGCACCAACCTAGATAGTCGGTTGAATTCAGTAGTATACTCACGATGCGTCATCATACCGGCCTTTAAATTCAGGAACTTCATCTCCGTCCTTTCAACCTCGGCATCTGCACAGAACTTCTTCGTCACCAACTCTTTCAGATCGTCCCATCTCAACGCCTTGATCTCATCCCTAGTCTTTCTCTGCTCCACACTTTCCCACCAATACATAGCTTCTTCCTCAAATGACTGAGTAACATAACCCACAGCTTGGTCGGGACGGCATTCGCTAATGCGGATAATCTTGTCCATAGTGGTTATCCATTGGAGAGTAGCGATTGCGTCTCCCAGACCAGTCAGCTTCGGCGGGTCGCATCCTTTGAAGGACTTGTAGCTACACCCACCTCGACCTCTCTTTCCATCACCAACCTCGACAGATCCAGCTTCACTCGAGTCACCCTTTCCTCCCTCACCATCCTTCCTACCATTCTCTCCTGATCCTTCAGCAATTCTTCCAGCAGATCCTTCGGGATTCCCAGTCTTCATGGCAGTTGCCACAGCTTGGGCAATGGCAGCTAGAACAGCAGGGTCAAGTTGATGTCCTTCGTTGTTGCTCGAATTTCCTCCAGCTGCGCCTCCTTCGTCTCCGGTGTTGGAAGCTTCTTCTACCGAGGGTTGCCGGACAAGACGAGGCCTGCTACGACGTCCAGTGCGACCTCCAGTTCCAACAATTTCTCCAGCTCCAGCCATTAGTATTCAAAAGGGAAAACACAAACGTCATCACTCTAGGAATTATTTAGTACATGATTTGTAAAGTAAGTAGTTAATGACGTTGATCAAGTGTAATTAACTATTTGCGTTACTCCTCAGGTTCTACATACTTCCCTTCATGATTTCACTTGTGCTTGTTTATACTCTTAAACAATTAATCCGTTAAGATCAATTAATCCTATCCCTAACCTGCACTCATTCTTCATTTAGCAAATAAGCCAACATTAACATACACCATTTACCATACACTTTACCTTTACTGAGCTTGCTTGAGTGACATATGGCTATCTTGAACTGGCATCTTCTTTCTTTCTCATTTTAAATCTCATTCTCTGTTCGAGTCTAAGCATGTAAGATGCTTAAATCTCTCAAACTTATGCTCTGATACCAACTTGTAAGGCCCCGAACCGGTAGCCCTACTTTAGCGTCGGATTTACTCATAAACACAGTTCTTGCAATCAGAGTTAATTAAAACTTTCGCGGAAACGTTTACTTGAAGCATTCGTTACAAAACATTCAATCTCTTCTTTGATACTATAAAACAAATCATTATATTTAAAACATCTTTTCTTCCATCTTAAGATGCCAGCCGTTCAATCCATGCCATGTGCCATCCTCACGCTAGTTCTTTGGTCTGATCACCTGCGTGCATACTAAAAGTCAGCTACGCTGAGTGAGTTCTAGTTAATCAAGCAACTTATCATACAACCACTACTTGCATCATATACGTATCCGAAGACACGTAGTCCACTATGTAACCTGCTTACCTTACCACTTAGCCTCTTATTTACACCTACCACCTTGCCACTTTGCTACTTTAATAACGTATAACGTTATGCCACTTTGCCACTTTGCCACTTTAATGACGTAGTCACGTATAGGCTTACCCTACCACGTACTATCGTCATGCCACTAACACTCTTACTACACTCTTGCCACTTCTAACACGCTCTACCTCTACTTGTCTACAACATGCTTCATATCATTTACATAATAAGCAAGTCACATCATAGCATTCATACACACTAATAACCACTTGGCAATCACTATCCTTGGCGATGCGTGCAATATCCGAAGATCGTTCACGCACCAACAAGTATTATATAGTAGCTACCTCGTATAACATCTATAGCATACACTTACCACTTAAGGTAAGTGTATTCACACTTCACATCGAGTATGCACACAGCCCCGAAAACATAACAAGGAAATGGGGCTAGAAACTCACCTGAACTCTGCTTCTTCCTCCGATAGTTGTAAATCCCTTCTTTAACTGAGCTCGGCTGACTGTATAAGTTACACGTATCAATACTCGCCTTATTTAATCTGGTGGCCTAGTATTAGCTTACTTTTACTTATCGTTTTTAATTTATTTTCTAATCGAACTTGACTTTAGGCGAAGTTAAACCTTAGGCGAACTTAGCTTTAGGCGAAGTTAAACCTTAGGCGAACTTAGCTTTAGGCGAAGTTAAACCTTAGGCGAACTTAGCTTTAGGCGAAGTTAAACCTTAGGCGAACTTAGCTTTAGGCGAAGTTGAACCTTAAGCGAACTTAGCTTTAGGCGAAGTTGTCATCAGGCGAACTTAGCTTTAGGCGAAGTTGTCATCAGGCGAACTTAGCTTTACAGGCGAAGTTGTCATCAGGCGAACTTAGCTTTACAGGCGAAGTTCATCAGGCGAACTTAGCTTGCAGGCGAAGTTGTCGGCTGCAGCTACTGTTCGTCCTTAAATCCCTTAATCATCTTCGTTTCTTAACCAAATAACTCGATTTAGGTATCCACGGAATCGTCTGACCAGCGCCTACAAACCCCAACCATCAAATCGACCTAACATCGATGTTTAAAGGGTGCGATTTAGGCATATAGGTTACTGGTTCTTTTATCAATCGATTAACCCATCAAATCATAACCACTTTCAGTAAGTTTAGCTTTGTTGGATTCGTTTCTACCATACAAACACAGATCTATCATTTCTATACTAATCCAAACCTAAACGAACAAGTTCTCGATATAAACGTACCGTAAATGAGTCGAACTACGAACACGAGCTGGTCTTGTTGCTTTGGTTCGTCATGACGATCTAGCACCAACAAGCTCGGGTCCTCGCCTATGGATCTTGGTTCGGGTTGTGTGTGTGTTTTGGGGTGTGTAGAGATTAGGATGGATAAATGGATGGAATGGAAAGGATTGGGGTTTAAGGGGGTATTTATACTCCCTTAAGCCCATGGACCGAAGGCCCATATTTCCTTTTGTTCCATATCTAATCCCATCTAATTATCCTACTAAGTCTTCATATTTTGCTATTATTATTATCGTTCCACTAACTCGTTTATTTCACCCGACAAAATAATATAATAAATATTACTTTAGAAATTTCGGGATGTTACAATAACCCCCAACAAATGGGGGTCCGGGGCAGCGCCCCTAGCAGAGTCCAAGGGGCAGAGCCCCTAGCTGGGGTCGATTTTATTTCCATTAACTGTCGTAACACATTTTTCATTAGAATTTTAAATCATTAATTAATTTGCTAACTTAAAAGTTCAAGGGTTTCTTTGTAATTAAATCATTCATTTCTAAGTCTAGGGACTGTTCTATCATTATGTTAAACTTCTAGTTCGTTACTTGGTCCCTAACGAATTAGTTCTTGTAACGAATTGGACCTTATGACGAACTGGTCCTTTTAATGAATTGAACCTTATAACGAACTGGACCCATAACGAATCAGTCCATAGCGAACCAGTCCATGTACGAATCATTCCATCTAATTCGTTATCTCTTAGGTTGAATGTCTTTAACGAATCAAGGGTAATTCTTTATCTTTTTCCCTTAACGACTTGGATACAAACTAGAGGTAGTTTGTTAGACCTCCGCTAACGAATTACTTGTTAATTCGTTAGTTTTCCATAACGAATTAGGGTTAGGTCAGATTTGCCAGAACATTCCCTAACAACCTCGTACATGCTTTTCCGGCGCCGTCATCGCCGGAAAAAACGAGATCCTACTCGTTTTTCCACCGTTTTCACCGTTTTTCGTCCCGTTCGATCCAGATCTGTGCTAGGGTGATCCCTAAGCTCATCTTAGGTTCGGTTTATACCCGATTCCACCCGGATCTCATGACTAACGGTTTAACGGTGTCGGCTCGTCGTTTCGTGACCATATCTAACGGGTTTAAGATCATACAACATCATACTATTATTACCTCGGGTCGGTGTTCGGTTTCCTTCTTGATTTTGGCTAAGATAAGGAGAGAATTAGAGAGAGAGCTTAAGTGTGTGTTTTGGTGGTGTATGGAATATGTGTGAAATGAATTAAATGGGTGATTTAAGGTTTATATAATTATGGATCATGGGCTTAAGCCCATGGTCTTTCCTTCTTTCATTCTAACCCAAGTCCATAACACATATCCATTTAACCAACACAAGCCCAACTCATATTCTATTTATCTAAACCGATAACGACCCACTATAAAATAGACGAAATTTATTTTATTATTATAACCAAAAGTAGGATGTTACAAATCGATACACCAAAGGAAATAAAATATGTTTTCTTGTTTCCACCATAACTCTAGCAAGATCGGCAATCCCATTCAAGTTAGCATATCTTTCATCTTTCCGCACACTATCAATGTACAAACCAAGTTGATGTGAGAGAGCGATTTTCTCCTGACTATCAAAATCATATGGATAAAATTCACATAGTCTCATTAACTTCGACTCATCAAACTTAGAAAATGAGTCATATGGGATGAAAGCCGTCATGTTTTGAAGTAATTCCTTGTTTATCTCATTAAAACGATCACCAAACTCTTGAATTAGCATATCAAAACGGTGTTAAAACACTCAAAGTTATAGTAATGTTGATTGGTGAAATCATAACTTTGCCTTTTAGATCTGTGATCTCTTTCATTAATGTACTCTTCTTCCATGTTCAATATTTGAATGTTGTTTTTTTCCACAAATAAATGAGTTTTCTTTAATAGTAGATTAAAACCACTTTCTCTAAAGTCTTGCAGCTTTCTTTTAGTTGATTCAACCAATAAAACAGCTTCCATTATATCTTGATCTTTTCTTTGAAGAGATCGTAATAATATATCTGAGAGCCCTAGAATGTGTAACATCAAGTGAAAATAAAAAAACAAATTCAAACGAGCTCAAAAAACCTAACATGTTGATTGCTTGATTTTGGGTAGAAGGGTTAGTGCACTCCTCTGTAACATGTTCAACGACTCTCATGATAGAGGGAAACATATAAACCAAAAGTAAAAGTGTTTTGTAATGAGAATTCCATCTTGTATCACCGGGTCGTATAAAAGAAAGCTCTTGGTTTAATCTACTCCCTATTTCAAGTATGCCACTACCAATTTCTTTTTCTACTCTCTCTTTTTCATTTTCAAGAAGAATATCTATTCGTTTACAAGAACCGCAAACCACGTTCATCAAAATGCTTATATTATCGAAGAAGTTCACAACACCTAAATGTTTTTTTGCAACCGTCACAACTACTAACTGAAGCTGGTGAGCAAAACAATGTACATAATATGCCAAGACATTTTCTTCTAGTATCTTTGCTTTTAAACCATTGAACTGACCATGCATATTGTTTTCTCCATCATATCCTTGACCTCTTAACATTTTAAAACTTAATCCATATTTTAGCAAAAAAAGTGTCGATAGCAGATTTGAGGGCCAAAGAAGATGTCTCCATTACATGAACAAGACCAACAAATCTCTCTTTACAAGTCCACGCACATCAACATATCGCAAAACAATTGCCATTTGTTCCTTTTTTGACAAGTCACTAGACTCATCAACTAGCAAAGCAAATATATCATCACCAATTTCTTGAAAATAGAATTTAGAACTTCTTCCTCAAAACAATTAGCAACATCTTTCTGAATACTTGGAGATAAATACTGATTATTACCTGTGTAACATCCTAAATATTATAATGTTAAATAAAGAAAGTTACGTTTAGTGATTTCGCGTTATTAATTAATTAATATCGAGTAAAGAACGGATCATGGACTTAGATTAATTAAGGTGGGTTAAATGGGAATGGGCCTTAGATCCATGGGCTTTAAGGGATATAAATATCCCCTAAACCAACCTAAAACCCTAAACCCTCATTCATTTCCATCTTAATATCTACACACTCAACACACACACACATACACTTACACCTATATACGGCCGAGAGCAAGAGTGGGATCCAAGACCAAGTAAATGAGATTCTTGATAGATCCTTCAATACGCAAGATAAATACAAGATCTATGGTCCGTGACTAAGCCAAACAAACACGAAAAGGTACGTTTTGATCTTAAAGTTTACGTTTTATAAGCCTTGAAACATTAGAACGAGAATGGATCGGGTATGAGTGAAACGTAAGATCTAAACTTGATGATAAAACCACCTAATGGACCCGTAAATATAAACGGCTCGCTAAACCGTAGTTATGTTATTAAACGTTTTAAGCCGAAAGGTCCAAACTTTATGTCTTTCCGGGCTAAGTTTTACTCAACTAGGCCATGGAATGATCGCGGAGTTAGTTAACGTAATATCCAATAAATTCTCGATGAAATAAGGGTGATTTTGATGATTAAGATTGAACAGAGGCGAATGCTGAATAACTTCGCCTGCAAGCCAACTTCGCCTTCATGCAAGTTCGCTTGCAAGCAAGTTCGTCAGCCAAGTTCGCCCTGACAATTTCGCCACAATAAGTTCGCTGTCAAGGTTAACTTCGCCTAAGGCCAAGTTCGCCAAACTGTAACTTCGCCTGGTGATAAGTTCGCCCATGATAACTTCGCCTAAGGCTAAGTTCGCTAATGCTCAACTTCGCCTGGCATATGTTCGCCTAGGGTTAACTTCGCCGAACACTAACTTCGCCTATGCTTAAGTTCGCTAACGATAAATTCGCTTAATGTTAAGTTCGCTTATTGTTAAGTTCGCTTAATGATAAGTTCGCTGGAGTTAGAAAATAAGAAAATAAATCCAACACAGCTCGACCCAGCCAGGGCTCTGCCCCTTGAACCCTGTTAGGGGCTGCCGCCCCTAGACCCTGCTGCCAGGGGCGCTGCCCCCGGACCCTCGTTCGTTGTGGGTTATATAAAGGTAGAAATACTACATGAGTAGTAGTAGTTAATTTATACATGTAAATATTATACAGTTAGCCGTGCACAGCTCAAGAAGGGAATAACGATTAACGGAGAGCGTAACAGGATCCAGGTGAGTTTCTAGCCCTATTTATGTGTTATGTTTTCGGGGCTGTGTGCATACTCAATATGTTTGTTAATACGCTTATCCTAAGAGATAAGTGTATGCCTTATGTGAATAATGTGAAATGTATGAATGATTGCTTGATGGTACGTGAACGATCTTCGGATATTGCACGTACTCTCAGGTTGTAACGCTATGTATAAGGTAAGTATGATATGTACGCTTATGTGTATGAAAGTGATAAAGTTAATAAAAGAAGGAAAGGATGGTTGTATGGTTACGAAAAGGGTACCGAGCCCTAATAATACTCGAGGTATGATGTATGGTTGTATGGTAACGAAGAGGGAATCGAACCCTACTAATATTCGAGAACTAGGGAACCGAACCCTACTAATATTCGAGGAAAGAGGGTACCGAGCCCTAATAATACTCGAGGAAGGAGGGTACCGAGCCCTAATAATACTCGAGGAAGGAGGGTACCGAGCCCTAATAATACTAGAGGAATGTAGGGCGTAATGCTCTTTATAACGTAAGATATGAAAGCAAGTTAGTATAAAAGAAAGTAAGAAAGTATGAAAGTATGAAAGTATGAAAGTAGGATTGAAAGAATATGAGTTTGTGTGTATTGTATAATGTATGATTAACTAGAACTTACTCAGCGTAGCTGACTTTTAGTATGCACGCAGGTGAGTAGGATGAGGCGGCTCGCTTGAGGGGACACGTGGCGTTGAATAAGAGTCTGGCATCAGAAGGCTCAGGGCGTATTATTTTTTAATTACTTAGTTTTCGAAAGACAAGTTGGTTGTTTAAGACAAGTTTTGAATTGTTATGAAATGTTTTATTAAAGTTTTTATATTCCGCGAATGTTTTTAATTAACTCTGATATTTAGAACTGCGTTTATGAGTAAATCCAACACAAAAGTAGGGCTACCGGTAACGGGGGCCTTACAACCTGCAACTTTTGGTAATTTACGAAGTTCCTCATTATGCTAATAAATTAATTCCCATATTTCCAAAAAGTTTTCCTTTGCAAAGAGACGTTTTACTTTCATCATGACCACGAAAGGATAACGTGTTTTTCAAACAAAATCTGCAATCATCAATAGTAGCATTTAGCCGAAGCCGATTTGCTCTCTTCACAATATCATCTTGCTTATGGAAAACGGTGGGGATAGACTGCTTTTGATTTAGTAGATCTTCACATCTTTTAAGTGCTTTATTGTGAGTACTACCAACATCACCCACATGTGAAATTAATCTTTCCGGTTTATTCCAAGAATTAAATCCTTCTTTTGAAAATATATTACGCCCACCTTGGTTTCCAACATGATATGCAAATAAGTAACAACACAAACAAAATACTTTGTCTGCTTTTATATTATACTCTAACCAATTACCATACTTATCAAACCAAGTGAGACTGAAATGTTGCTCTTTACTTCCCAACTTTCTCTTTGGGAACTTATGACCACGTGGTTGGTAAAGTCCATTAATCCAATACTTTCTCCGTATCTCATCTCTTTGATTTGGATGGTAATTCAAAATTCTTTTCCTTTCAGCGGGATCCCAAGGAAGATTATCTAGATCAACTAAACTAGGTCCAGATATTGGTTTATAAAAACTTTCCATGGCACCTATAAGACAATAAATTCAAGGATTAAAAGATCAAAAATTCAAAAATCATACAACTATTGTTGTAAACTGTAAAAGAACTCTCACAATATTCAAGTAAGTGACAAACAAATAAAATAAAACTAATAATACAAATGATAACTTTTAAGTTCTAAATGGCCAAATTTTAACAATAAACAATTGCTATTGCACATAAAACATTACCCAAAGCAAAGAAATAAAGAATTGATAAACAAAGAAACAAAAAATCACATAAACCTTATTTGATTGGAACTTCAATGGTCGCCAATTACTCGTTTATAGCCTGCCGTCTTCCTTTTTTTTATATGATCATTAATATTTTAGGGGTTTTAGTGTTTTCCTTTCAATCATTCATTAACAATGAAAATTGGGCTTGTTATAATATATTTGGGCTGGGCTATTTAGCTTAGAAGTTGGGAGGATGTTGGGGTAAACAAAAAAAAACGTAAAGGGGGGAACTTTTATTTTAACCAAAAGTACACTAAAAAATATTAATATATATGCATATTATAAAAAATTGAGTGGCGACCTTACCACCCCCTAACATATACATGCATTCGCCAGTGATCATAGGTGGGTTATTACCTTAATGCCATTTCATCAATTTTTATTTTTAAACTAATCTACACTATCCAAATCTAAGATCAATAAATTAAATTTCTTCTCACACTTCTCATTTTTATTTTACTTTTAATTTTAACCTTACCCTCTTACACTATACACAACACTAGTGTCGTATCAAACATAATTGTATTCAAACTAGTAATTTACCTGGCGCGTTGCGCCGGAACTGGTCATATATGCTTATATACTTGTTATGTTACTCTAAACCTTAAGACGCTAGCATTATAACAAATAAAATATTTAAAATAACGTTTATTTGGCTGTTAATACCCGAACGTTGGTAAACCCGAGCATTGTCGGTACCTGGCGTTGTGGCGGTGAGTCGACATGAATTGGTTTGCTTCAATTACGGTATAGTATAAATAATGTTGGTAAAGAACCTGAGCATTGTCGGTTTCCGGCGTTGCGGTGGTGAGTCGACACGAATTTGGTCGGTTTCAGTTATGTTTGTTACGGGACAGTATAAACAATGTTGGTAAAACCAAAGCGTTAAAACCCAAAAAATAAATTCGTCAAATTGAAAAATAAAATATCTAAAATGGCGTTTATTCAGTCGATAAATCCCGTGCATTAGTAAAACTCGTGCGTTGTCGGTCCCGACGTTACGGTGGTGAGTCGTCATCAATTCGGTCGGTTTCGGTTACGTTATTTATAGTTCCGGAACTAAAACAAAAATATCCGTAAAATCTGGTCGTTGGTAAATCCCGCGCGTTGTCTATTCCAATCATTGTAGTGATGAGTCGACACGAATAACTGTTTAATCATCAAACTTAAAATAAAAAAACAAAACAAATTATAAATAATCCTGATCAGGTGCCGCCAAGTAGACCAATCATAGTCCAGCGATGCCAAACTTTCTTTTTATTATATATAATAACTAGGTTATTGACCCGTGTACGACACGAGTGGAATATAGAACTCGTCAACTAAAGACATATTTAAGATGATAAAAGTTTGTTTCATATGTTTATTGGGATAATTATTTGATATAATTACAATTCACATTCCTAAGTAAACAAAGTACTTAAAACAAAAACTTACTAAAAAGGAATATTCATAAAACATTTTTTAGAAACATAATTTAAAACTTTAAAAATTACAAATTCATAAACTGATAAATATTTCTTTATAAACCATATTTGTTGTCTTGTTTGTAAATTTACCTTAATTTTCCAAAATATGCATTTTAATACAATATCTACTCTTCACTATTGATAAAACAACATATTGTTGACCATAAGTAGAAAATGGGTCTCTCATATATATATTCCAACTCTTGCTAGAGATCTGCTTTGTCGTTACAATTATATCGCGCTAATCTATTGTGTCACCAATATCACCATCGATTAATGCTGCAACTTTAGAAATTTTTGGCACGTTGTAGGTCCGTGCATCTTTTTGCCTTGTTCCAATAATGCACAATTTTAAATCCATACCGGGATCGTTTTTAAAACAATTGCTTACCATACGGTATCCTTGAACCAAAAGATTTTGAGAATCCAACATTATCTTCAAGTAATTCTTTATCTAACATTTCCGAACTTGAATCTAAGTCGTTACGTAAGAAAATGATTATGTGTTAAATATAATAGATTGTTCATAAAAAATATTGAAAATAATAAATGATGTTTTAAATATCCACCTTGATTCGTGACAATTATGATATACAATACGTAAATTCAGTTATTTAATATAATAATATTTATTTATGATTTTTTTAATAAGTTTTTGATATATTTATCCACTATTAATTCAAAGTGTCAAACCAAAATTTGGTGTGATTTATTATAGAAATAAAAATTCATACCGATATTATTACATTACATTTTGTGTGCATAAAAATGATATTTTCGGAAAAAAATATTGTCACGGATTTAAAATATAATTTTACAAAGACTAAGATTTTGTTGTAAAAAAATGATCTTAAAATAAAAAGAGAAATGTTCAACACGGGTTAGTAAATCAAAGAACCGATTACCACACAGGTGGAAAATATATATTATGTTATACACTATAATGAATTGTAAAAAGTTTGTAATTTTAATAAAAATATAATTATATATGAATTATAAGGTATTTATAAGAATAAAATTACAAGTTCAATCATCTTTATAACTTAAACCATGAACCAAAAAAATACATTAAGAATAACATGTAAAAGCTATTTAATTCATATATTACATGCCCAAAAACTTTGTAACATTAAGAAAAACGTTCAAAAATATATGCTTTAGTAGACTTTGGGTTAGTGACCCGTGTACTACACGGGAGAAAATTATATAAAAAATGTCAATTATAAATATATGCTAATATATTGAAATATATTGTGAATTTTTTACTTATATGAACTAAATAATTTTATATAAATGTTATGTTTTTGAAATGTATCCAAAAATGGAATGTGTAGTAAGTCATTGCTAATAATTATAATATTTCATTTACTGAACGATTCACTAAACTTTCTTTGAAAATGATCAAATAAGAATGCAAGCATTGTTATGATCCTTAAACTCTTTTTGTTTTAGCCTATCACATTTAAATACAATCACAAAAATAATATAAAGAAAGTCAATTGAATGTTTAAGAATCCACTTGGTGACATCGTTACCATAAAAAGAAAAAATCAACCACAAAGTAAAAAATAAAATTATAAATAAAAAAAATATATATGTCAAAATTTGAGAAATCTTAAAATCACTTAATGATTTAATTAATTTTAATTTTTTTGAAAGTATTAAAATCCTGTAACAATAATATTATATAAGACATTTATGAACGTATTAAAAGATAAGTATTCAAATATTGATATTGATATAATAAAGGAAATCATTATTGTAAGTCAAATCAAATATTAAATTTTACCATAATTTTATTAATTATACATCTATATACCCTTAAATAACTATATAATTATGGTAATACTTTGATTAATTGACTGAAAGTTTAAAAACTGCAATATAACTTATTGATCATTCAAAAAAATAACTACAATAAAATAAAAATCTATAATACCTAAAAACACAATATGAATAATAACGAGATAGTAACCCAGTCACCAACTCCACATATTAACTCACAAATCTGTTACTTATACATTTTGAGAAATCTTGACTAAATAATTTAGATATAATTACAAATTTTATAATCAAATCGGTTATTTAGAAATACTCCCAAAAATTATGGAAACATTTATGATTTTTGAAACATTAAAATAGGGGGTTTATTTTAGAAATTAATTTTGACATTTATGGATAATTAAAAAATAGTCAAATGTAAAAAATGAAAACCTTGATGAGATGAAGAAATGAAAACCTTTAAAGGTTTGTTGCAAGATTGTCAAATTTTTGTATTTAAAATAGGTTTAAATTTATTGTGAATATTAAGACTAAATTAAGTTTATTATATAAAAACATAAATAAATGTATATTTTATTATAAATGAACTTTTAATTTAACTTTTGTTTCATAACATTCAATGACTCAAAAGTTAGATATATTAAATCGAAAAAGTAAGGTTGTATTTTACTAATTTTACTAAATAATTTAGACATAATTGTAAAATTTAAAACAAAATTGGTTAATTAGAAAGCTTTCAAAATTTTATCGAAATGTTTTTGACTTTTAAAACATTAAAATGATGACTTTTGAAACACTGAAAAATGGGCAAATATAAAAAATGGAAATCTTGATGAGATTGAAGAGTATGGAAACCTTTAAAGGTTTGTTGCAAAATTAGTCAGATTCCGTATTTAAAAAGGGTTTAAATTTGTTGTGAATATTAAGAATAAATTAAGGGTATTATAAAAACAGAAATAAATAGAAGCCAATAATAAACTGGAAAATAAGTTGTGTAAAAAAATAAAAAAATAAATAAAATTAACGCACATGTTAACAATTGATAGAAGTTTCAAGATAAGATTCACACGTGTTAACAACCAAAGTAAAAATTGATCATATAAAAATGATTTAATTTACATGAACTGTGTAGCCTACATAAATACATAAATAATGGTAACTTAATATCCATTGTTGTACAAAAAGAAAACCAGTTTTCCATCAAATACTCCTTCTAGGCAATTAGATATTTTTTAAGTTGGGTCGCTATAACATGAAATGATTAAAATTAAATTAATGTTACATAATATACTATTCTGGCTAAATTAAAAATAAATACATATATTTTGGTCTAGTTAGAATTACCAATGGTGGATAGATGCAATTAGAGAAATTTAATCACAACCTAAATAAACCGTTCATTGTATGAAAGATAGAGTAGTTATAGAAACTTCAACATGTAATTTGAATCTTGGAGTTTGATGTAGAACCTAAACAGATTATAGGAAAATCATATTAGAATTAAAAACAATACAAACAACAAAGTGCAAAGAAAATGAAACGACAATGACAATAGCGAATAATACATAAGAATCGACCATTAGCGTAGAATAAATACATTACCGGAAAATATGGAAAAGAAAGTCGGCAAAAATGGCTAAACCGCAAGAGAGAGAGAGAGGGGGGGGGGGAAAGAGATAAATTTTAGGGTTTGTATTGTTAAGCTTTATATAGTATGAAATGGGTGATTTGACTTAATAAAAAAGGAAATATGTGACATGACATCTAGTTGGACACCTTAGAATGATACCATGTAGAAATATTGTATTGCTTTAATAAAGTAGTAAATAAAAAAACTATGAGCGACAACATAAATATAAAAAATATCAATATAGACAACCAGATTTAATAATAGTTGAAGAAAAATAATGCACTCTCGTAATTAAGTTTTATTAATTGAATGAATGATAATAATTCACAATATATAAAATGTAGTAAACATCTTCTGTTGAAAGTAATAACTTTAGTTATAGGTCTATGTTATAGTGTTTTAGTGTTCCATAAACATTTTAAATAGATGGACATTACAAACATTAAAGAGAAAACATAAACAACATATCTTGTAGTATCGAATAAGAAAAATATCAATTAACTTGAGACGTCATAAAATAATAGAAAATGAGCATTGTAAAATGTATATAGAAAATCCAATATTATGTATGAGTGAATAATAATTCTTCATATTATAAGAAATGCAATTCCGGAATGATTAATTTAGTAAACCAGGATTTTTTTTGAACCAGTATATGTAAGGAAGTGCATTAAATACAGATATTATAAAATATCATAATTTATTTTCGTACATGGTAAAAATGGAAATATGTTTAAAAAACAGTACCGTTAATTTAGCGAGACAAGAAAATTAATTGATTGACTTATCAAGCTTGGAGTATATTATTTTGTAATTTAAAATATTGTATGAGTTAAACAAAAAAATTTATAAATAAATTAATTAAGCATATAAAAAAAATCCATAACAGTCATATTAAAACCTATTGTTCCATTTTGAGGTATGTTCTTGGCTTTGATATCAACAAAGGTAGCAAATCGAATGACGAGTTTCTGATGTGAAACATAGCTTGTGTAGGTTCCTAGCCGGATCTACACGGGAGTATCTCGTAACACGAGGGTGCGGAATCCCCTACGTATACGATACGAGTGCTAAGACGATGAACACGTTAATGACAAGCAAACACACGAGTATATAAGAGAATACTTGTTATATTGCAAAGGGTAAAGAACAAACACGTGACACACAAAGTCACCAAAAGCCAGCCGTCCAAGAGTTGTGTAAATGAGCCGAAGTTAGAGTTTAAATAACACGAAAACTTTGCCTAACATGCTAGGAGAAGTTGTCCTAACTTCGCTCCCCAAACAAGTTCGCCAAAACACTAAAACAAAACCAGTTCAACCAAGAACAATTTAAACGATTACAGACACAAATAAACACGAGATACTGAACTACTGGCATCATGCATCAACAGACTCCCCCTTGGCAGTATCTTCATATCTCTAACATCTTTCTCGTGTCTTGTAATGCAAAAATCACATACCCTCCTTCTTCAAGCATGAACGCCCTGTCTCACACAGACAGAGACCACCTTCTGGTACTTCTTGGCTTCTTCTTTCCATTCAGGAATATAGAAAATCTTCTTATCATTAAGTACCTGCAAATCAGCTTGAGACAAGTTAACCAAGTGCATTGGATCATACACTCTTAGGATCTCCTGTTCATCTTCATCTTCCATCACGACTTCAGCAGTCTGGCAGTCAACAAACCACCACTTGAGATCCTTCAACACATCCTTGGGCATTAGCTTCATCGGAACTTCTTTCAAACACCGGATTGGCTTATATCTCATCACCATCCAAGGCTTACCATCAGCCCGCATACCGCGTTATTTATCTTCCACTAACTTTCCTTTCTGAGGCTTCAACAACTCAAACTTTTTCTCCTTAATACTTTCCTTCCACACAATCTTCCCTACCCACCTTGCAAAATTATCATCAATTCTGTTTATCAGTCTCAACCGGGCTAAATCTTTTACCTCACACTCAGGCAAGGTGTTGAGCGATCTCAATGCCTTCTTAAAATACTGAACCCCATCATAACGCTTTATCACAAACAACTTCAACTGTTCATCATATAACCAGCAAATGATACCTTTCTTTGACTCAGTGTAACCCTTGATGTTGTAACTTTTCTTGAACGTTGTCGGTACCACTGGCTTCTTTGTCTTGAAGAACCATTGAGCACAGCCTTCTTTCCATCTTGGCTGCTCTTCCCACTCAGAAGAATCACCAGTCACATTATCATCTTGACCCAACTTCACTTCATCAACACTTGGAATATCATGCTCAACATCATCATCAACTATCTCTCCTTCCTCTAACTCACTTTCAATTTCAATCTGTTCCCCAATTTTTTCAATCTCACTAGCCGTCAACACATCATCAACTAACTCATCTTCATCATTACCCAACTCATTCTCATCGTCTACAACCACCACAGTCTCACCACCTGTACTGCCTGATGGACCAGCTGACTCCCCCTGAGATATGGAAGTCCCAAGATTTTGTTTAGTTCTTGGCAACTCACCACCTGCATCTTTTGATGCATTGGGATCATCGTCTATGTCATGTCTCTTCTTTGTACTAAGCTCATCACCCTTGCAAATCGTCTCCCCCTGAGATGCTAAGAACTGTTTAAGAGCATCAAAGAGTTTACCGTGTTCAATGAGAAGTGATGGTTGAATCTGATTCTCAGCCACAAGCCGCTGAATAGCTTGTGTCTGAATGAGATTAATCCGCGACTGTTCAGCAACAACCCGTTCAAGAGCCGCAATCCGCTCAGAGTCAGACATGGTAGCATCAAAGTCAAACCGCATATGAGAAATATCTTGAGCATACGGCGGTGGAATTCCCTAACTCGCTGGAATATCAGAGGTAGGCTGAGTAGTAACCGTGGGTGGTATAGAGATAGGTAACCCAGCAGTCGCTACCAGCGTTGACTCAACAAATCTTGCAACCACCTCTGATGGAGTAAGGGTAGGAGGCGGTAAAGA
Source organism: Bidens hawaiensis (assembly GCF_021521415.1). NCBI lineage: Eukaryota > Viridiplantae > Streptophyta > Magnoliopsida > Asterales > Asteraceae > Bidens > Bidens hawaiensis. Next base: position 283,234 of record NW_027493318.1, on the reverse strand, counting down.
AACAATCTCCGGTGCTGTAAAATGGAATGTAGTTGGAGGAATACCAAATGATGACGACACGGTCACCAAAGGTACACTCGAGGTGACTGGTAAAGGAACTGCCGAAGAAGCAGGTAACATAGACATACCCGATAATGATGGTGGAGTAAAACGGACAACACTTGAACTTTCTCCAGCACTGTCCCTCTTAGATCTACGAGCAACACGATACAGCTCATCCTCATAATCTGACTCACTATCATCAGAGTCCTTCTTTCGTTTTCCATGAATTCTGTCTTGGGTAACCAGAACACGGTGTGCTTCCACCGCATCATCGGTGGAAGAATCAGATAGGGTTTCTTCTGAATCTGCCATAGAAGCAATCGACGGGCCCACCGATGGACCAGGCACAGAAACCTGTACACCAGAAACTGCCACAGCTGAGACTTGAACCTCAGTAGCCGGATCAATTATTTCCATATCAAAGAAGCCTTGCCCTCCAAAGGAAACTTCAAGATCAACATGTTCTTCTGGAGCTGCAACAGGATCAACAAGAGGTGCTTGTTGTACCACGGGTGGTGGTTGAACCACAGGAGGTGGTTGAGGGATATCAGCCTGTTGCGGTGCTGGATCATTAAATTCATCTTCCGGAGGAGCAACATATGCAGGATTCACTAAGTAACCAAACAAGGCAGTGTGCCTCGGACGTAGCTCTTCCCTGCTACGTGTACTCGATGATCGACATTGAGCAAAAATTCTCTTAGAAACACTCTCCACATAAGAAATAGGACGTTGTTGGGGGCAGATTGGGAGCTACATGATTACGAAACATCTGTAAGAATCTCGGGTACATCAAAAACCTTTCCCGTGCCACTGCACGTCGCTGACAATCGATCTCATAGAATATCATCTGACTGAAACTGTAAGGCTTGTTGTAAGTCAACGCAGTCATCGCAGATTGCATCGTCGTACCCATACCATCTGTACCAGCTTTGCGGCCAGACACGCACACAATCATTACGTGCATCAGAAACCTCCACTGATCTAACAGAAACCTCTTTCGCCTCTGAGAGTCCTTTAAAGGACCTGAATACCCCATACGAACAAATGCACCATTTCGAAAAGTAGCCGAAAAGTCAGTAGGGTCGTCAGTAGTCTCAACCCCAAATTGTAAAGCTTCCCTGATCTGATTGGCTGAGAACTGTACCACTTGATTGTTAAAAGTAGCACGCATCACAGGTGGGTCAACACGACAGTCATACTCAACCATGTTCCAAAAATCTTCAATGTTAGGTAGTGAGATCGGAAGAGTAGTAGTAATGGCATGAAAGATGCGTGAGTGAATGAGAAACGAAATGATCTCACGGAAGTCGTCAATTCCTCGAGCATCCGGATCCAAAGTGATATACATGTTGTGACCCGGGAAGAACTGTCTCTTATCACCTCCTCTTTCATCACCACCAGTGCCATCAGCACCAGCCACAACAGCCATATCTACAAAATAAACGAATGAAATCAGACTAGTATGGCAACATGTTACAACTTCGCCCTGCATGATACAGGTGAAGTTGTAGCTTTAGCGATGTTAAAGGATTGGCGAAGTTATATCAACTTCACCCGAAACCCTAACTTCGCTGCACAAACGGTTCATCAAGAACACGCGATTTGATTGAAGAATGGACAATTAGAGGTTTAACATGTGCAACGTGCAGTGCGATTAGGGCTATTACCACCATTTTATTATACAAAAAACCCTCAATCGACGTGACAAGAGACTAATGGGTTTGGTAATAAAACGAGTTCAAATCAGGACATTGTGGACCAGATTAATAAACACTCAAGTTGAATTATGAGTCACAATGATGAGACGAACCTTGATTGTGGTTTAAAACTGATAAAAATTAGGTTTGATTCAATTGGTAAGTTCGCCGAGGGTTTACGAGTGAAAAGTTTGACTTTGTTTGAACTCCGATGCCAGTTATACACTTTTGGAAAACCCCAATGGCGAAGTTATGTTAACTTCGCTGTTTGGTTAACTTCGCCCATAGGCAACACCGCCAGATCATTAACTTCGCCATAGGGAAGTTAATATAATAATAATAAAAGAAGATAAGACGATCAAAAACAAGTAACTCAGAATGAAACCAGAAAACAACAGACATAACAGAAGTTAACTAAGAAGACGGGATCAAATTTCAGTCTTGTAGAAACCCAGCATGTCTTTAGAAAAGATCCGAACATGAATCATACTGATTAAGAGGCTGTCACACAGATTCATGTTCAACGGTATTATGACATAGAGAAACAGGTTGTAAGCAGGTATAAAACTTAGTATGGTTTTCATTGCTTCTGTGATACGGATTAGGTTCAATTAAGCTCAACATTTTGATGGACATCACATGAGATATTGTGATGCCTCCTATCTATTCTCAAGGCGTATTTCCCGAGTTGACTTCGACCTGTAGTGTATGATCAATCAATATTCACATGTCGACTTTCTGATTCGTCTTCTCGAACTTTCTTATACTTTTAAATATGCATTCTTGCCTCTTTCTTGATATTTGTAACCAGATAATCTTCATAAGGCTTAAGGATAATAACGAATTCTCTTTTTTTTACAATAATACAACTGCAAGTCCCAAATCTGGATCACTGCAGATACATAACACTATTTTCGCGGGAATCAGAACACTTACGGGCTCGTGTATGACTGGGTAATCACTTTTCTGCCTATCATTCGGAGAGATGTATGTGGAGACATGCACAACTCAAAATGACTCTCCACAGTAAATCGAGAAGATTTAGTTTGTATCACTTCTATTTTTACGCACCATAGAAAGCTACCATAACATACAATGACTGTTCTAGAGTCTTTTAGGCCTAATTACTTCACCGGTTAAGCAAACAAAATCAGTTTATCTATCACTTTCCAAGGTTGGATCAATTTTCATTTTAACACCAATATTGAAACATCTTGCGAAGTTATAGACTGAAAAATTATATCATTTCCCTAAAAAAAATTTAAATTCAGACGCCCCGATGATCCAGTGGATCAGCCAGACCGACCACATACGAATACGTGTCCCTCTGACTAAGTATGAACGACTAATTTTAAGCGAAAGAATAAAAACCCATCATAAACCGCCCCGGTCGCTTTCAGTCATCTGGTAATGGATTTCCTCATAGTCTACACGTAGATGTAAGGACCAAACATATTCATGGAATATGTCCTTCAAACTTGAACAACCGACATAATTTTAAGCAATAGTGATGTTGTTCTTTTTTTTAAGACAATAAGGAAAACAAGGTTACTCGAGATTGATCATCCCATTAAGCTCAACAAGGTTTTGAAAACGGGATCGGTCAAAAGCTTTTGTAAAAAGATCGGAAAAATTATCAATTGAATCAACCTTTTCAAGCATAATTAATTTCTTCTCAGCACAATCCCGTATGAAATGATGACGAATTTCAATATGTTTAGTTTTACTATGTTTAACGGGATTGTTAGTTACTGAGATAGCAGCAGTGTTATCAATGCAAATAGGAGTTTGAGTGAAATTCAGACCATAATCGCGCATTTGTTGTTGTATACATAAAACCTGGGAACAGAGGTCTGCTTATTGCACTGCCACGACACCAATCTTCCTCCGAGAAACTGACATCTTCCGGTTGTTGACTTTCTGTTCTGATTGCAACCTCCATAGTCAGGGTCGGTATATGCTACCAAATCCAGTTCTCCTCCTTTCGAGTACTAGAGTCCCAGCTTGGGCTTTCCTTTAAGTTATCGCAAGATCCTCTTCACTCCCTTCATATGCGATTCCTTCGGGTTGGCCTGAAAACGAGCACAAAGACAAACTGCAAACATAATGTCAGGTCTAGACACAGTTAGATACATTAAAGAACCTATGATTGCCCGATATTGAGTGGTATCCACATCATCATCACTGTCGGAATCAGCACCCAGTTTGTGGTTGACGCAGATTGGAGTGTCAAACGGGGTACTATCATCCATCTTAAAGCGCTTAAGCACATCATGGACATACTTAGTTTGATGAATGAACATGCCATCTTTCTTCTGATCTACTTGTAATCCCAAAAAGAAAGTTAATTCGCCCATGGCGCTCATCTCAAACCTTTTCTTCATGACTGCTTCAAACTCCTGACACATAGAAACTCTTGAGGCAACAAAGATAATATCGTCCACATAAACCTGAACGAGTAGAAAATCACCCCGTTCCTTTTTACAAAACAAAGTACTATCGATCTTCCCTCTCTCAAACCCATTCTCTAGCAAGTAATCTGACAAAGTTGCATACCAGGCACGAGGTGCCTGATGTAGCCCATATAATGCTTTGCTCAGTTTGTACACATGATCAGGAAAATCTGGGTCAGGGAAACCCGGAGGTTGTTCGACATATACCACCTCATAGACTTTTCCATTAAGAAACGCACTCTTCACATCCAACTGGAACACTTTCATCTCTTTGTGTGCAGCAAATGCCAGAAACAGTCGAATTGCCTCCAATCTTGCCACAGGAGCAAACACTTTGTTGTAATCAATTCCTTCATGTTGATTAAACCCTTTGACTACCAATCTTGCCTTGTTGCGAACGATTACCCGTTTCTCATCTCTCTTACACTTGAATACCCACTTTGTACCGATAGCGTTCACATCTTGTGGTTTTTCAACTAACTGCCATACTTCCATCTTCTCAAACTGTGCTAGTTCTTCCTGCATGGCTTCAACCCATGAGCTATCCTTCGGTGCCATTTAATAATTCTTAGTTTCTATCTGACTGATGAAGCAGGCGTACACACATTCATTTATAATACCAGTGTCTTTAATGCTTGCATACACACATGTGTTTTCATCCAAACTTCTTCTAGTACGCACACCATCAGAAGGATTACCGATCACATTTTCTAAAGGATGATTCTTGTGAATTTTGGTGGTTTGTATCGGACCGACTTCCAGATCATTCTCAATATTTGAAGAGAGTTCATCAGAGTGGTGCTGAGTGTGAAATGGATTGTAGAATTCATCTTCATTCGAGACAGCTGGAGTTTCAACCGCACTTGACGAGGTTGGTTGACTTTCATTATATTGCGGACGTTGTACAATGGCCTCATCTTCGTCAAACAACATCTCTGTGGCCACTTTCTCATCTATGTCTGCAAAATCCAAGTAAGGCACATTAAAAGATTTGAATAGCTTATCATAGTCGAAAGCCTCTGTTGGTCCCATGCTAGGCCTTGGTGATTTGTAACTAGTAATGTCAGTGTTACAGACCACCTCAACCTTACTGTTTGATAGATTAAATACTCTTCTGTTGGGTGTCCCAACAACATAGCTAACTAAGATACATTCGTCAGCTTTCTCACCAAATTTAGAGTTAGTCTTTAATATCGAACATGGGGACCCGTAAGGTTCAAGACCTTTCAAATTTGGCTTTCTACCATGCATAAGTTCATAACAGGTCTTATTTAATCTTTTAACAGTTAAAACACGATTAAGGATATAGCAGGCTGTAGCAACAGCCTCAGCCCAGAACACCACGGGAAGTTTAGCATCTGCCAGCATGGTCACGGCGCCTACGATTAGAGTTCTATTCTTCCTTTCAGCTACTCCATTTTGTTGCGGAGTATATGGGGCGTTGTACTGATGTTCTTTCCCTTTCTGCAAACAAAACATCTCCATTTGATAGTTCTTGAACTCTATACCATTTTCACTTTTGATGAACTTAACCTTTCTCCCAACAATATTTTCCACCTTGGTAATCAAGTTAATTACCAGCTGAACTGTTTCATCTTTTGCCTTCAGAAAATAGACCCAAGAGTACCGCGAGTAATCATCATTCACCACCAACCAGTATGACGTTCCTCCTAGACTTTTTACATTCACGGGACCAAAAAGATCCATGTGAAGCAACTCCAAGGTGCTGACAATTGAGTTAACTTTCTTGGAGTGATGTGGCTTCTTGTGCTGTTTTCCTTTCTTGCATGACACACATTGGTCTTCAAAATTGAAGTTCTTCAATGGAACCCCAAGTACCAGGCCATTCTTGACAATGTAGTTCATCTTACGAAGGTGAATATGACCCATTCGTCGGTGCCACAATTCTGATTCAAATTCTTTTTTTACATTCACGGGACCAAAAAGATCCATAATAATAACTATACTTATAATCCTAGTAATCAGGAATCCGTTAATGTTGAAACTAGTCAGACAGTTCAAATCAAAGTCTCTACTAAAGATACTAAAGTTAATGAGAGTGAAGCGAGTCAGACAAGTTCTAATGTCACAAGTTCGGACTCATCAAATTCGGACAAATCGTCTGAATCGGGTGAGATAAAAGAAGAGGTCGTGTTACTTAAACGAGGGGAGGACTATAAGTTTGACGAAAAGAAATCTTCCCTAAATCCGTTTGTTCCATCATATACGAAGGTGAATATGACCCATTCGCCGGCATCAAGTACCTTGGTTGCCCAATGTTTTTTTGAGGGAAGTTTCTATTAGATCTGAAAGGAAAATTTCTAGATGACTGGCTATGAGGCCATCCAAACCTTCGTGAATTTATAACGTTAATGGAATTATAATTTTTGGTTCGGTGGTTCACTGGGAATAAACGAGACTGGTTTTTTGGAAATCTTGGATTAGTCCAATGATTGAAATTTGATGTGTTAGCATTCTTACCAGCATCATATTTAGTATTCGTTTTATTCTCAGTTTCAGTTGGCCCCATATTTCTAGATTTCCTCTGTTTCAGAGGACAGTCATTGACAAAGTGTCCTATCCTGTTGCATCTAAAACAACTTCTGTTCGAACTATTTGTGTTCTTTTGAACATTTGTCTCAAACGTTGTTGTATATGATGAGGTTGTGTTACTATCAGTTTGCCTCACATATGGTGGAACAAACAGATTTAGGGAAGATTTCTTTTCATCAAACTTATAGTCCTCCCCTCGTTTTAGTAACACGACCTCTTCTTTTATCTCACCCGATTCAGACGATTTGTCCGAATTTGATGAGTCCGAACTTGTGACATTAGAACTTGTCTGACTCGCTTCACTCTCATTAACTTTAGTATCTTTAGTAGAGACTTTGATTTGAACTGTCTGACTAGTTTCAACATTAACGGATTGCTGATTACTAGGATTATAAGTATAGTTATTATTATATGGTGGTGGGACTTCTGTGAATCCAATTCCCCCTTTGTTAACCGGGGAACGTTGAACACTTAGAATATGGTCTAGCATCGTAGAAGAATTTCTAAATTGTTCAATTTTCTTATTAAGTTCCACCACTTTTACCTGGTAATCAGCTATCTGTTTATCCTTTTCAGCTATTAGTTTGGTCTTTTATTATAACACTTCATAGCTAAGATCAATTACTTGTATTTTTTCAGCTAGGGTGGCTTTAAGACTTCTGATGTCTTTTTCACTAGCTTTTATTTTTACCGAGTAGCTATTTTCTTTATTTTTAGAATAGTGATGTTCTTCTTTTAAATTTTTTAATTCAGTGTCCAAACAAACAAACTGATCAGTTAATGCTTTCAATTGATCAGACAGTTTTTCACATTGTTCACAATGAGATTCAGAACATACCTCTGAGAGCTGATCGTTCACTTCTGCCATGTATGCTTGATCCTCCACCGGCTCTTTGTCGCATCTTCCAGTTTCGATATTTACCAGATTTGCTTGTTCGATCACCTCCTCAACTTGTATATTCCAGTTATACCATCCGTTTTGCTGAGATACCATAGCCTTGACTTCATTTCCACTTCCATTCTGTTGAGTAGGTCTGTTCTGACTTTGTTCAACTCTCTCATTTGTACACTCTTTAGCAAAGTGACCATTTTGTTGACAGTTATAACAACGAAACTTTGACTTGTCAAACCCCGGTCTTTCTCCAACAAACTTTCTACCAGTTTTCTTCATAAACCTCTTTACCCTTCTCACTATCATTGCCATCTGCCACTGCAGATCTATTTCTTCTATGTCATCAGTGTCTATCTGATCATAGTCCTCATCTAAGATTGCAGGGTCAACAATTTTTCCTTTGATGTAGTTCTCATAAGAGGCAATGAATGAAGCATATAGAGCAAACTGTTGTTCAGTTGATTTCACGCTCATAGGCATCGGTGAGTAATTCTTGCTAGAAGCGCTGGGTGAGAAATTACCAGCTGAGGATTGAGACTTTGAGGAACTACTTCCACCTGCTACAAAACATACGTCACCATCTATATTGAGTACCACATGACCGTCTTGAGTGGAGTTTGGTTCTTCCCCCGAGTAGTAGGCAGACGATTCTGTTTTCAAACTTGAGTTTGGAGAGCCTTTAGCACCATACATTCCCGGATCCTGAACCTGATCAGTAGGCGTCTCCTTTCGAGCCATATTAAGTTCAAAATTACCTAACTTATTAACCACCTTCTCCAGGTCAAAGTTCTCAAAATCTTTATCTTCTCTCATCAGAACTGTGTACATCTCCCATTTTGGTGGGAGAGCATCAAGAAGCTTTTCCACTATCTCTTCTTCCTTGTATTCAATGGAGTAGTTATTCAGCTTGGTCATCAAATGATAATATCGTGTGATGATGTCATTAAGTGATTCATTTTTCAGATACTTGAATACAGAGAATTGAGTTTTCAGCAGCTTTGTCTTGGAGGTACGTATCCCTACATTTCTTTCATATCGCTTCTCAAGTGCTTCCCATAGTTCTCTAGAAGTTTTGTATTTTTTGAAAGTATGAAGAATCTCTTGTGGAAGTGCCATTGTTATGGCTGCATGTGCTTTACTTTCTGCTTCATACATTTTCTTTTCATCATCCTCCATCTTACTGTACTTCTTAATTTGTTCACGACCTTCAAACTCAGTAGTTGGTGGAATGTACCCATCTTGAATGCATACCCACATTTTTGCATCTTGATACTTCACATATTGTTCAAACCTATATTTCCATGCAACGAAATCAGTACCTTTGAGAAGTTTTGGAGCCTTAGTTGCTGAACCGGCTTCAACTTCCATCTTTACCAGCTCTGTGATGTTTATCGAAGTCATACTTGAAAGAAATGAGACCTAAGGTTCAAATACAATGTTCTGTGAACAGTGGTCAGCGAAGTTAATATAACTTCGCTATCCACTAACTTCGCTGGACCTTAACTTCGCTGGACCTAAACTTCGATGGACCTAAACTTCGTTGGACCTTAACTTAGTTGGACCTTAACTTCGCTGATAACCCTATATCTTCGCTGAAACCCTAGTTTGGGTATCGGTAAATTCGCCAGAAGAACGAGGTGTTTTGCAGGTTTGATAAGGCTGGTTTTGAAGGTTTCGAGAGTGATAGGAAGGAGTATTTGATGAGTATTGTAGAGAAACTGAAAAGGAGCGATATTTCAACGTAAAACAGTTCCGTGAATAGTCGAACGGAGCAATTTTAACACTCGTGTGATAATCCCGAACCACACAATCACGAGCAAAATGCTCTGATACCAATTGTAGGTTCCTAGCCGGATCTACATAGGAGTATCTCGTAACACGAGGGTGCGGAGTCCCCTACGTATACGATACGAGTGCTAAGACGATGAACACGTTAATGACAAGCAAACACACGAGTATATAAGAGAATACTTGTTATATTGCAAAGGGTAAAGAACAAACACGTGACACACAAAGTCACCAAAAGCCAGCCGTCCAAAAGTTGTGTAAATGAGCCGAAGTTAGAGTTTAAATAACACGACAACTTCGCCTAACATGCTAGGCAAAGTTGTCCTAACTTCGCTCCCCAAACAAGTTCGCCAAAACACTAAAACAAAACCGGTTCAACCAAGAACAATTTAAACAATTACAGACACAAATAAACACGAGATACTGAACTACTGGCATCATGCATCAACAACTTGTGTGGGCTGTCAACATAACGGTATGTTGAAAGATTTGCACCAAGTGAAGGTTTTCGAACAATCAATGACCGATTCTCAGCTAGCCAAACATCATGTTTCGGTATGCAAGCTTTTCTTACATATGCCTGCATTCTATGACCCTGTTACATTATTAATAAGACAAACATTATAACAATTAATTTTATATAATGAGGAAGTAAAAAAAAGAAATATAAACAATTATAGTTGTATATAATAAAACCATCTCATCTTGTAAAATCATTTCTATGGACCAGTCCTCTCCTGGTTTATTGTTGTCCTTCAAACGCCATAGTCTGAGTATACGAACCTTCAGTACACAATCGTTGTTCGAAACATCCAAACCGTTGAACATGGTAATGTTTGATGCTTCCATGTTGTTGTGTAACAAATAAAAAATTCAAGCGAAGATTCAATATTCATTAATTAACTTTTAGATGAGTTAAAAAAAATATTTATCCGTATGAAAGAAAATGAAAAACCTTGACAATGATACAAATATGAATCGAATAGTAAGTAAGTGAGAAGTGTGTGAATTTCTTTATTCTGGTTATAGTATATATAATAAACAGTATTTGTTAGAAAGTTTGAATTGTTAAAAAAAGGAAATGTGTAAATACAGTCAATTTAGGGAATACAATCAGGGATTTCAAAAAATGAAATTGATATTGATATAAACTTATTTTGCTACTAATAAATATAGTAAAATTATAGAATATATTAGGGATTTGTATAATAACCGATTAATAAATATAGTAAATTTGCAGAATGTAATTAGGGATTTATTTTTAACAAAATCATAATAACTCATAAGTCATAATTGATATAAATTCAATTCACTTATAATTGATGTTTACAAAATTAGACATTAAGTTGACTACGAATTCAAATTGATATAAATTCAATTATATTATAATTAATGTCTACAAAATTAGACATTAAGTTGACTACGAATTCAATTTCCGATTTTGAAAAGTTGTTAGGTATTATTAATGATATGAATCAATAAAAATCAAAATACTATAATTGTAATTTGGAATCAATTACACATTAAAAATTTAACAAATACCATGATTGAAAATTGGAATCAATAACACATTAAAAATTAAAATTTTAACATTTAACATATAATGTAATTGAAATCTAGAATGAATTATACATTAACTATTAACCATAGAAAACATAGGAATTACCAATTAAAAATATCAATTAACATTAACAATTAAGATTAAGAATTAAACATGCTATCCTAACAATATAAAATACTAACCTAGGATAATTAAACATACTATCCTAACAATATAAAATACTAACCAGAATAAACATCGATTGGCGGTAAAACAACCATCGAAGTGAAGATCTGATTAACAATCGACATGGATCTACTCATCGATTGACGGAAATCGTTTTCGGGATATAATTGAGTATTCCGTTTATCGTCGATTACCCTTATTTAGACGAACGACGGTGTCAATTGAATAGTCGGATCTAATCAAATCATTGTCCGATTGACATAAAATATTAGCCGATTGTATGGAGGATTTTGTTGATTAAGTAAGGTTGAGTATGAAGGAAAGGGTGTAATGAAGTTGAAAGAATTGAAACTTGGAAACCGGTATTATTATTGACTTAAATGAATACATTATGTATTTTAATTATTAGGAATATAATTTATTTTTGCTTTATTTAAATTGTAAGAAAAATAGAGAAGTGCAAGATAATTTTGGAAGGAAATGTAATCTTCCAATAGGAAAAAGGCATGTGGAGACAAAATAATTTGTTTTAATAGTATAGTAGGATTAATGTGTTTATTTTGGCGTTAACTATACCAATTGCACCATTGCAGTATCGTAAATAGTAAGGAGGCGAACCAAATAGATATCGAGTGAACAACATTGGTACTAGTGTATGCCAATATCATCTAAATCTGTGTTGATATTCGTATTAATGGTTGTCGATCAATATAAAACAAAATTTGTTTCCTTTAATATATAATATTTTATAAATTATCAAATATGTCTGTTGTGACACACTTTTTTTTATCTAGATTTCAATATATGTTCTATTTGAAACCGAACTGCCGAAACCCACGGGCAACATATAATCGTTTATGTATATCTTTTAAACTCAATTTCACTATATCATCTTTAGCAACGATTTTTCGTCGACGTTAATAATCTCAGTTGAACTTTGCAAAAAAGGTTGCAACCTTTTCTTTTGTAATGATGTGAAGTCATTTTGTATGGTAGTGTTGACTTCATGTGTAAAAGACCGTTCGATGACAAATATCTAAAAGCAGACCATTTCAATAATCATCGGATTGTTGATATAACAGTTACGTGTGATGGCTTTAGAGCATCTATAATGGTGGATGAGTAAAAAATAATTAAACACGTCACAAAAGGTTTTCACTCATCCACTTTCAAACACAAAAAATCTCATTTTTCCTCTAACACTACATCCGTTTTTAAACACCCATATATTTCGCATAATCAATTACTTATATATTTTATTTCTATAAACTCAGATACTTTTATAAACTAAAATACTTTTATAGGTATCTTATTTTTTATTTCTTATTATTTAAAAATAAAATGAGTTCTAGTAAATAGATTTAAAAAAAATAATAAAAGCCATATAAATAAAAATTTAAAATTACATAAACAATAAACAAACCAACCAAACGCAAACACACAAAAAAGAAAATAATTTATTAAAATTTTTTAAAATTACATAGACAATAATATCTTTCTACTATAAATTTTACAGTTGAAAGTAAAATAAAAAAAATATTTTTTAATTAAAAAAAGATAATTAAAATGGAGGGTTGAAATTGTTTTCAATATTTAAATAAAAAATTAATTATATTGGGCTCACTTATCATTTTTACTTTCATTTAGTTTTATGGATATTCTCTACATCACCTTTCATGTTCATTTATCCAGTTCATAATTCTGAACAAAGCCACGTCAGATGTAAACATCACATTGGAGATGCTCTTATAGCCATATATAAATAGGTTGGGAGCGGTATCATATTTGACGAAAACATGTCTCTCGTAAGCTTGAACTAAGTAACAAAACCTGTCGTGCTATGACAGTTCGGTGATGCGAATTCAGTTAGATGCGTAGCGGTAGTTACAATGAACTCGAAAAGTGAATGTACATAATGGTATTAGCACTCGTATAACTTATGATAAAAAAATATTTAAAACGACGTATTGTCGGTTGGTAAAACACGTGCGCTATCAGAACTAAGGCAAAAAATAAATTTGTCAACATCCAAATACAATAAATTAACATATTTAAAAGAAAATACACGTACGTTGCGACGGCGAATCACACGAATTCGGTTGGTATTGAGTTAAAACCACTTCATCACAACGCGCCGGTTGAAATAATTGTTTATATTAAGAAGCAACTTAGAAATTTTGTTCTTTGGATTTTTGACACGACAATTTTGAATTTCAACTTTTGCAACCAAAATTTTACACCTTTACATTTTAGGTACTGGACTTTCAGCCTTTCACTTTTCGCAAAGTAACTCTTAGACTTTTATAAATTTTACAAAACTTTTAATCTTTTTAAGTTGATCACAAAACTTTTAGACTTTTACAAGTTAGTCACTACTTTTTTATTTCTATCTCCAACATTTTCTCACTTTCAACTTTGGTCAGAAAATATTTGTTTACGGTACCATAACGATCCGAACCCCAACCCGATCAAGTTACCGTAGTGTGGCGCCATAGCGTGCGAGATCTCCAACTTGTTTATTGGTATCAACCACCAGCCGAACAAACGATATTCAGAGGTTCTGAAATCAAGACAAAATCATGCCAATAGTTTAGAAAATATCACACTTAATATATTTGAAGTCCCTTTACAGTTGTTACAAGAGATTGTATTAGACCATTAGTATAACACCCTATGATACCGAGCTGTTTATATTTCTTTTCTAAATCTCTTATTATGGGGTCTTAATTATTTATCTATATTATATATAAAGTATAAGTGCGGGACCTCTTAAATTTTAAGAGGTACCAAGCTCAATGCTTTATGTACAAAACACAATGCATTAAAAATATACAAATTAAGGGTAATGAAGTATTTTCATTCCTTTACAATATACTTATAATTTTGGTCCCTCAACTTCAATATTTTTTTTGTAAATTTAGATAATAGTTACACATATGCCCCCTAATTCAAAACCAACTACCCCTCAACTTTTTACCAACCATATGTTTTCACACATTAATATTTTTCTTAAAATAACTACATCATAAAAAAGAGTATTTTATTCTCTTTAATTTGAGTATGGTATTGCTATAGTTTTTTAGTTTTAAAAAGTTAACATGTTACGCGATTATTGTGTAGAACTGGTAACAGTTCGAGTCGGGTGAGCTTGAGTCATTTGTAAAAGTGGATTAGGGTCAGAACAAGTCGATACAATAAAAATGGTTAATTTGGTTCGGGTTCGAGTAGATAGGGTCAGGTCAGACTGATGTCGAGTCGGAATGGGTTTAGGGCTTGCTTCTTGATTTTCGTCACCGGTTACGCAGATGTCGTTGTTTACATGTACGGGGGCCGATAAACGCGTGTTCAGCACCACATAACGCACATAACCAAATCTTGGTAAGCGCTCAACATAGCGCCCTGCACCGGTAATCGTTATGAATTACACGCGTGGTGTTGGTTAAGCATGTTTTAATGTCAGTAACGTGCATTCTGGGCCGGTTACGCGTGTTCAATCTTCGATTACACGCAACTGACTTTGCACGAGTTACGCGTCAAATTTTGGGCTACGTGCACACTGTCATTAGATGACGTATGTACTGACACATACTATACGTTCAATGTCAAGTTGCGTGCACAGCCCGCTGCATTGCGTGGGCACTCAGCTAGTTTTTAGTCAAAGTGTGTGTTAAGTATGAATTGTTATGTGTTTAAAATTTGGGAGGATATATTTTGCAAAGTGTTAGCCCAACTCAGGCTTACTTCTTAGAAGGCTCATAGGATTATGGTTATGTGTATGGGCCCAATCTCACTCTTAGGCTTTTCAGCCTTACTTTCAAGACCAATGCATAAAATACCCGGTTTCGAAACCCGAAACCGGTTCCTACCCGTACCCGACCCATGGGTAGGAACTGGTATAAGATTTCTCCCCAAAGCCGTACCCGGAACCGGAACCAACCTGGACCCGACGGAACCGAAATCAGAAATACCCGGTCAAACCCGACCCTACCCGAAACCCGAAAAAACCCGGTCAAATACTTGGCTATACCCGAAACCGGTTCCTACCCGACCCGGTTTTGACTTTTGTTGACCATACCCGGAACTAGTTCCTACCCGGTTCCGGTTCCTGAAAATACTTATTTGTGCACCTCCAAATGGAAATTTTATAAATATTTAGAAGTTAAAACCCAGAAAGAAGATTTTCAACCTACGATGAAGAATCGAATGGATTGCAACGGATTACCCATGAATAAGCTTGAACGGGTGAAGCAACCCGAGTTGAATAAAGGGTTACGAAAGAAGAAATCTCCATCTCCATGCTTCTTGCTAAAATATTTGAACTTTGAGCGCCAAATGTTACACCAGTGATGGGAACCTAAGTTCAAAGTTGTTACCGTAAGAATAAATACACAATTATATATATTTATATGTGACTATTATAATCATTTATATTATAATAGATCATAATATTATTTATGCCTCACTAGCTAATAAATGGTTTCCACTTAGATATATATAAAGGGGGATAATAAATTAACATAATAACTTAATCACATAAACATCAATTTTGGGTACCTCCTCTCTCCCGATATCGATTCTTCTCTAGAACCTTAATCCTCATCCTAAGCTATACATCCTAAAAGGGGAATTCGATCAAGATGATAAACGTGTCGACTACATCATACTCTACTGTTGTTGCTACACTCTCCATGTTGTAACAAGTATACATATAATTATAGGTTTATTATATTATAATGTTTTTCTATTACTAATATGAAGAACTGATCAACACTTACTTGTAGGCATCGAGTGGCCTTGGGAGGAAACTTAGGAAAAATTCCTTTCTTCTCGATCATATGAGAAAAGAACACCCTCCCTAATGATATTAAAGAGCAAATGTTAAAATTATGCATGACTCTAGCTGGGCCGTCTTTGAGAATTATTTACAATTTTGGAACTCGGGTTGAGTAAAAAAGGGCCCTCAAAATCATGTTTTTAATTAAGTGATAAATAATTTGACAAATTTACCAATTATGGTGCATTTCTAAAGCCCAATACAGACTAAAACAGTTATAATACTAACTAGTGTTTTACCCGGCGCGTTGCGCAAGGACAAGTTGGTAAAATCCCGACAGTGGTAAAACCCAAACGTTGTCGGTCCCGGCATTGAGGCGGTAACTCGACACGAGTTCGGTTAGTTTTGGTTATTTTCGTCATGGTACCAGAGCTAAAAAACGAAAAAAACATTAAAAATTGAGGTGGACTAATGGGGTGGCATCGGTTGATAAACTCAGACATTGGTAAGATACGAATTCAGTCGATTTCTGTTATGTTGTTATGGTACCAGAACTAAAACAAACAAACAAAAATTTCAATGACCAATAATTTGCCGCCAAGTGACCCAATCCAGACTTAGCGACACCAAACTTGGTAATTGTTAAATATAATAATAATAATAATAATAATAATAATAATAATAATAATAATAATAAACAAGTTACTAATTTGGTTTCTTTAAACACAAATGAATAATTTTTCTCTATAAAAACACCACTTATGTGTAAGGCCCCGTACTCGGGTGCTCTACTTGAACGTTGGATTTACTCATAAACACGGTTCTAAATATTAGAGTGAATTAAAACTTTTCGCGTAATAATATAACTTCAACCAATCATTCATAAGTCATAATTTAAACAACATTTAAACGTGTCTTTTAAGTTCAAACATCATAAAATATCATAACTTCCAATCTTCAGATGCAAGCTTCTTTATTCTTTTGCCATGTGTGCTTCTCAATCCAACTACTTCATTCTATTTGCCTGCGCACATACTAAAAGTTAGCTACACTGAGTGAGTTCTAGTTAATTAGGCAACATACATTACATTCACATATTTACATACACATATAGAACGTGTGTTTTGAATCATTCTAGTGTGTTGATTGTGTTTGTTCATTTTACATTGAATCAATTCGTTGTTAGATTCCGCCTAACAACAGGTTTATATTGTCACAACCCAACCTAAGGCGGAAATGCTGGGGGTGAGTTGATTGCTCACAGCTCTCAAGGTACTATCATGAAATAATTTAAGGTGACAATGTCTATTTAATTTAATTAAATATTCAAATACAAAGTACAACTCATTTAAAAAACCAATTAATATAAATCTAAGTCTTGTTCATAATTCTTCTAACTTAAATTTTCGCTAAATGTCTTCACCAACTTGCATTTAATTCAAACAATAACCTACATATGCGTATAAAATAGAAAGGTTTGTCAACAACACATGTTGAGTGATTAAAACACCAGTTAAGTGAGATATAATATAATATATAATAAATAAAGAAAAATGCAAACTTTGTCAAGTGAGATAAACAATTTAACCAATAAGCAAGCAAATAATGAATCGTCGATAAGCACGATGCCAGATGAACTGGACGATGGCTATACGACGGACGTATGATCATACTATACTGAGAATATGTTGGACCTTTCCGGCATGTATTCAAGTAAAGAAAGTAAGCATATAAAACGTTAGGGATAAATCGGTAAACACACAAGACAAACAGTTGCAAGTTGAGTATTAAATAATAGGTAAACGATAAAGTACGCATATGTCCCCAAAAGATTTAAAATAAGTAAAAAAAGGGGAGTGATTACTCACCTTAGCAATTTAAGCGAGAGATATGATTCGTTAAGCTATAAAGGTAGATCGAACTCTTCGGGAAATACTGACGAGATGTCCTAATAAAGAATAATTGCGGAAATAAATATAATTTGAATAACGGAACTAAGATTATATATAGGTTCGAGATTCGATGATTGGGTATATTCTTGCGAAAGTTAAATATTACAATAATTTATTATCAATTTCATTATTACTTTAATTATCAAAGGTTTATAGAAAATAACATATTTTATTTATATAAAACTATAATTATAAGTAAGATACTTAAATAAATATTTATAAGTTTTGGAGACCTTACATAAAAAGATTTTTTTAAATTTAAACTAAAATTACATTTTATATATTTATGTATATTTTTATTATTAGTATAGATTGTTTTTTTAAATAAATATCGTAAATAATAGATAATAATATTACATATAAAATATGAACTCTTATAAAAACTTAAACTATATTTTTAATATATTAAATAACAATATCTTATATATATTTTAGATTAAAACTCTTTTTACATATTAAAACATTTATCAATTTAATAATCTATTACATACACATATTTATATATATATATATATATATATATATATGATGTTTAACCAAAGTTTATAAATATGATCGATTTATATATCGGTTTAAATAGAATACGGTTTATTATTAAAATATAATGATAATACATATATATACATGTAACAACTCGGTTTTTTTCTATATATTATGCTAGACCCGCTTTCATGTTCGGGTTATTTTATCAAATAAATATCGTGTTTATCGGGTAAACTAATTCATATAATAGTATTGTTTATTTACTTATGCAATATATATATATATATATATATATATATATATATATATATATATATATATAACATTTTCAAGATATGACAAAAACTACCATAAACTAAACAGTTATCTACGTTTGTTTCCCCAGACTATAATGCAAATTATATGTATTATTATTATTATTATTATTATTATTATTAAATCTGTAACCCGAATCCAAACACCCACTGACGGGTGGTCCATGGGATAACCCTTAAATGGTTTTAAGAACAATAATAATAATGTGTTTAATGGGTTTATCTTGTTGAATTAGTTGACTATGGTTACTCATATAATTGCAGGTAGGAGAAGATAGAGGATGTAATTACGAGAACGTGGGCGAAAACAGTGAAGAAAACGGACTTGGAACGAGAAAGTTATGACGAAAACAAGAAGGCCTTGTTAAAGGCCACCGTAGCTTACGATGAAGCCACCGTAAGCTACGGTGGGATCTGAAGAAAATGACACCGTATGGCAGTTTAAAGCTACCGTAGGCTTTTTGGAAGCCACCGTAGCTTACGGTGGGTGCGACGCTGGAATCGTAACTGCCGTTATTTACCTGTATTTTAGACGGCTCTTGATATCCGAATCATATCTTTTCATCCTAGAGCAACCTAGAGGCGATTTTGAGTGCAAGAACATTATTTTGAGTGTGGTAATCATTAGAGACTTGTTTTTGATTCATATGCAAACTCTAATTTATGTGATGATGAATCAAAGTATGTGTGGCTAGTTCTTTTATGTTCTCTCCCGAATTGTAAGGTTTCCAATTGAATACTTGTGAATCGTTTATGTTATTTGTGGGATAGTAGTTTGATCTTATGATTGTATTGCTATGGTGATTGTGAGTTTGATTAGTAATTGTTAGTAAAGTATAATTCGTGTTCTTGTCTATCCGTTCTTGGTGCCGTAGGCAATCGGGATTTATTGGAAGGGAATTAGGGTTAACTATACTAAACTGATTATCGAGTGACAACCTTGCGTTTTTACAATCCAAGTACCTAGTCCTCTTTTATCACAATCAAATGCATATTCACGAACTATGTCTATGTAGTTCATCTCGAAAGTAAACGTTAACTTGGTCAACATTGGAAACCTGAAATCGGGAGAGAGCATTGTTTCTTATATTGTTTAAAACTCGTTTATTGCTTTAGTTTTTTTGTTAATCAAAACCAAGCAACCAACTATTTGAATTTACTTTTGCACTTAGCTTAATATAGGTTAATTACTTAGCTACTTAGTAACACATTTTCCAAAAACTCCCTGTGTTCGATACCTGCTTACCGCTATCTAATTAGTTGTAATCGGTTTATTTTTGAGTGAGTCTTCGCCCTCACGTCAAATTTTGACGTCGTTGCTGGGGAGTAGTGCGCAACGTGTGTTAGCTTTAGTAGTTTATGTTTGTTATTTTCGGGTTTACGCTGGTTGTGTTAATATTTAGGTACCTACAGGTGTATGCATACTAGAATCTCTAACAGGTCATCACCGTTAGTTATTGATCCCGAGATTGACAGAACACTTCGAAGAAACTGAGTTTTACTTCGAGAGAACAAGCTTCTTGGTTCTCCAACTGCATCAAACAACATGGATTCACTAGTTCCCACTTCGGGTCAAACAATCCCGACTACACCTCCACCAAATCCACCTCCACCGATCACTACTAATATACCTACAACATCAAGTGAACTCCAACCACCGCCCACAACCGAACCCATCAATGCTCAATTCACCTATGCAACATCATCAACATTACCACCTATTACCAACCTTTTTCCTAACTTTGGTGCGTCATCATCATCTCAACAATATCAACCACCACCCTTTCAACAATCACAATCAAGCTATCAATACCAACCCCAACCTTTCATGCAGCATTCAAGAACATAGGGTGACGGATATGGATATGGGTTTGACAATGAATTTGAAGGGTATGAAGTAGAAGGTTACTACATGGGAGGTGATGGAAGCAGAAGGGTAAATCAGGGAAATCTTGGTTTTGGTCAATGGCATCAACCGGAACAGTTGCAAGAGCTTAATCGACAACAACCACCGCCGGTTGTCCAACAACAACCTCAACCACCAGCTCAAAAAGCTCAACAACAACCACCGGTTTTTGTTAATCAAGTTCAACTGCCACCTATTGTTCAACAACCGCAAGGGCAACCTTAAGATCAACAATTCCAACCGCAAATGCCCCA
Source organism: Bidens hawaiensis (assembly GCF_021521415.1). Lineage (NCBI taxonomy): Eukaryota > Viridiplantae > Streptophyta > Magnoliopsida > Asterales > Asteraceae > Bidens > Bidens hawaiensis. The sequence goes on along the minus strand of NW_027493318.1, from coordinate 262,400 downwards.
ACCACAGTTTCAACAACAATATGCGCAGCCAAGGCTCGTTTATAGGCAAATGGGTCAACCAAGAGTACCAATGGGGGTACCAAGAAGACATGCAAGAGAGATGGTAAGGGGGATTGAAGCCCATTTCCGACCCATAGTTAATAATAATCCGTCTCCGGTGGTTATCCCTCTCAATCATCTAGGGAGGACATTCGATGTTAGAACAAATTCACTTCAAAGTCTTCCGAAGTATAAGGGTCTAGCAAGGAGGAACCTTACTTCCACTTGGAGGCATATGACTCCATTTGCAACACAATTGGGGGTCAGGTTTTACATCGGGTGAGGTAAAGTTGGTTTTATTTCAGTTTTCGTTGGAAGACAAGGCAAAGAGATGGTTTTACACTTTACCTTCCGCGTCTATTTATACTTGGGCCGAAATGCAACAAAGATTTTTGGAATTACACGGCCCAAAAGACAAACGATGTGAGAAGAAGTTTGAGAACCTTCCAACAACAATCAGGGGAAATGTTTCATGAAGAATTCGAGAGGTTTAACATGATGATTAAAAATTGTCCTCGTCATGGTATTGCTTTATGGGAATTGTTGAATGCGTTTTATTAGAGTTTGAGTATGGAGGATGAACGGGATTTGCGGTCGATCACTAATGGTACATTTGGTACCAATTATGAACTAGATAATTTGGCATATTTGGAAAAAATGGCGGTTACCTCAAAGAGAAAGGCCCAAACCGGACGAAGAGCACGATCGGCGATTGGTAGACCGCAAGTGCAAGCCGTGGAAGAAGGAAATGTACAAACCACTAATCAAGTAATCAATGTTTGTACAAATTGTAACGAGTTGGGTCATGCAATGGAGGTATGTACGGTAGGTCAAGCACCTGTGGAAGAGGTGAATGCACTTCAAGGGGGAGGTGGTAGGAATTACAATATGAATTCCAACACCTACCACCCCGGGTTAAAAAATCATCCGAATTTTCGATATGGAAATCCGGCCACTCAATCTAACCCGAATTTTCAAGGAAACTATGTTCCTCGCCAACAATACAATAACCAAGGTAAATATCATGGTGGGAATAGTCAAGGGTTTCAAGGTCAATGGGGTGGCGGTCAAAGTGGGTCAACGGGTCAAAATTCATCGAGTGGAACTGAGGTTATGGACATGTTGAAGTTGATGCAACAAGACATGCAATGAAGAAATCAACTTGACGAGGTTAGAATGCAAAAGGATGAAGTCCGAGACAAAGCCATCCAATCATTGACCACTCAAATGGGCCAGCTTGCAACCGATGTGGCGAATTTGAAGAAAAACAGCTCGAGTTTAAAGAAGGGGAACAACGTGCATATCATTGCGGTAAGTCTTTTACCTAATTTTGAAATTTCTAGTGTTCAAAGTGATCTAACACCACAGTTTGTTGAGAGGGTGGTGGAAGATATTAGTGATGAGATTGAAAATATGGGTAATTATGAAACAGTTTTTCAAAATAACTCTGAATTACAACCGCATGAAACATCTTTTTGTGAAAATTGTTCTTGTGATAAATGTTTATATGACAAATTAACCAAAATAAGGGATGAGAGGGTTGATAATAATATTATCCTGAGTAAACTTCAAGACCCAGTAGTGCCCCTTTTATCAATCCAAATTGGTGAATTTAAAACTGATCGGTACTGCTAGATCTTGGAGCTTGTGTTAGTATCATGTCCGGTAGTTTATATGATCAGTATGAATTTGGTCCGCTACAGAAAGTAAACACCACCATGGTATTAGAGGATCAAATCCATACACTTCCCCGAGGCATGATATATAATGTGATGGTACATGTGGAGGATTTCTGTTATCCAGTTGACTTTTTAGTGCTTGATTATGCTAAAAATGTAACTAACACGCAACCCGCAGTCATATTGGGTAGACCCTTCCTTGTCACTTTACTTGCAGTGATTGATTGTGCTAAAGGGACATTGGGAATTAAAATTGGGAATCATGATAAACGGTTATTATTATTTGAAAATACTACTGGCACTCTTGTTGACAACGAAAGCCTGAAGGCAGATTTATTTAACAAGTGTATATCCTTGAGCAAGGATCACACGAAAGTGGAGTGTTTTGTGATTGACAGGTTAGTTGAGAAGAAAGAAGTTGAGCATCAACAGAGTGAGAAGGTGGCAGAAAAAGGAGGCCGACTAAGGAAGATGAAAGTGAGATATCCACCTAACCTAAATGATCCAGGGTGGAGGATGAGGATGTTCGGGCTTGACCCTGGTTTCCGGAAGACTAGCAACAATTGCTTGAAAATGAGCGTGCTTATAACGAGAAAGCTGCACGGGAGTGGGCCAGTCACCCACCTTGAATGTTATAAAAGTTTCAAAAAGGTGGTAATTGTACATTTTGTATATTTTAATTTTTATTTTTCATTATAATTTCTAGTTTGTTTGTTATTAGTGGTAATTTAAGCTACCATCTTAGCAAAAACCAAGTGTGGGGAAATTCTTATGGATTTCTCTTCGACACTGTGTTGGGAACAACCCGAGGTTTTCATGGAAGGGAGTGGAGTTTTACTTAGTAGTGTCTTTGTATTTATTTTCTCAAACACGTACATTGGGGACAATGTATCCCAAGTATGGGGATGAGGAAAATTTTGTTTGTTTTGAAAAATTTCATTAAAAATAAAAAAAAATCAGAAAAATAGAAAAATTAAAAAAAAATGTGTTTAAAAGAATCGGAAAGTGGTAAGATGGAGGGGTAAAGTTTTGGTCCCTTTTCATGGTCATAATTCCCTAAATAACATGTGCCTAGTTGTTTTTAAAAGGAGATTATATAGTTATCTAATCAAGGTTAGCATGCTTTCGGTGTAATAAATTGCATAACATATTCGTTTACACTTGAGAATTGAGGAAGTATGGGTTGGTGGAAAAGTTGATATTCTCCGATAGAACTTGTACAATTAGTGCATTTCGAGATCTTAGCATGGCATGAGTGCAAAAGTGATAGAGGCACTTAGGTTAAGCCTCGTCTGGATGAGCGAGAGTGTGGGTTTTGGAGGGTTGGGGCTTCATACATTATACATATGAGGATGGTTAATGTGAGGGGCGGGGGGTTGGTTCCTTTAGAAAACCTTATTGGGCCTATTCTTTTATTTAATCAACCCCGGTGTTATATTGCGAAAGGATCCGACTTAATAGGTTTCTATGTAATTGTTTTAGTATTTATCAGTTAGAGTTGTGAAGCATTATGTTTATCATGCTAGTATGTAATGTTCAAGTATTATATTAGTTCAAAAAAAAAGGTTTGTATCAGAATTGCAATGTTTATGTATGCAATGTTCAAAGTATTATGTATTGAGTGAAAAAAGAAAAAAAAAGAAAAGAAAAAGAGAAGTTAGTGATGTTTATAGTTGTTTATTTTATTTTTTTTACTTAGTTTGTTTGTAATAAGTCGGATTGGATCGCTTGTGCTACTTTCAATATTCCCTTCCTTACCCTTACACTTGGCCCCGTTACAACCCGTTTTAAGACCTCTTAATTTGTATTCATGTCAAAATGATTTACATAGGTGGAGATTTGATCATTGTACAAGCGTATGCGAGGAGAATTGATTAAATGCGAAATGTATGGATGATCACCAATGAAAAGTTATTGTGTAAATGTGTGTTATGTATAGGTAAAAGCCGAAAGCATGTTAGGTTTGGTTAGAAATCTTTGGTTTAAATGTAACATCAAGTGGACTAGTGCAAACGATAGAAACAAGGGAATAGGGTATGACTTGGGACCTTAACTGAACCGGATTTGTGGTAAAATTGGTGGCTACAATTTGAAATTAATAAAAAGTTTGTTTGAGATGTTGCTTGAGGGCAAGCAACTGGTAAGTGTGGGAATGTGACGGGTGGTCCATGGGATAACCGTTAAGTGGTTTAAGAACAATAATAATAATAATGTGTTTAATGGGTTTATCTTGTTGAATTAGTTGACTATGATTACTCATATAATTGCAGGTAGGAGAAGATAGAGGATGTAATTACGAGAACGTGGGCGAAAACGGTGAAGAAAACGGACTTGGAACGAGAAAGTTATGACGAAAACAAGAAGGCCTTGTTAAAGGCCACCGTAGCTTACGGTGAAGCCACCGTAAGCTACGGTGGGATCTGAAGAAAATGACACCGTATGGCAGTTTAAAGCCACCTTAGGTTTTTTGAAGCCACCGTAAGCTACGGTGGCCACCATAGCTTACGGTGGGTGCAACGCTGGAATCGTAACTGCCTTTATTTACTTGTATTTTGGACGGCTTTTGATATCCGAATCATATCTTTTCATCCTAGAGCAACCTAGAGGCGACTTTGGAGTGCAAGACCATTATTTTGAGTGTGGTAATCATTAGAGACTCGTTTTTGATTCATATGCAAACTCTAATTGATGTGATGATGATTCAAAGTATGTGTGGCTAGTTCTTTTAATGTTCTCTCCCGAACTGTAAGGTTTTCAATTGAATACTTGTGAAACGTTTATGTTATTTGTGGGATAGTAGTTTGATCTTATGATTGTATTGCTACGGTGATTGTGAGTTTGATTAGTAATTGTTAGTAAAGTATAATTCGTGTTCTTATCTATCCGTTCTTGCTGCCATAGGCAATCGGGATTTATTGGAAGGGAATTAATTAGGGTTAACTATACTAAACTGATTATCGAGTGACAACCTTGCGTTTTTACAATCCAAGTACTTAGTCCTCATTTATCACAATCAAATGCATTTTCACGAACTATGTCTATGTAGTTCATCCCAAAAGTAAACGTTAACTTGGTCAACATTGGAAACCTGAAATCGGAAGAGAGCATTGTTTCTTATATTGTTTAAAACTCGTATATTGCTTTAGTTTTTTTTGTTAATCAAAACCAAACAACCAACTATTTGAATTTACTTTTGCACTTAGTTTAATATAGGTTAATTACTTAGCTACTTAGTAACGCATTTTCCACAAACTCCCTGTGTTCGATACCCGCTTACCGCTATCTAATTAGTTGTAAGCGGTTTATTTTTGAGTGAGTCTTCGACCTCACGTCAATTTTAATCCAACCCGTATTCAAAACCATAACCGTAACCCTGTATTTGACCCATATCGATTTCTTGAGCCCTAACGTATTATTGTTGGAATTGATCTCGTCAAATCATATGTAGGTATAATGCGTCCACACTGACACCGTTAATTAGGTTATAACAACCTGTTATGATACGAATTGTTTATACATACAATCCGTCTTATATATTTTATCGATATACTACCTAAAAACAATAACAAATTAATTAAAGGTACATGATTGTTCTTATGCCGATCGCTAACCCAAACCCTATGCTTAATTGGAGTAACAAGTCGTAATATGCAGTTTCTATCGTCTGTTTGTGCCGCAAATAACGAGTAGCAGATCTCCATCGATTCGTCATAAAATCTGGTAATTAAACTATGATTGATAATCATTTATAACCTCTGGTAATTAACCCTAACACTAATTGAATAAACACGAAGCAGATTAATCGAATTACAATTCTAGGGTTCATAAGGTTAGGGGGTTTTTCTGGGTATTGTATTTAAATTAATTTTCTGATCTGGACATGCCAGCCCAGTTTGGGTGTGCGTGTTTAATTCACTGAACCGGCCAGGGGCGCGGGTTCGAGCCCCCTGGACGCAGTTTTTGGTTATTTTTATTTTTGCTAGTTGTTTTGATTATTTTAATGGTTATTAATTAATTTTGAATAATATTAAATATTAAATAAACCCTTTTTTGTTAAACCGGCATCTCTAAGTTTGTGGTTCTTGTATAATAATCTCGTTATGGATTCTTGGTGTGTGTATGTATATATATATATAATTCATAAGTATAATTAGTATATATATTGTTTTTCTTTTAAGTAAAATGGTAATTAACTAATAAACAAGTTAGGTATAAATTTATCATTCGTTCGTATACATAATTTTCGTTAAAGATTTGAAATACATATTCATCTAAATATTATTATTATAAGTATTAGACACATTTAGACATTTTTATTATATATTATAATTTTATATTAAGTACATATATATTGTGTTGTATTTATTCAAATATTGCAAATATATCTCATAATATATTTAAATTAAAATACTTCTTTTTATATTTAGTTATATTTTTATTTATATATTATCATGTATAATTAACGGGGTTTTGTGAATAATAAAACTAATAACTTTATAATCAAATGACGATAATAATATTGGTTTGCAATAATAACAATAAAAGCAATCATTCAATCGATAAACTTTCTAATCCCAAACATAATTCAAGTCACCTTGAAACTTTAATCCTTTAAACGTATTACATAACTTGCCATTAATTAACATAATAATGTTAACTAGGAATCCGTGATGGTAAATCCTAAAGGGTCAGTATTTTTGTCATCATCATTGCGTTGTCTTTGTTCATCTAATTAGGTGAGTAATCACTCCCCTATTTTACTTGTTTTCAAATGTTTTAGGGACACCTGCGTACCATTTATCAAATTATTTATCTTATTATTTGTTAAACGGAAACTGTGATATTTGTGTTATGTATCAATTGAATGACTGCCTGTTATTTGCTATTTTCTTACTTGAATCGCATTCGGAGAGGACCAACATAATCTCATTATAGTATGATCATACGACCGTCGTAGTGGCCGGAGCCCGATCGCACTGGCAATGGTTTCACTGACACTCATTACTTGCTTAACAATTCCATTGTTTATACTCACAGATAATAGTTTTGCGTATTTTATTTATTCATTTATATCATTATATATTACCATTTTTGTTTTTGTCAAAACTGGTGATCTACTCACTCAACTTGTGTTGTTGACAAATATATATTTTGTATGCATTTGCAGGTTATAGATTGGATTGCTTATCGAACTAAAGATCACGTAGAGATGACTTTAGGATAATAAACATATACAAGAATAGTTGGTTTTGTACTTTTAATTTTCTTTATTTTTGTTGTATTTAAATGTTGTTTGATAATAAATAAATAAATTATATATTGTCGCTTTATAATTTCATGATAGTACCTTGAGAGATGTGGGCAACCAGCTCACGCCTCGGCATTTCCGCCGTAGGTTAGGGTGTGGCAATACATCAACGAAAACTTCTAATGAGATTTATGGATAAGAAAACATAGCTTAGTGATGTCAGTTTGATAAAAACATCATCTATTTTTATATTTAATATTAGTTATAATAATTATATATAGTCCTTAAACCCTTTAAAAAAATAAAAACAACCAACCGCGTCCAGGGAGGCTTGAACCCGTGCCCCCTGACCGGTTCAGCAAGTTACACACACACACACACCAGCTACTGGGCTGGTGTGTCCATATGATGTATGGAGCAAAACAATTACTTAAATATATTAACCCAAACTAACCCCCAATCCTATAAATCCTAAATCGCAAAATCGCTCAATCCGTTTGTTTGGAGTTAATTAACCATAGGGGTTTTGAACAGCAGGGTACGACGAACATAAACATATAATAAATTACCTCGAAAGATGCTTGTAAGGTGGTTAATTATGAACGAACATGGCCAACTACGTTTTGATCAAGAACAAAGATTTTAAGCGATGATAACTTAACTAAAGATGTGGGTTTAGTTGGCACTGCTCTAAGGATGATGCGTACATATCTAATTGATTTATGGAGTTTGTTATAACGTATAATGATTTACGGGTTAGGGCGGTTTCTTAAAATAAGGAATCTAAATCAATTTAATCGACATAACTCAATTGCAAACGTCGGTGAGTCGAACATGGAATGTAAAACAAGGATTTTGATTCTATTTCTATATTGGTTACGAAAATTGAGGTCCAAGCTACGATTTTGTATAAATGGGTATAATAATATGGGTATGGGAACCAGGTTCGGACCATGGGTTTCTGAATTTAAATTTTAATATAATAATATATATAGTATTTACATTTTAGACCCTGGGGATTTAAGGTGGCAACAATTTGGGTTAAAGTTTTAGTTTGGTCTAAAATTGTCAAAAATATAAAAGTTATAATTATATAAATTATAAATAATTAAACAATAATATAACACTAATTAATCAACTCGATAAACGCGATATTTTCTTGGTAAAATTTCCCGACTATAAAAGTGGGTCAGGTTATGATTAATAAATACTAATTTAAAATACGAGTTGTTACATATATGATATCATAATGAAAGATCCTTCCACGGGACTTATAATTGGTATCAGAGCCTATAGACCTATTCTAGGCTCGGTGTTAGTGATATCATTGATTCAAAGGTGTTTTTTTTGTTGATGAAAATTTGAAGAATTTTGGAATTAAAGAATAGCCGTTCTTTATGTTCATCGAGTCTAATTGAGATAATCTTGGGAAAGATTTGATTTGATTTCTGGTTTAAATTCAAATCCCATCATTCTCGGGATTTGATTTAACAAGTCAAGATTTTGTGTGTTATCGGGCAGTTTTGTTCGTTCTCGGTGATTTTTGTGTGTTCTCGGGTAGTTTTGATCGTTCTCTGTAACTTTTGTATGTTCTCGGGCAATTTTGATCGTTCTCGGTGACTCTTGTGTGTACTCAGGAACTCTTGATCGTTCTCGGGCAACTATTATAGGTTCTCGGTCAACATTCCTTGTTCTCGGGAAGATTTAGGTGTTCTCGGTCTCTATTCAAGTGTTCTCGGCCAGTACTCAGGGTTCTCGGGTTGTGATTGCTATTGGGCCTAATCTTGTTGGGCCTTAGAGTTCTCTGTTGGATAGTTTTCGGGCTCTTGGGTTCTCTGTTGGGTTTTCAGTTATTGAGCCTTTGTTTCATTGGGCCAGATTATCTTTGGACTGTTTTCTTGGACTATAGATTAAAATGGACCAATTATCTAATACATCATCAAATGCTGCTTTACATCAAGAGTTGGATTCCATCATGGGAACTGCTACTCGTATACCCCGTTTACTGTCTCATGAGGGGTTCGCCGAGTGGAAGTTCACATTTGAGAAGTATGTGAAGATAAAAGATGCAAAGACTTGGAGAAGCATCGTCTGGGCCCCTAAAATTATCACTTATCAAAGAGAAGATACCGATGAGGTGGTCGTAAAGCATGTCAAAATGTACGTCGACGCAGATTTTGAAAACATTGTAGAGGATGAGAAGGCTGTTTCTACCTTAACAATGATACTTTCACCTGAAATTGCCTTGGGATTCAGAGAGCTACAGTCCACAAAGGCATTATGGGAAGCCCTTATTGAGGTGTATGAGGGAAATGGGGATATGAAAAGAAGCCGGCAAGATCTGTTACGAAAAAAGTTTAACATGTTCAATCATGTGTTGGGAGAGTCTTTGGAGACACAACTTCAAAGATTTATATCATTGGTCACTGAAATGCGATATGCAAACATAAACCTGACTTTTGTTGAAACTAATAACAAGCTGATCAACTCCCTGCCACGAAGCTGGGACATGAATGCTGCAATGATATAGAAGGAAGGATCTGGCTAGGCTAACTTTGTCAGAAGTGATGGCAATCATTAAATCTTATGACATGGATGATAAGCAGCGTGCCATGATGTGCTGTGTGCATAGCGGTTAAAAATATAAAAGATGGGATGAACTGCTTTTGCACAAGATCGTGTTTTAAATTTATAAAAGTGATTTCTACAAAGACTAAACACACACAAAATATGCAAGTGTACCTATCGTATATGTAGAATAGTATTGGTAAGAACCACGTATCGATCCGTGGAAACAAATGTTTCTAATAATGAATCGTCGTCTTACTTTAATCGGAGGTTTTAATCATTTTGGGGTTAATTTTTGAACTTTCTGTTGGTGCATGATGCCAGTAGTTCAGTATCTCGTGTTTAGTTGTGTATGTAATTGTTTTTATTGTTAGTTTATATTGAACGTGTTATTGTATGTTCGCTAATGTTTTAAGAGAACTTAAAGGATTAGCGAAGTTATGACAACTTCGCCTAGGATGTTAGGCGAAGTTGTCGAGGTTTATAAACCATTTACTTTGGCTGGTTTTGGTTAAGTTTTGAACGATTGGTTTTGTGATTATCTGAATCACTTGTTAGCAATATATCAAGTTTTATCTCTTGTTCTCGTGTGTTTACATATATTCAACGTGTTAATCGTCTCAACAGTCGTATCGTATACGTGGGGATTCCGCACCCTCGTGTTACGAGATACTCCTGTGTAGATCTGGCTGGGAACCTACAATTGGTATCAGAGCGATTTTGCTCGTGATTGTGTGGTTCAGGATTATCACACGGGTGTTAAGATCGTTCCGTTAGACCATTCGCGGAACGAGTTTACGTTGAAATGCCTCGTTTTTGTCAATTGCTCCTCATCTCTCATCAAATACACCTTCAAATCACCCTCTCGTCCCTCGAAATCGACCTAACTGTTCCTGCGTAACTCCTTTGTTCGTCTGGCGAAGTTTCCGTCACCCATACTAGGGTTTTTGGCGAACATATAGGGTTTCAGCGAAGTCGTGTAGCAGCGAAGTTGTGAGTAGCGAAGTTGTGAAGTAGAAGTTGTGAGTAGCAAAGTTAGTATCTGCGAAGTCAAGTACCAACGAAGTTAAAAGCTAGCGAAGTTGTATTAACTTCGCTATTAGCCGTTCACAGAATCTTGTTATTTGATTTTTGAATCACAATTCTTTAAACTATGACCTCGATAAACATCACAGAACTGGTAAAGATGGAGGTTGAGGTTGGTTATGCAACTAAAGCTCCAAAATTATTGAAAGGTACTGATTTCGTTGCATGGAAAGATCGGTTTGAACAGTATGTGAAGTATCAGGACGCAAAGATGTGGGTTTGCATTCAAGACGGGTACATTCCTCCAACATCCATGTTTGAGGGTCGTGAACAGATTAAAAAGTACAGTAAGATGGAAGATGATGAAAAGAAAATGTATGAGGCAGAAAGTAAAGAGCATGGAGCTATAACTATGGCTCTGCCACAAGAGATTCTTCATACTTTCAAAAAATACAAAACTGCTAGAGAGCTATGGGAAGCATTAGAGAATAGATATGAAGGAAATGTTGGGATATGAACCTCCAAAACAAAGCTGCTGAAAACCCAATTTTCAGTATTCAAGTATCTGAAAAATGAATCACTTGATGACATCATCACACGATATTATCATCTGATGACCAAGCTAAATAACTACTCCATTGAATACAAGGAAGAAGAGATAGTGGAAAAGCTTCTTGATGCTCTCCCACCAAAATGGGAGATGTACACTGTTCTGATGAGAGAAGATAAGGACTTTGAGAAGATTGATTTGGAGACGGTGGTAAATAAGTTACGGAATTTTGAACTTAACATGGCTCGAAAGGAGACATCTACTGATCAGGTTCAAGATCCGGGAATGTATGGTGCTAAAGTCACTCCAAACTCAAGTTCAAAATCAGAATCCACTGCCTACTACTCAAAGGGGGAACCAAGCTCCACTCTAGATGGTCATGTGATTCTCAATATGGATGGTGACATATGTTTCGTAGCAGGAGGTATTGGTTCCTCAAAACCTTAAACCACAACTGGTAATTTATCAACCAATGCTTCTAGCAAGAACTACTCACAGATGCCTATGAGTGTGAAATCAGCTGAACAACAGTTTGCTCTTTATGCCTCCTTAATTGCATCTTATGAAAATTATATCAAAGGAAAAATAGTCGACCCTGCTACTTTAGATGAAGACTATGATCAGATCGACGCTGATGATCTGGAAGAAATGGATCTGCAGTGGCAGATGGCGATGATAGTAAGAAGGGTAAAGAGATTTATGAAGAAAACTGGTAGAAAGTTCATGGGAGAAAGACCGGGGTTTGATAAGTCAAAGGTTCGTTGTTATAACTGTCAACAAAACAGTCACTTTGCTAAAGAGTGTACAAATGAGAGAGTCGAACGAAGCCAAAACAGGCCTGCTCAACAGAATGGGAGTGGAAGTGAAAATAAGGCTATGGTATCTCAACAAAACGGTGGATACAACTGGAATATACAAGTTGAGGAGGTGCTCGAATAGGCAAATCTGGTAAACATCGAAACTGGAGGAAGCTACAAAGAGACAGGGGAAGATCAAGCGTACATGGCAGAAGTGAACGATCAACTCTCAGAGGTAAGTTCTGAACTTCATTGTGAGCAATGTGAAAACCTGTCTGATCAATTGAAAACATTAACTGATCAGTTTGTTAGTTTGGACACTCAATTTAAAAATTTAAAAGAAGAACATCACTATTCTAAAACTAAAGAAAACAGTTACTCGGTAAAAATAAAAGCTAGTGAAAAGGATATCAGAAGTCTTAAAGCCACTCTAGCTGAAAAAATACAAGTGATTGATCTTAGTTTTGAAGTGTTAGAAGAAAAGACCAAACTAATTGCTGAAAAAGATAAACAGATAGCTGATTACCAGGTAAAAGTGGTGGAACTGAATAGAAAAATTGAACAATTTAGAAATTCTTCTGCGATGTTAGATCACATCATAAGTGTTCAACGTTCCCCGGTTATCAAAGGGGGAATTGGATTCTCAGAAGTTCCACCACCATACAACAATAATTATACTTATGATCCTAGTAATCAGCAATCTGCAAATGTTGACATTAGTCAGACAGTTCCTATAAAAGTTTCTACTAAAGAAACTGAAGTTAATGAGAGTAAAACAAGTAAAACAAGTTCTAATGTCACAAGTTCGGTATCTAGTTATGTCTCGTCAGATTCGGACAAGTCGTCCGAATAGGGTGAGATAAAAGAAGAGGTTGTGTTACTAAAACGAGGGGAGGACTATAAGTTTGAAGAAAAGAAATCTTCCCTTAATCCGTTCGTCCCACCATATGTGAGACAAACGGATAGTAACGCAACCTCGACATCTACAACAACTTTTGAGATGAAAGTTCAAAACAAACAAAATAGCTCGAACAGAAGTTGTTTCAGATGCAATAGAATAGGACACCTTGTCGGTGATTGTCCTCTGAAACAGAGAAAATCTAAAAATATGAGGCCTACTAAAACTGAGAATAAAACGAATACTAATTATGATGCTGGTAAGAATGTGAACACACCAAATTTCAATCATTGGACTAATCCAAGATTTCAAAGAAATTAGTCTCGTTTTTTCCCAGTGAATTACCAAACCAACAATTATAATTCCGTTAATTCACGAAGGTTTGGATGGCCTCATAGCCAGTCATCTAGAAATTTTCCTTTCAGAACTTATAGAAACTCTCCTCAAACTGACTTTGGGCAACCAAGGTACTGGATGCCGGATAATAGGTTTATTCAACCTAAGACCAGAAGGTCTTGGGTCCCTAGATTTTAATCTATTTCCTTAATTGTGCAGGAAGAGTCAAACAGGGCTGTAAACAATATGTGGGTTGTTGACAGTGGTTGTTCCCGACACATGACTGGTAACAAGAAATTGTTACGTGACTAGAAGTCTGTTCAAGGAGGAAGGGTTAGTTTCGCAGGATAAAGTGGAGGAAGAATTAGTGGTATTGGGACTGTGACAAATGGTAGAATTAAATTGGAAAAAGTAAATTATGTTGAAGAATTGAAACACAACCTGTTGAGTGTCTCTCAGATTTGTGACAAAGAATACACCGTTCATTTTACTAAAGATGAGGCACTCGTACTTTATCCTGGTTTCAAGATACCAGAGACCTGGGTTGTGATGAGAGCTCCAAGAGAGAAGAACACATATGTGATGGATATGAGATCTACTGAGATGACAACAGAAGAGTCATGTCTTCTGTCAAAAGCAACAGAATCTGAGTCAGAATTGTGGCACCGAAGAATGGGTCATATTCATCTGCGCAAGATGAATTACATTGTCAAGAACGGGCTGGTACTTGGGGTTCCCTTGAAGAATTTTAACTTCGAAGATCAATGTATGTCATGCAAGAAAGGAAAACAACACAAAAAGCCTCATCACTCCAAGAAGGTTAACTCAATTGTCAGCACCTTAGACCTACTTCACATGGATCTCTTTGTCCTGTGAATGTAAAGAGTCTAGGAGGAACCTCATACTGTTTGGTAGTAACCGATGACTACTCACGATACTCTTGGGTATATTTTCTGAAGGCAAAGGATGAGACAGTTCAGTTGGTAATTAACTTGATTACCAAGGTGGAAAATATTGTAGGGAGGAAGGTTAAGTACATCAGAAGTGATAATGGTACAGAGTTCAAGAACTATCAAATGGATATATTTTGTTTACAGAAAGGGATAGAGCATCAGTACAGTTCCCCATATACTCCGCAGCAAAATGGAGTAGCTAAAAGGAAGAATAGAACTCTAATCGAAGGCGCCAGGACCATGCTGGCAGATGCTAAACTTCCTGTGGTGTTCTGGGCTGAGGCTGTTGCTACAGCCTGTTATATCTTGAATCGTGTTTTAACTGTTAAAAGATTAAATAAAACCTGTTATGAACTTATGCATGGTAGAAAGCCTAACTTGAAGGGTCTTGAACCTTTCGGGTCCCCATGTTCGATATTAAAGACTAACTCTAAATTTGGTGAGAAAGATGACGAAGGTATCTTAGTTGGCTATGTTGTTGGGACACCCAACAGAAGAGTCTTTAATCTATCAAACAGCAAGGTTGAGGTGGTCTGTAACACTGACATTACTAGTTACAAATCACTAAGGCCTAGCATGGGACCGACAGAGGCTTTCGACTATGATAAGCTATTCAAACCTTTTAATGTGCCTTACTTGGATTTTGCAGACATTGATGAGAAAATGGCTTCACAGATGCTGTATGACGAAGAGGAGACCATTGTGCGACGTCCATAATATAATGAAAATCAACCAACCTCGTCAAGTGCAGTTGAAACTCCAGCTGTCTTGAATGAAGATGAATTCTACAATCCATTTCACACTCAGCACCACTCTGATGAACTCTCTTCAAATGTTGAGAATGATCTGGAAGTCGGTCCGATACAAACCACCAAAATTCACAAGAATCATCCTTTAGAAAATGTGATCGGTAATCCTTCTGATGGTGTACGTACTAGAAGAAGTTTGGATGAAAACACATGTGTGTATGCAAGCATTAAAGACACAAGTATTATAAATGAGTGCTTGTACACCTGCTTCATCAGTCAGATTGAACCAAAGAACTATTAAATGGCACTGAAGGATAGCTCGTGGGTTGAAGCCATGCAAGAAGAACTGGCACAGTTTGAGAAGATGGAAGTATGGCAGTTAGTTGAAAAACCGCAAGAAGTGAACGCTATCGGTACAAAGTGGGTTTTCAAATGTAACAGAGATGAGAAGGGGATAATCATTCGCAACAAGGCAAGATTGGTAGTTAAAGGGTTTAATCAACAGGAAGGAATAGATTACAACGAAGTGTTTGCTCCTGTGGCCAGACTCGAGGCAATTCGACTATTTCTGGCATTTGCTGCACACAAAGAGATGAAAGTGTTCCAGTTGGATGTGAAGAGTGCGTTTATTAACGGAAAAGTCGATGAAGTGGTATACGTAGAACAACCTCCTGGTTTTCCCAACCCAGATTTTCCTGATCATGTGTACAAACTGAGCAAAGCATTGTATGGGCTACATCAGGCTCCTCGTGCCTGGTACGCAACTTTGTCAGACTACTTGCTGGAGAATGGGTTTGAGAGAGGGAAGATCGACAGTACCTTGTTTGTGAAACGGAAAGGGGGTGATTTTCTACTCGTTCAGGTTTATGTGGACGATATCATCTTTGCTTCCTCAAGAGTTACAATGTTTCAGGAGTTTGAAGCAGTCATGAAGAAAATGTTTGAAATGAGTGCCATGGGCGAATTAACTTTCTTTTTGGGATTGCAGGCAGATCAGAAGAAAGATGGAATGTTTATTCATCAAACGAATTATGTCCATGATGTGCTTAAACGCTTCAAGATGGATCATAGTACCCCATTCGACACTCCAATCTGCGTCAACCACAAACTGGGTGCTGATTTCGACGGTGATGAAGATGTGGATCCCACTCAATATCGGGCAATCATAGGTTCATTAATGTATCTAACTGCATCTAGACCTGACATTATGTTTGTAGTATGTCTTTGTGCTCGTTTTAGGCAAACCCGAAGGAATCACACATGAAGGGAGTGAAAAGAATCTTACGGTATCTTAAAGGAAAGCCTAAGTTGGGACTATGGTACTCGAAAGGGGGAGAACTGGATTTGGTAGCTTACACCGATTTTGACTATGGAGGATGCAATCAGAACAGGAAGTCAACCACCGGTGGATGTTAGTTTCTCGGAGGAAGATTGGTGTCGTGGCAGTGCAAGAAGCAGACCTCTGTAACCATTTCCACCTGCGAAGCAGAATACATGGCAGCATCGAATTGCTGCTCCCAGGTTTTATGGATACAACAACAAATGCACGATTATGGTCTGAATTTCACTCAAACTCCTATTTGCATTGATAACACTGCTTCTATCTCAGTAACTAACAATCCCGTTAAACACAGTAAAACTAAACATATTAACATTCGTCATCATTTTATACGGGATTGTGCTGAGAAGAAATTAATTTTGCTTGAAAAGGTTGATTCACTGGATAATTTTGCTGATCTTTTTACTAAAGAGTTTGACCGATCCCGTTTTCAAAATCTTGTTGAGCTTAATGGGAGGATCAATCCCGAGTAACCATGTTTTCTCTTTTCTCTTAAAAAAAAACATAACTATCGCTTAAAATTATGTCGGTTGCTCAAGTTTGAAGGACATATCCAAGGATATGTTTGGTCCGTACTTCTACATGTAGATTATAAGGATAGCCATTAACCAGATGACTGAAAGTGACCGGGGCGGTTTATGATGGGTTTTTATTCTTTCACTTAAAATTAGTCGTTCATACTTTGTCAGAGGGACACATACTCGTATGTGGTCGGTCCGGCTGATCCATTGGATCTTCAGGATAGTTGTTTACCTAAAAGACTATGACTTGATCGGGGCGCTAGAATTTAATTTTTTTTAGAGATAAAACTTGATATATTGCTAACACGTGATTCAGAGAATCACAAAACCAATCGTTCAAAACTTTACCAAAACCAGCCGAAGTAAATGGTTTATAAACCTCGACAACTTCGCCTAACATCCTAGGCGAAGTTGTCATAACTTCGCTAATCCTTTAAGTTAGCTTAAAAGATTAGCGAACATACAATAACACGTTCAATATAAATTAACAATAAAAACGATTACATACACAACTAAACACGAGATACTGAACTACTGGCATCATGCACCAACAGACTTCCCCTTGGCAGTAGCTTCATATCTCTATCTTCTTTCTTGTGTCTGGTAATCCAAAAATCTCGTACCACTCGTCTTCAAGCATGAACGCCCTGTCTTACACAGACAGAGACTACCCTCTGGTACTTCTTAGCTTCTTCCTTCCACACAAGAATGTAGAATATCTTCTTATCATTGAGTACCTGCAAATCAGCTTGAGACAGATTAACCAAGTGCATGTGATCATACACTCTTAGAATCTCCTGTTCATCCTCATTTTCCATAACAGCCTCAGTAATCTGGCAGTCAACGTACCACCACTTGAGATCCCTCAACACATCTTTGGGCATCAGCTTCATCGGTAACTCTTTCAAACAACGAATCGGCTTATACTTCATTACCATCCAGGGCTTGCCGTCAGCCAGCATTCCCCGTTCCTTATCTTCAACCAACTTTCCTTTCTGAGGCTTCAGAAGTTCAAACTTTTTCTCCTTAATAGCTTCCTTCCATACTATCTTTCCAATTATTCTAGCAATATCGTCATCACTCCTATTAATCAATCTCAACCGAGCCAAATCTTTCACCTCACACTCAGGCAAGGTGTTGAGTGTTCTCAAAGCCTTATTAAAGTACTGAATCCCATCATAACGCTTTATCACAAACAACTTCAACTGTTCGTCAAACAACCAGCAAATGATACCTTTCTTTGACTCAGCGTAGCCCTTGATATTGTAACTCTTCTTAAACATTGTTGGTACCGCAGGCTTCTTTCTCTTGAAGAACCACTAAGCACAACCTTCTTTCTATCTCAGCTGTTCTTCCCACTCAGACTCATCTGACACATTTGCATCTTGACTCAAGTTCACCTTATCAACATTTGGAATATCATGTTCTACACCATCATCAACAATCTCCCCTTTTTCTAACTCACTATCAATCTCTATCTGTTCCCCAATCATTTCAATCTCATCAACCGATAACATATCATCAATTAACTCATCATCATCATTTCCCAACACTTCCTCATCATCTACAACCACCAAATTCTGACCACCTGTACCTCCTTACGGACCAGCAGACTCCCCCTGAGATGTGGAAGTCCCAAGAGTTTGTTCAGTTCTTGGCAACTCACCACCTGCATCTTTCGATGCATTGGGATCATCGTACCTGTCTTGCCTCTTCTTAGTTCTCAATTCATCACCCTTGCAGCCCGAGTAAATGGTTTATAAACCTCGACAACATCGCCTAAAAAAAAGCATCACTATCGCTTAAAATTATGTCGGTTGCTCAAGTTTGAAGGACATATCCAAGGATATGTTTGGTCCTTACTTCTACATGTAGATTATAAGGATAGCTATTAACCAGATGACTGAAAGTGACCGGGGCGGTTTATGATGGGTTTTTATTCTTTCACTTAAAATTAGTCGTTCATACTTTGTCAGAGGGATACATACTCGTATGTGGTCGGTCCGGCTGATCCATTGGATCTTCAGGATAGCCGTTTACCTAAAAGATTATGACTTGATCGGGGCGCTAGAATTTAAATTTTTGTTTCTCTTTTGGGGAGATGATATAATTTTTCAGTCTATAACTTCGTAAGAAGTTTCAATACGGTGTTAAAATGAAAATTGATCCAACCTTGGAAAGTGATAGATAAACTGATTTTGTGTGCTTAACTGGTGAAGTAATTAGGCCTAAAAGACTCTAGAACAGTGATGTGTTGAATAACACACTTATATTTCCTTACAATTATATAATGTTTTAATGATTTAATATCAAATTTATGTAAGTTTAGGGGGTTAAGTGCAAAGTTTTACAAAGTTGAAATGTTTTGTGTAGGTTATGGAAAGATGTGGAAAAAAAGGCAAGAAAAAGAGAACTTGGAGAGTTTAAGTGTCAAAGTTTAATCAAGGCCCGACCCAAGCCCACATCTTAAAAGCCTTATATTATATTATATTATGATAGTAACACAAGAAATCTGCCATTATTCTCAAGATAATCCCGAAATCAAAACCAAAACCCTAAAAAACCCTAAGTCCGATCGCAGCTACAGTGCAGCCGGAAAAAGAAAGAAAAAAAAGAGGAAAAGAGGCGGCTATAGGGGCTGTTGGCGGCAAGAGGAAGAAGAGGGATCTTGGGGCAGCAGCTAGGGGCTTCAAACACTCACAAATCTCAGCCATAAACCTTGAGTATACATCTTTAAACTTTAATTATTGTTCAAGAACCCTAACTTTTATTGATTTGGTCTTTTGTTTTACATTGTTTTGCAATTGTTTGATAGATTGACTTGTTATTGATTGAGTTTGGATCTTGAATGAGTTTTATCATGTTTATATTGATGTTTATGATGTTTACTTTGATTGTTTGTGGCTGTCCAAAAGTGATGAGTAGCTAAACTTGTTTGTTCTACCTAGGATAGATGATTGTTGAGTGGTTTTGACTTGTTTAATGGATTGTTAATGTTCAAGACTTAAATTATTGATGTAAAGTTTAACTAAAACATAAATTAGATTGTGTGTGATGGCTGTGTTTTATTTGTTACTACTTATAATCCTCTTGCATTAGTTAATTGAATTGGTTTTGATTAATTGATTGCTTGTTAAACTCTTTACTTGGTGTTTTGGGTTTATTTGCGGGGTGTACAACCGTAGGGATAAGTGGGTAATATAATCATCTAAAATCAGTTAAAATACACCTTCTTTGAGACCGAGAGGTGATAAGAAGTAATTTTGTCTCGTTGCTTTTACTTGTTAGAATTAAGACCGCGCGAGAGCGGGTTTTTGTCTTGTCAAGTTTGAGTGTTTATGTGCAATTAGTTGGTTTAATTTGGGTTAAGTTAAATTGTTCCTCTATCCTTGGTGGCGTAGTATTCGTTTCCATTAGGATAGTGTGTCGGTGAGACCGAGAGGTGAGTCGTCATTTGAACACGTTAATAATTGTTTTTCCGGTTTATTCTTTAAAATCAACTAAAATAAGTTAGAGATTGTTAGAGAGACTGAGAGGTAATTTGACTTTCTTAAATAAGTTTTAGTTGTGTCATCTTTTATAACCGGTGTCGTGAATATTTTCAATCCATTGTCTTGTTATTTCTATCAACATGATTCATTCCTAGGTAGACGTCTTTATACATTGAATTTAAATCAAAGTTTTCAAAGTTTTGTTAAAAGTTTTCATTTAATTAAGTTAAGTAGTTTAATCAATTTTAAACATTAAAAAATCATTTAAATAATATTTTGGTGAGTCTTGGTTAAAGTTTAGTAATTAAAAACGTTTTCACGTGTCTTCGAGTTCGATATCCGGATCTGTGCTATACGCGATCGGTACACTTGCCGTTTGTGTGAACTAGGATAGATTGTTTGGTTTTTAAAGCTTAGTTGCGACTTGTGTTTTATTTATATATATATATTTTCGCACATCAAACAGTCATTGTATGTTATGGTAGCTTTCTATGGTGCGTAAAAGTAGAAGTGACACAATCTAAATCTTCTCGATTTAATGTGGAGAATCATTCTGAGTTGTGCATGTCTCCATATACATCTTTCCGAATGATAGGCAGAACAGTAATTACCCAGTCATACACGAGCCCGTGAGTGTCCTGATTCCCGCGAAGATAGTGTTATGTAATCTGCAGTGATCCAGATTCAGGACTTGCAGTTGTATTAGACTTGCAGTTATATTATTGTCTTTAACTCTTAAAAAATAAATAAAATTATATATATATATATATATATATATATATATATATATATAGTTATTATCGTTGAGCCTTTGAAGCTAGTCTTGTTACAAATATCAAGAAAGGGGCAAGAAAGAATATTCTCTAAGGATAAGAAAGATCGGGAAGACGACTCGGAAGTTCGACGTGTGCCCATTGATTCATCAGACACTACGGGTCGAAGTCAACTCGGGGTGACTTGGGGAAAGCCAAATACGCTTTGAGAATAGATAGGAGGCATCACGATCTCTCATGTGATGTCCATCCAAATTTTGAGCTTAATTGAACCTAATCCGTATCACAGAAGCAATGAAAACCATACTAAGTTTTATACCTGCCTACAACCTGTTTCTCTATGTCATAATACAGCTGAACATGGATCTGTGTGACAGCCACTTAATCAGTATGATTCCTGTTCGGATCTTTTCTAAAACATGCAGGTTCTCTTCAAGACTGAAATTTGATCCCGTTTATTCTTTTATTCAAATTTTCGTTATGAATTTCGTATTACGGTTTAAATTTTTAAACTTTTGGTTACTTGGTTCTTTGGTCGTTAAGTTTTAATCTTTTTCGGCGAAGTTAAAGGCGAAGTTGACCATTGGTCAACTTTGAACAAAGTTGTTTTTAGTTAAATAATGTGCGAACTTTCAAGATGGGCGAAGTTAAACAACATGCGAACTTACATGTGGGGCGAATTTAAACTAACTTTGCCTCCTGGGTTTTCTGAAACCTATTTAATAGGGATCTTGGTCAAATTTTGTCAAACCTTAAACTTCTAAACCCTCGGCGAAGTTACTTGTTGAATCGAACCTCTCGTTTGTCAATTTTTGTCCATAAAACAGGTTGGCCCGATCTGAGAAATACATATTCCTTATTGTATGAGTATAATCGGTTTCCAAATTATCTTTTATGATATTCTTCATGTACCAAACCCTTTCCACAATGTCGGTCCGATTTGAATGCAATTTTCTGTTATATTAAGATACTTTATACCTAAAATGAATTATCCTAGTCCTATTGCTTCTATCGGATCCGCCATTTGTTGCTATACCTGGGTGTAAATCTTGCGCCGATTTGTATGGCGAAGTTAGGGTTTCAGGCGAAGTTTCTATAACTTCGCCAGTCATTTAACATCGCCTAAGCCATAACTTCGCCTGTACCATGCAGGGCGAAGTTGTAGCCTGCTGATGCACAGATCTAACTTGGCTCGTTTGTTTTGCAGAGATGGCTGCTGTGGCAGGTGCTGGTGGTGCAGGTGGTGATGAAGGTGGATATAATAACAGACAGTTCTTTCCGGGTCACAACATGTATATTACCTTAGATCCGGATGCTCGAGGAATAAACGATTACCGTGAGATCATTTGGTTTCTCATAAGCTCACGCATCTTTCATGCTATTACTACTACTCTTCCGATCTTACTACCGAACATTGAAGATTTTTGGAACACGGTTGAGTATGATTGTCATGTCGATCCGCCGGTGATGCGAGCTACTGTTAATGAACAGGTGGTACAGTTCTCGGAAAATCAGATATGGGAAGCCTTACAGTTTGGGAATGAGACGACTGAGGACCCCACAGACTTTCCGGCTACGTTCAGAGATGGTGCGTTTCTGCGTATGGGGTATTCGGGTCCGTTGGGAGACTCTCAGAGGAGAAAAGGATTTTTGTTAGATCAGTGGCGGTTTCTTATGCACGTGATGATAGTGTGCATGTCCGGTAGGAAAGCTGGTACAGATGGTATGGGTGCAACAATGCAATCGTCAATGACTGCTTTGACTTACAACAAGCCTTACACCTTTAGTCAGATGATTTTTTATGAGATCGATCGTCATAGACGCGCGGTAGCTAGGGATAGATTTTTTATGTACCCGAGATTCTTGCAGATGATTCTAAACCATGTGGTTCCTACTCTTCCACAACGACGTCCTATCCATTATGTTGAAAGTGTGAATAAGAGAACTTTTGCGCAATGCAAGTCATCGAGTGCTCATAGCAAACCGGAACTTCGTCCGCGACACACTGCCTTGTTTGGTTACTTAGTGAATCCTGCATATGTTGCTCCTCCTGGTGATGATTTTCTTGATCCGGCACCGCAACAGGCCGATGTCCCTCAACCACCTCCTGTCGTTCAACCACCCGTGGTGCAGCAAGCACCGCCTGCTGATCCGGTTGCAGCTCCGGAAAAAAGGTTGACCTTGAAGTTGCCTTTGGAGGGAAAGGGTTCTTTGACATGGATCATATGGATCCAGCTGCTGAAGTTCAAGTCTCAGTAGCTGAGGCGTCTGGTGTTCATGTTTCCATGGTCGCTACATCTGTGGCGGACTCAGAGAGAGCTGACTCTGATTCCTCCACTGACGATATAGTCTAAGCACAGCAAATACTTGCCAGACAAGAAAGATTCATGGCAAGCGAAAGAAAGACTCTGATGACAGTGAATCTGATTTTGTGGAGGATTTATATCATCTGGTACGAAGATCAAAGAAGGAAAGGGTTGGTGAAAGTTCGAGAGTTGGCGGAAGTTCGAGGGTTATTTGTTTTACTCCACCATCGTTATCAGGTATGACTGTGTTACCAGCTGTTTCGACTGTCACACTGCCGATAACCTCAACTACTCCTTTGGTGACCACATCGTCATATTTTGGCGTTCCTCCGACCACGTTTCAATTTACAGCACCGAAGATTGTTTCTTTACCACCTCCAACTCTTACTTCATCGGAGGTTGTTGCTAGATTTGTTGATTCGACGTTGGTTGCTACTGCGGGGTTACATGTCTCAATACCACCCACGGTTACTTTTCAGCCTACTTCTGACATTCCAGCTAGTTTGGGAATTCCACCGCCGTATGCTCAAGACATTTCTCACATGCGTTTTGATTTTGATGCTACTCTGTCTGACTCTGAAAGGATAGCGGCTCTTGAACCGGTAGTTGCTGAACAGTCAAGGATCAATCTCATCCAGACACAAGCTATTCAGCGGCTAGTGGTAGAAAATCAGATACAATCCTCACCTCCTCGTTGAACACGGTAAACTCTTTGATGCTCTTAAACAATTCTTAGCATCTCAGGGGGAGACGGTCTGCAAGGGTCATGAATTGATAACTAAGAAGAGGCAAGACAGGGACGATGATCCCAATGAATCGAAATATGCAGGTGGTGAGTTGCCAAGAACTGAACAAACTCTTGGGACTTCCACATCTCAGGGGGAGTCTGCTGGTCCGTCAGACGGTACAGGTGATGAGAATGTGGTGGTTGTAGATGATGAGGAAGTGTTGGGAAATGATGATGATGAGTAAATTGATGATGTGTTAATGGTTGATGATATTGAAAAGATTGGGAAACAGATAGAGATTGATAGTGAGTTAGAAGAAGGGGAGATTGTTGGTGATGGTGTAGAACAGGATATTCCAAATGTTGATAAGGTGAACTTGAGTCAAGATGCAAATGTGTCAGATGAGTCTGAGTGGGAAGAACAGCCGAGATGGAAAGAAGGCTGTGCTCAGTGGTTCTTCAAGACAAAGAAGCCTGCGATACCAACAATGTTTAAGAAGAGTTACAATATCAAGGGCTACGCTGAGTCAAAGAAAGGTATCATTTGCTCGTTGTATGATGAACAATTGAAGTTGTTTGTGATAAAGCGTTATGATGGGATTCAGTACTTTAAGAAGGCTTTGAGATCGCTCAACACTTTGCCTGAGTGTGAGGTGAAAGATTTGGCTCGGTTGAGATTGATTAATAGGAGTGATGATGATATTGCTAGAATAATTGGAAAGATAGTATGGAAGGAAGCTATTAAGGAGAAAAAGTTTGAACTTCTGAAGCCTCAGAAAGGAAAGTTGGTTGAAGATAAGGAACGGGGAATGCTGGCTGACTGCAAGCCGTGGATGGTAATGAAGTATAATCCGATTCATTGTTTGAAAGAGGTACCGATGAAGCTGATGCCCAAAGATGTGTTGAAGGATCTCAAGTGGTGGTACGTTGACTGCCAGACTGCTGAGGCTGTTATGGAAATGAGGATGAACAGGAGATTCTAAAAGTGTATGATCCCATGCACTTGGTTAATCTGTCTCAAGCTTATTTTTAGGTACTCAATGATAAGAAGATATTCTACAAACCTGCGTGGAAGGAAGAAGCTAAGAAGTACCAGAGGGTAGTCTCTGTCTGTGTAAGACAGGGCGTTCATGGTTGAAGACGAGTGGTAAGAGATTTTTGGATTACCAGACACAAGAAAGAAGATAGAGATATGAAGCTACTGCCAAGGGGGAGTCTGTTGGTGCATGATGCCAGTAGTTCAGTATCTCGTGTTTAGTTGTGTATGTAATCGTTTTTATTGTTAGTTTATATTGAACGTGTTATTGTATGTTCGCTAATGTTTTAAGCGAACTTAAAGGATTAGCGAAGTTATGACAACTTCGCCTAGGATGTTAGGCGAAGTTTTCGAGGTTTATAAACCATTTACTTCGGCTGGTTTTGGTAAAGTTTTGAACGATTGGTTTTGTGATTCTCTGAATCACTTGTTAGCAATATATCAAGTTTTATCTCTTGTTCTTGTGTGTTTACTTATATTCAACGTGTTAATCGTCTCAACACTCGTATCGTATACGTGGGGATTCCGCACCCTCGTGTTACGAGATACTCCTGTGTAGATCCGGCTGGGAACCTACACTTTCTATAAAATATAAATACTTATATATAATATATAGGTGACCAAGACGAGAAATTCTAAACAAGTAGTTCAATTATATGAAGGTTACCATCTAAGATCAAGAATCCACTCCATTTTATCCTTGATAATTAATATGTAAACATGTGGTAAACTTGCCGTAATAATATATGATAGATAGCTACTCATTTCTAAGCGAGCATCTATGTCATTTTAAAGTCGACCATTTCCTAATGTCATGTTACCTCGATAACGTCAATTTAAGTTGGCAAGTAGTTTAATAAAGTAGAAAGATTAGGATTGACTTCAATTTCTCAAATACCAATTCTAACAACTTTCGGGTGGTTGTAGTTAACTCACACAACCTCCCCTAGGTTGATTTAAGTAGGTTATAATTACACATTACATTAACATATGATTTCTTTAACTAGCATGATATCCTAAGCAATTGCGTTAGCGATGCCATTTTTGGATTACCAAAAACTTAGAGAAATAGATCATAACTTATATCTCATCATTTCTAAGTACAATATAAGGATCCATGTTTCGATAAGTTATCAAAGTATTTCTAACTTTCAAGAACATGAATCGATCATGAATGATTGCCAACAGAATTGACAATCACCAACTTTGAATTGTTGAATTAATATGGTGAAATATTTCTCATCAAAAGATAATTGTAAAATAACCATGTACTTTACTAGACTAAACCACATGTTTTATGTAATTATCAAGTAAAACAAAGCTTCTTCATAGATGTTAGATGGTCAATGGAGTTTAGCTCTTAATGAGCATAGTTATAAACATTAAGATGGATGATAATAACAAACACATGATTGAACTAGAACAATCTAACCAAATGTGGATGAATCTTCCTTCTTAATGATGATGGTGGATGGATGATGATAATGGTTGATGATGATAACCTCCAAGCCTTCAATCTCTTCACTAGATCTTCAATGTGAGTGTTAGTGTGTGTTTTTATAAGTGAAAACCGGATAGAACTCTCTTCAAGGCACACCAAATGAGTGCAACATGAGCCACTAATTATAGGCAATCTGGAGTGAGAAGCACGGCCCCGTGCTTACGTAGGCACGCCCCCGTGTTTTATTATGACATGTGCCAGATTTGTTTTGTCATTTCTTATGTATGACCATGGCCCCGTGGGCAAGGGGCACGACCCCGTGCTTTTGTTCCCAGTTTATTGTTTTTTCTTGTAGATTTTTGTCTTTTCTGGTGTTCAGAAGCATGGGGTCGTGTTTCTTGAAGCATGGGGCGTGTTTCTTATTTTTCTTGTGTTTTCTTCCGTTTTTCTTCATATTTTCGCTTGTTTCTTCGTTTGGGGCTTGGTTTCACCTGAAATTACATTTTATTATGATAAGTAGCCTTTTGTGCTGTGTTATTTGATAAAAATTGTAGTTTTTAGAGATTATTTGATGCTAAAAAGATGTATAATTTTATGTACATCATGCCACAAATCATGCTAACTCCTACAATGCGTCCGACTACAGTGTTGCTTCTAAAAATTCTCTCATCTCACAAGGCAACTTCTCTATGTTCAAATCCTCTCAGGGTTAGTACGCTCAGTCACAACATTCTCAGAACTATTTCTCAATGTTTAAGTCTGCTCAAGGTCAATTCACTCAGCCACCATCACAGCCTACTCTTGTGTTCTTTCAACAACCTGCTCATGCAAATAAGCCTCAATCAACTACTGGATCCTCCAGTCAGTCTCCAGTCAGTCTCCCACTCAGTTCCCACTATTTCAAAGGAGACTTAAGAAAACATTGCCTTGATGGCAGGTTTAATGAACTGCTACAACACACTTCTTGCTGGATATCTGGTTCAACCAGTTATAGCTGCTGAGCTGGATCAAATCCATCCTAATGATGTGGAAGAAATTGATATATCTTGGCAAATAACCATGGCGTTGTTTAGAACGAAGAAGTTTACCAAGAGAACAGGCAGAAACAACTTGAATGTGCCAGCTAACCAGAAGGTGGGATTCAACAAAGACACTTTGAGGTGCTATAACTGTCACGAGCCAGTTCACTTTGCTCGTGATTGCACGCGGAGAGAATGCAGCTGGTTCAAATCAGGGTGAGCGGGGATTGGTGGCTCAATAGTTTTCTTGGAATGACCAGATGACAACTCTCAACATCAGCAATCAAACTGCTAATTTTGACTGGATTGATGTCACCGAAGAAGAAAATGATGTAGAGGAACAAGTTAAGAATCTTCAGTTTGCCTTTGTGGCCTTCACTTCTTCTAGCTCATTTGAGGTAAGTTCTGAATTATGTTCGCAGTCTTGTGTTAATAAGGTAGATTTATATAAATTTCACAATAATAATCTGATTAGAGAAATGGAGGGAATAAAACATGAAAACTTCACTCTTATGAAACTCTAAAAAGCTTTAAAAGAAAAACTAAAGGCACAACAAAAGGATTTCTCAAAACTTCAATCCGATTTTAGCATAAAATGTTGTCACCTCTTAGATGCTGAACAGAAAATTGTCGAGCTAACCGCCGAGTTAGAAGCCTCTACGTTGGAGATTGCTAAGTTAACAAATAAATTTGAAAATGCTGATTTTAATTTTAAGAAATTCGATGTCTCTAGTGCTATTGTTGAATCCATGATTGAAAAGCAATTAAAATTAAAAGATAACAAGGGTGAGGGTATTGGGTAGAGTGTGGTCCCCCCTCCATATAATGACAACTACACTGGACTTCCTCTTACCAAATAAGAGGAAGAAATGGAAAAGTTCATGCAGTATGGTAAGCCGATTGCTAATGATAAAAGTGCTCTTGATTCAGTCAACGCTACTAAATCAACTTCAAGGGTGAATGCTACTAATGTGTTTGTTTCACGTACAAATGATGAAGTAATTATTGAGGATTGGACTGATGAGGAGGATGATCTATCTATTTTGAATAATAAAGACATTAATTCTAATGTTTCGTTGGATTTGCCTGTGTTGAATTTTTTTTAAAATGTTTATGTGCGCTTTGTTTTTAAGAGCAAAGACAATTGTGTGATTGCTTTTTCTAAAATCTTTAAAAATGGTGGTGTGGTTTCAAATAAATTTGTTAAAATAAAAGTTCACATGAACGTTTATCACCTAAGTTTGTTAAAGAAGGAAGTTCATATATTCATAATTGTGATAAATCAAGTGTTAAGCCCAAAGCGGGACAAACTGGCTCACACAACATATCAAGACCAGGAGTTGACCACAATAATTTTTATATTAAAAGGCAAACATGTTTTAATTGTGGCATTCCTGGTCACACTGCTAGAAATTTCCCACATCGTCCTTATTTCCCATACTATGGATATCATCAAAGGAATATGTCTCGAGACACCTTCCATAAATTTAATTCAAATAAATCAAAGTATTGCAAGGCAAATCCCTCTTACGGTGATTGAAAAGAAACAAGGCTGAGAGGTTAAACTCTCATCAGACCAAACCTACCATGTTTCAAAAATGTGATGGAAACTCGGCTTCGGTCCTGAGACCGAAGTCGGCATCTGGATCGATATCGTTCTGGAAGTCTAAGTACAATGTGTCTTCCGTCCGCAAACCGGAAACAAAGTAAACCGTTTATGTTAATATCAAAATTTTAAAGCCCGGATATAAATGGTTGCCCAAATCTCCGGTGTCTAAGTTATAAAAATATTCCTACTCAGTCTTAGATAATTAGGAAGATATGTCATGACAACATGTGACACGCTTAGATGAATCGGGCTTACCCAGCACTACTATGGACCGGGTACCAAAAACTAATTATTCTCGCACATTGTGCAGGAACAACTATGAAGGAATATCATTAGACCTTGTCATGTTGATAGTGGCTGCTCCAGGCACATGACAAGAGACATCTTTCAACTGCACGACATTCAAATATTTAATGGAGGGTATGTGTCCTTTGCGGGAGGAGAAATGGGAAAGATCACATAGAAGGGTACTGTAAGTAATGGTGTTCTTAAATTCGAGAATGTTAATTTTGTTCCAGAATTGAAACACCGTCTGCTCAGTGTCTCACAGATCTGTGATAAATGTTTTTCAACTCATTTCACTAATAAGAGTGTCTTATTTTAAAACCTGGTATCATCATACCAGAAGCAATGTTTTCAGACCCGGACCGGACAACGACCCAGACGGCTTACCGGGTCACAGGTCGGACCGACTCGGGAGGTTGGACCGGACATTGACCCGGATGACGTCATAAATAATATAATATATATTTAATTTATTTACATTTAAAAAAATAACTAACTTTCATGGAACTTAAAAAAAATACATCATAGTCCAAAAATCTAAAACATTCATTATAATATTAGTCATACTCCATAATTCATAATGAAATTGAACATATAGATTTAATTTAATAAATGAATATCTACTGTACTGAACCAGCCCGGATCTTAGGCCCAAGAATGAAATTTGCAATAAAACAACCTAGTTTAAAGGCCCATGGTTAATATATTTAGGGTTTAGTTAGTGAGTGGTTACAACTCAAAAAAAAGGAAGAATGATAGAAGAGAAATAAGGCAAATTTTAAAGTTCATCTTCTCCATCTCTTAAGTCTGAATTTCTACCCCATTCTTTTATAGTTTTTGATTTTATTTAACCATCAATTTGGCTACACAATACCTCCTATTAAAAGTCACTAGTCACTAATCGATGAAGCATAAGAGAAGCAGACCAAGGTAGTGAGCGGCAGTTAGCATATATTGAATAGTCTAAGGTTTGAGTTCATATATTTTGATTTTTTAATTAAAAACTGAAGAAAAAATATGTAAAAACCGTGTTTACCGGTTCACCCGCCAGGTCACTGGGTCCGGGTCGACCACCACCAGCAAAACCCGGCCGGGTTTTTAGAAAATGGCCTAAATACCTAACCCGAACTGGTATAAGGACCGGGTCCCGGTTGGACCGGCCGGGCTGGGCCGGGTTTCAGAACACTGACTATAAGATTGGGTTCTTGTTCAATCACAAAGAAAAGATAATGCATACGTGATCGACATGAACAAAAATGTTCCAAATGAAATTACCTGTCTATTTTCAAAAGTGTCGGAACATAATGCCATGCTCTGGCATCATTGTCTTGGTCATTCTAATGTCAAAACTTTATACCGTCTTGCTAAAACGACCTAGTACGTGGTTTGCATGTTAAAAATTTTGTAACAATTGAAAAATGAATAGCTTGTGCTTTAGGCAAACATCATCGTAAATCTCACAAGCCAAAACTGGTCAATACTATTTCCCCAGTTTTTTAATTGTTTCATATGGATTTGTTTGGTCCGGTTCACGTATTGAGTCTTTCTCGCAGTTCTTGTTGTCTGGTTATTACTGATGACTACTCACGTTTTACTTGGATGTTTTTCTTGTCCAATAAGAGTGAACTACAGAACTGATAAAACGCTTTATGGTGCTTATGGAGAATCAAGTCAATCTGAAGCTAAAAGGAATTCGCTGTGAATTTGGCACGGAGTTTAAGAACTCAACGTTGAATTATTTTTGTGCCGAAAAGGGAGTACTTAGACAATACAGCTCAGCTTGCACACCGCAACATATGGTGTTGTTGAGAGAAGGAACATAACTCTAATCGAGGCTGCAAGAAGTATGTTGTGTGATTCATATATAATGCTAAATGTTTACGTTTTCCATGTATATTTTATTTTATATTTTAATAGTTTTTGTTCGTTTTTAATCGAGATTTGTATACTATTAACACTTTTATATTTCGTAGGCATTGGAAGTTGATCATGATCGAAAAGGGCGAAAAACGAGTTAAAAAGAGCCAAAACGGAGATCCGGAACGCGTCAGGAAGGAAACAGAACAGAGAACCGGTCTGACCGGCCCACTTATTGAGATACGCCGCACCGCGCGACCCCATAAGCCATTCCCATCGCGCGGCGCCTAGAGGCTGCTGGTGGTTTTTTTATTTTGTTTTTGCTACATGTTGGGCCTTGTTTTGGGTATTTAAACATCCTTACCTTAAACCTGAACAAACCCTGCTGCCACCAGACGAATTTGGAGTTTTTGAGAGCATACTTTCGAGTCTTGTGATGAATTTGAAGGCAGGAGAACAACCGGTGAAGAGTTACACGTTCAAGATCGAAGAATATGGGTTTTATCGCCTTTAATCTTTCGTTCTTTATTATTTCACCATGTTTTCAGTTTTATTTGATTTAGACTACATGATGCTAGGCTAAACTTCAGAAACTACCTAGGTCGTGATGAACCTTTTTTCGGTTTGATTTTATTTGTGATTTCTTTCGTTATGGATTTTATGTTCTAAGTAAACTGTTGAGTTTGAATTGATTGATGCATATGATTACTTGGTTCTATTTACTTGAATTTATTGTTTCACATTGCCCTTGTTGATTGTTTCATAGGATAGGGTTTTGTTAGGTCATTTACTGTGTGTTCTTGACTAGTTTGTGATTGAATTCGAATAAGATCATAGAAACAATAAAATCAATTAAATAGATAAAAGTGAGATGCTAGCCTAAAAAGTTGTAAGGTGATAGGTTATTGGTAGATATTTGTTGGTCAAGATTGCTAGATTTAGTTCTTCGTAAGGAGTCCGTCTAGGTTTGATTGTCGACTTAGTCTATTAAGTCAATTGAGTCTGCTTAACTATATTTGATTTCCGCACTGTAAGGTAGGATTTCGTCATAAAGATACTTAGACATAATTATTAAATAACCGTAAGGAAGTTTAATTCATAAAACTGGTGAGTCTTAAAACTTGTTAGAAATCCATAGGCGTCTTCTTGGAGTTCAACGGTCTTGTTCGGGTATTCTGTCAAGGGTCTATTTTACGATCCCAGTTCCATAACTTAAGTTTCTCATTTAATTAATAACCGTAACTTTGAGGATTCTAGCCTAGGTAGTTTCTTTTATCATCTGAATCAATCTAAGTGTTCTTAATGGTTTATTATTAGTTATATTAATTAGGTTTAAGTTTTATATTAAATTAATTACTTTAAGAGTAATGATGATGTTTTATTATTATTTTAGTAATTAGGGTTAGGGTTTATTATTTTAGTATTAGTTAATCATTAGTAAGTTTTAATTAATTAGTTTAATAATTCCCCCTCAAATATTAAATAGTCGTGTCTTGTAGTTGAGTCTTGTTTGCTAGTTTCGTAATTTATAGAGTCTCGTGGGTTCGATATCTGGACTTACTTAGCTGTACTAGAGTCGACCGGTTCACTTGCCGGTTAGTAGTTTAAGTTAAGTTTAAAAGTATAGAATTATTACTTAGTGTCTAGATTAACATATTTTAGTTAATAAATTATTTGACTACTTTTAGCACATCAGTGATTCAAAGCTACCTCTGTTCTTCTGGGCTAAAGCGGTCAACAGTGCTTTTTTACATTTAAAATCGGGTGTTGATCAACAAATCACAAATAAAGACTCCCTATGAAATTGTTTATGGTCACAAGCCTACTATAGCACACTTTTGAGCTTTTGGATGTCCCTGTACTCTACTAAATCTTAAATCGACTCCATAGTTTGGAGCTAAGGCTGGTGATTTCTACTTTGTTGGATATGCTGGTCGCACTGCCTATAGAGTCTACAACAAGGCAACGAAGTAGATAGTGGAAATTTATGATGCGCGTTGGCTAGAGAAGAATGAAACTGATGCTGGTGTCGGTCTTGACTGGTTATTCGATTATAATGAACTGTTTAAGCCATTTAATGCGTTTCTAGTTGTTGATGCAGAAAACTCAGGAGCATGGACTTCAAATGCTATTGATGAAGAAGACGACATTTATACTAATTTTCAAAAGTCTCCAGTGCTGAGTATAGACACGTTGGAATCAATGGATATTGCTCAGCCATTTTCTGCAAGTTAACAGAAAAATGTTACTGAGACTGTGTCTTCACAAGAATATCCTAAAGTATGTGTACTACACACCTTTGAGACTTTTGCGGCCGATGTTTCATCAGTTGAGGGGGAGAGTGCTATTCGTCAAATATTTGATAGCACTCTATTCCCAGGTGTCATACCAAATGAGTACATTGCCAGTACCTCGTACTCGCACAGTACTGTGGCATCTGGATGGAAGAACCCCTTCTCTGAAATCCTTAAAGATCCGACAAATCTACCAACTAACAGTTTCGTTCCCGATCATTCTATCTCGACAAAATTTCAACGGTATCATCCAATCGAAAAATGTCATAGGTTCCCTTGAAACAGGCGTCTCAACCAGAATTCAGACAGGACACATCAAAAGTTGCTTACT
The DNA here is from genome assembly GCF_021521415.1 of Bidens hawaiensis. Classification (NCBI taxonomy): domain Eukaryota; kingdom Viridiplantae; phylum Streptophyta; class Magnoliopsida; order Asterales; family Asteraceae; genus Bidens; species Bidens hawaiensis. The sequence continues at coordinate 228,528 of NW_027493318.1, read as the reverse complement.
TTCCTGTTTCATTTCTTATATTAAACCTAAGTGCGTTGAAATGGCTTTGCAAGAACGAAGATGGGTGGACGCCATGCATGAAGAATTGAATCAGCTTGAAAAACTCAAGGATTGGAGATTAGTTGAGTTGCTCGTTGGGAAGAAGGCTTCAGATACAAGATGGGTTTTTCGTAACAAGCAAGATGATACTGGAGTTATTCTTCGAAACAAATCGCGGCTTGCAGTTCATGGTTTTTGTCAGGTTGAAGGTTTAGATTACATTCAAGTGTATGCTCAAGTGGCTCGTCTTGAGGCCATTCGGATTTTATTGGCATATGCCTTTTACTTGGGGATCATAGTTTATCAAATTGATGTCAAGACAACGTTTTTGTATGGAGAAGTAAAGGAGGATATTTATGTGGACCAGCGACCGGGTTTTGTTGATTCAAAGAATCCTACTTACGTCTACAAGTTAGACAAAGCTCTCTATAGTCTTTATCAAGCTCCTTGGGTATGGTATGCAACTTTAACGGCTCATCTACTGGGGCATGGGTACAAGCGAGGAACCATCGATCAGACTTTGTTCCTTAAAACTGTTGGGAAAGATCTGATCTTGGTTCAGATTTATGTGGACGATATCATTTTTCGGCTTCACCAGTACGGCTCTATGTTCTGAGTTTGAAGAAGTAATGAAGAAGAGATTCGAGATGAGTTTGTTGGGGGAGATGATGACATTTCTGGGATTACAGGTTCATCAGATTTCGACAGGAATTTTGCTACATCAAGGAATATACATCGAGGACCTGTTGAGAAATTCGAGTTCCAAGATTCTAAGAGTGCGGCGACTCCTATGGCGGAAAGATATCTTCTTTCATCTGATCCTGAAGAGAACTATGTAGATCAAACGTACTATCGATCGATGCTCGGATCCCTGATGTATCTCACCGCTAATCGCCCAAAAATCATGTTTGTAGTCTGTCAATCCGGGCGCTTCCAGTCTAATCCTAAAATTTCTCATTAATTGTTGTTAAACGCATTTTTAGATATCCGAAACGACAACCGAAGCTAGGTCTTTGGTATCCCAAAAACTCAGAATTTGATTTATATGCTTTTGCTGACAGCAGTTATGGAGGTGATGATATTGACAGGAAATCTACGTTTGCTAGATGTCAATTTTTGGGTGATCGACTCATTTCTTGGCAATGCAAGAAATAACAAACGGTGTCCGCATCCACTGCTGAGGCTGAGTACGTTGCTGCTTCTGCCTGCTGTTCACAGGTTATCTGGATGCAACACCAATTGCTGGATTACGGTTTGGAATTTCTTGACACTTCAATCTTTTATGACATCAAAATTCATTTTATTCATGATTGTTATGAACGAAAATTGATTCATCTTGAACAAGTTGACACTGATAATAATGTGGCGGACTTATTTACAAAACTGGTCGGAACAACCAGATTTAATGTGCTTGTAGGGTTTCTTAAAATGCTTTGTTTTGACGATTGAGTATTTTTGAGGTTAAATTTGTACATAAAAGCTTTTCTTTTCTTTCTATTAAAACTGTTGCACAAATTTAGGTGGAGAAAATTCAAAAATACAAAAAGAGTACAATGGCACTACCAATCCAGAGGAGCATGCGGCTTAGTATAGGGAAAGAATGTAAATCAATCCCATTCCGGAAAGACTTAAAGAAACATGCTTGTGCAAGGGTTTTGGATCCACACTGACTGGATCTGCTCTCAAGTGGCTGCTAAGTCTTCCTCTTTATTCTATTACTTCATTTTCTCACCTAGTTAATTTGTTCAATAATCAGTTTTCTTGTAGTAAAAATTTTGAAAAATTAACTAGTGGTTTATACAGTGTTCTCCAACCTCGTGATGAATCCTTAAGGGATTTTGCCACCAAGTTTGGAAAGGAGGCATTGGAGATCCCAAATCTTGACATGGCTACGGCTTCTGAGGCATTCAAGATGGGATTGCAAAAGGACTCCCTGTTTTATGATGATCTTGTTATAACCCCATGCAGGACATTAGATAAAGTCAGGAATAGGGTGCTCAGATTCATCATACTAGAGGAGGACAAAAGGATCTAGGAAATATTGGGTACTTTAGCAAAACAGGAATCAATCGATAAGAAACAAGGATCCTCCTTCAGGAACAACAATTCCAAGCCTATTCAAAGTTCAACAATCAAAACATCCATGTAGTCGAAGAAGACGAGGATGAAGAGGAATATCCAAGGATATCGGAGTATTGCTTTTCCGTTGATATTCCTGGCCTAATATGTGCCATGAGAGATCTAGGGGAAAAAGCATGGTGGCCTCGGAAGAATGAGATGTCGACATCCTTCAAGGATAAATCCAAATGGTGTGCATACCATAAAGACTTCAGCCAGATTACTGATGATTGTATTGGTCTAAGAAGAGAAATTGGGTATCTCCTAAGAAAGGGTCACTTCAAAGAGCTAATGGGAAGAAAGATATAAAGCATCCAGGATCCTGAAGAAATCCCACAGATTGCTGCTCCACCACCACCTGATGCACAAATTATCAATTTTATCTCTGGAGGTTCAGACATATGTGGAACCTCATTGTCCTCAGCAAAAGGACATGCTAAAGAAACCAAATTGGAGAATGGAGAAAGACCCATTAGGACGACAACTTTAACCAATCAAAGGGCCATAACCTTCGACGAAGAGGATCGCATGCACCTCCAGGATCCTCACCATGACGGTTTGATTATTACTTTATTTATTGCTAAACACTATGTTCGAAGAATCCTTGTAGATGGCGGAAGTTCGGTGAAAATCATTTAGGCCGATGTTCTCAAGAAAATGAACATCCTTGAAACAGAAATTACACCAAGAACATTTGTCCTCGTTGGTTTTAGTGGTGAAACTAAGAATACATTAGGGGACATCAAGCTTCCTATCTACATTGAGGGAGTTAACTCTTTCCAAAAATTTTGTGTTATAGATAACCTATCCCGCTTTAATGTGATTCTTGGCAAGCCATGGATTCATGAAATGAAAGCAGTAGCCTTAACCTACCATCAATGTATCAAGCTTCCAACCCCAGGAGTTGTGAAGATTGACAGTGATCAAAAGGATGCAAGGAACTACTACACTTCATCCATGAAGCCAGCCGCAAAGCAGACCATCGCATAGCAATCAAAGAACAATTATAGAGAAGTGCTAAAAGCAAGGTAAAAGGATCTAAAAGAAGTATCCTTGGCCCCTGAGGATCCAGATGTAAAGGTGTATGTAGGATCCGTTTTCCTCATCAAAATTGAAGAGGATCTGGTATCCTTCATCAAACAAAGGAAGTATACTTTTACTTTCAAACACTCTGACATGGCATGTATCTCTAAGGAAATTATTACGCATAAGTTAGGGATAGATACTTCTAACAGGTCTGCGCACAAGAAACAGAGGAAATTTGTGCCTGAAAGGAATATCATTATCCAAGAAGAATTCAAGAAACTTCTCAAGGCAGGTATGATTAGAGAGGTAAAGTATCCAAGATGGTTAGCCAATGTAGTGGTTGTTTCTAAGAAAAATGGAAAGTGGAGGGTATGTGTCAATTTTACAGATTTAAATAAGGCATGTCCCAAGGATCCTTTCCCCTTACCACACATTGACTCCATGGTGGATGCTAAGGTAGGACATGAGATGCTCACCTTTATGGATGCTTCCTATGGATTTCAACAAATTCAGATGGAACCATCTGATCAAGAGGATACAGAATTCATGACTCCTACCGGCATATATTTTTATATTGCAATGCCATTCTGACTAAGAAATGCAGGGGCAACATACCAAAGACTGGTCAACATGATTTTCAAGGACCAGTTATGAAAGACCATGGAAGTCTACATAGATGACATGGTGGTAAAATCAAAGAAAGCATAATATTATCTCAAGGATCTCAAAGTACCCTTCAATATCTTGGCCAATATAACATGAAGCGCAGTCCATCCAAGTGTCATTTCGGTGTTAAAGCTGAAAATTCCTAGGATATATGGTGACTAAAAGAGGAATAGAAGAAAGTCCTAAGTAGATTGAAGCCATCATTAATTTAAAGTCTCCAGTGAGTGCTTAGGATGCCCAAAGACTGATGGGAAGGATAGCTGCCCTGAATAGATTCATCTCCAGATCTTTAGAAAAGTGCAAAGACTTCAATGATATCCTAAGAAAGAATAAAAAGTTTGAGTGGACTCAAAAGCATGAAGATGTGCAAAAGGCTCATAAGTATTATCTATCCTCAGCACCAGCATTGATGAAACTAGTAGACAGTGAACCGTTATCCTTGTACTTAGGCGTCTCAGGTAATGCGGTTAGTGCTGTGCTAGCCAAAGATCATGAAGGTTAACAGCATCCGGTATATTATGTAAGTAAAAGTCTTTTAGACGTCGATGTTAGGTATTCTCATCTTGAGAAATAAATACTTTCTTTAGTTATGGCCTCAACTAAGTTCAGACATTATTTTGAAACCTATACTATTGTTGTAAGAACTAACTATCCTGTTAAGAATGTTCTTAGAAAACCAGAAATGTCAGGTAAGATGGCCAAGTGGGGTGTGAAGCTGAGTGAATAAGCTATTCAGTATGAGCCTATAATCCATCAAATCACAAGCGCTTGCAGACTTTGTGGCTGATGTCAGTAGTGACATGCAAATGGGAGCTGATCTAGAGGTCTAGCAACTAAAAGAAACCAAGGATCCTTGGATCCTCTTCACAGATGGTGCATAAAATGTAAGAGGAACAAGATTGGGCATACTACTAAAATCGCCATAGGGGGACATTAACACCAATCCATATCCTGTGAGTTCCAAGCTACCAACAACGAGGCAGAATATGAAGCACTTATTGCACATTTGCTTTTAGCTAAGCAAATGACAATCATGTATCTTCAGTTTTATATAGACTCTTTATTAATAACTAACCATTTTAACGGTTCTTACACTGTAAAGGTGAAAATATGATCAAATATTTAGAAATTGTGAAGGAGTTAGCAAATTCCTTCGAAATGTTTAATATTATGCAGGTACCAAGAGATGAAAACGCTGGGGCAGATGCCTTAGCAAACTTTTCTTCATCTTTGAAGATCCCAGATGACATAAAGATACCCATTATCACATACTTTCTCTAGAAACTGGGTAATGGGAAGCAATGGAGATAAACGGATTGCCCTAAAGAACTTAAGAATCCTTAGTCCTCTCCAGAAGTATGATCCTGGATCCTTTCAATCAAGAAATTCCTCCAAGAAGGAGAAATCCCTAAAGGGGAAAATCCCAAAGCTTTCGGAATTAAGGTATCACAATTCATTATTTTACAGGCACCTGTATATAGAAAATCTTTTGCAGCTCCCTACTTGAGATGCATTGAAGATCCAAAAATACAAGAAGTTCTTAAAGACTTCCACGAAGGTGCTTGTGGTAACCATACAGGGGGCAGAGCACTGTTCTCTAGGATACTTAGGACAAGTTACTTCTGGCTAACAATGAAGAATGATGCTATGGAGTACTCAAGGAAATGTGATGCTTGTCAAAGACATGGAAACATTCTTCATCATGGCCTTTCATGAAATGGGAAATGGATATTGTAGGCAAGCTACCCAAGACACTAGGTGGAAAGGTCTTCATGCATGATATGATAGATTACTTCTCAAAATAGATTGAAGCTGAAGCATTTGTTCAAGTCCGTGAAAGGGAAGTTATATCCTTCATTAAAAAAAATATTAGAACTAGATTTTGTATCCCTTCTGAAATTGTTTGTGAAAATGGATTCCAGTTTATTGGGAAAAGAACTACTAACTTTTGTGATAGCTGGGGCATCAAGATACCAGTTCATCCTCAAGCCAATGGTCAGACGGAGTCAAGAAACTAGATTATCATTAACAACTTGAAAAAGAAGTTAGGATCCAAGAAAGACAAGTGGGCTGAGGAGCTTCCTATGTTCTTTGGACCGATAGAACAACGCCCAAGAATGCAACAGGTCAAACACCCTTTTCATTTGTGTTTGAAGCAGAAGCTGTGATTCCTATAGAAATGGTCGTTCCAACCGCTAGACCAAGCATCCGGGATCCTCAAGAAAACAATGAAAGCCTTGTCTAGGATCTAGATACTGTTCATGAGCTCAGAGACTTAGAAAAGGTCAGAATGGCTGCATATCAACAAAGGGTAGCTGGGGCATACAACAAGAACATCTGAATCCGAGGATTTCAAGAAGGAGATTTGGTCCTAAGGAAGGCTTTTAAAAATACAACCAATCCTGCAGATGGAAAGTTAACACCTAAGTGGGAAGGGCCCTACTTGATTGAATCGGAAACAAGAAAAAAGGCATACCACCTACTTACCATGGAAGGTGACTGACTACCAAGAGCCTGGAATGCCATATATCTTAAGAAATACTTAATATAATCAGGATCAAGGATCCTTAAAGTATCAAGGATCCTAAAGTTGGTAAAATCTTATTTTATCATTTATTCATTTCGGGTTTTTATTGATAACCAAAGGAAATAATATTCTTAATATTTATTTTTGTCAAGCTTTAAGTTTATGCAGACAATGCATATTTCAATAAGGAATTCAACGATTAAGGGGTTGGCCACCTTTCTCCCACGTTTAACGTATTATCCCTATGATTACCTTCTAAGGTATAAATGCTTTTACCTTTCTCACGAATTAAAGTTTATAAAATCTCACCTGTAGCGCACGCTATCCAAATTATAGTTCGGGGCAATGGGACAGTACACGCCTAGTGGCTTACAATTTCATTGCTTTCGGCTACATGGAGGATCCTATGAAATAATGGTAGACGCACCCACAAGGTTTCTAACATTTTCATGTTAGCTATGTTTTGGCATTTTCAAATCACTTACGTTTGGGTTAAATAGCGGTTCGGGCGAGACCCCTGATTAATATTCATATCTTTGGGCTTGACCCCAGTTTGTTGGGCTTGCCCCCAGTTTTTTTAAGTTTAATATGCATATCTTTGGGCTTGTCCCTAGTTTTATTGGGCTTGTCCCCAGTTTTGTTGGGCTCGTCCCCAGTTTTGTTGGGCTTGTCCCCACTTTCTTGGGTTTCACCCCAGCTCGTATGATTATTGACTTAAAATCCTAAGCTATTTGCATCAGGTATCCTAAGTCTAGCTACAAGCATCATGGAAGCATTTGCATTTGTGGTAACTTAGGTCTAATCAGACCTTATGGTATGACCTTTACTTATTCCAACCGCTAGACCAAGCATTTGGGATCCTCAAGAAAACAATGAAAGCCTTGTCCAGGATCTAGATACTGTTCATGAGCTCAGAGACTTAGCAAAAGTCAGAATGGCTGCATATCAACAAAGGATAGTTGGGGCATACAACAAGAACATCCGAATTCGAGGATTTCGAGAAGGAGATTTGGTCCTAAGGAAGCCTTTTCAAAATACAACTAATCCTGTAGATGGAATGGTAGCACCTAAGTGGGAAGGGCCCTACTTGATTGAATCGGAAGCAAGAAAAGGGGCATACCACCTACTTACCATGGAAGGTGACTGACTACCAAGAGCCTGGAATGCCATCCATCTTAAGAAATACTTAATATAATCAGGATCAAGGATCCTTAAAGTATCAAGGATCCTAAAGTTGGTAAAATCTTATTTTATAATTTATTCATTTTGGATTTTTATTGATAACCAAAGGAATCAATATTCTTAATATTTATTTTTGCCAAGCTTTAAGTTTATGCAGACAATGCATATTTTAATAAGAAATTCTACGATTAAGGGGTTGGCCACCTCTCTCCCACGTTTAAGGTATTATCCCCGTTATTACCTTCTAAGGTATAAATGTTTCTACCTTTCTCACGAATTAAAGTTTATAAATCTCACCTGTAGCGCACACTATCCAAATTATAGTTCGGGGCAATGGGACCAGTACACGCTTAGTGGCTTACAATTTCATTGCTTTCGGCTATATGGAGGATCCTATGAATTAATGGTAAACGCACCCACAAGGTTTCTAACATTTTCATGTAAGCTCAAGTTCAAGGTTTCTAACATTTTTATGTTAGCTATGTTTTTGGCATTTTCACATCACTTACGTTTGGGCTAAATCCCGGTTCGGGCGAGACCCCTGTTTAATATTCGTATCTTTGGGCTTGACCCCAGTTTGTTGGGCTTGCCCCCAGTTTTTTTAAGTTTAATATGCATATCTCTGGGCTTGTCCCTAGTTTTATTGGGCTTGTCCCCAGTTTTGTTGGGCTCGTCCCCAGTTTTGTTGGGCTTGTCCCCACTTTCTTGGTTTCACCCCAGCTCGTATGATTATTGACTTAAAATCCTAAGCTATTTGCATCAGGTATCCTAAGTCTAGCTACAAGCATCATGGAAGAATTTGCATTTGTGGTAACTTAGGTCTAATTAGACCTTATGGTATGATCTTTACTTATCAAGTTATATTTATTCAGAGTATTGTTAGGGCATGAATTTTATGCTTAGGATCCTTAATCTTTAACTATCTTATGGATAGATTATCCTTGAGATATGTATCAGGGTATAAAGAATCGACGATCCTCGGTATTATTTGTTTAACAATGATTGCGTTTAGTATGGTGATGTGTTAGACAGGTATAACAATTTTAAGACGTGCTAGCATCAACTATCCTCATGGAATATTCTCTCGCTGGAATATGGATTCAGGATCCTTATTCAATGTAGCTGTTAATGGACGAATTCATGTGAAGATTGATGTTTGAATATCAAAAACGGCTCTAAGACTTGTTCTTCCGCTTATCTCGCTACTGACTTCTGTGGCACGTGGTCAAAGTCAGGGGAGTGGCTAGTGGAGGACTTGCGGATTACTAGGAGTTATTGTTAATTGTATTTTCTTTATATTATCGAGTTATGAACGACTAGAAAGACACATGTACTCTCACACACACTAGAGCAGAACCAAATATTCTCTCTACTCACTAGATTATTTTGTAACGTCGATCATAAACTCCACAACACTTGTAATCACCTTTTACCATTAATAAACTTGACGGTGATAGTTTTCACCGTCCGGGGGTTTTTTGTGCCGGAGATTACTATAATCACGTACCATCCGACCAAATATTACCTTGTTAATCCTTGACCGAAGCAATTCTACCAAAGATTACCTTGTCAGTTTTTGACCGAAGTATGATTATCGTAATTAAGGGTTTTTTCCCTCGTGATCAAATCATTGTCTTCATCAAGATTTCGATTATACATTCACTATTATCGTGTTAGCACTAAACCTCACTTGACAGATTTGGATACATTATCCTTGGCTGATTTTTATCCAAAACAATTTGGCGCCCACCGTGGGGCAATTGGTGCTATAACCCATTCTACTCCTATCAAATTTTGATTTTTTCATACCCATATCACTATCAATGGCCTCTCAATCAACCTCTGCTTTATAAACTATGCCATCTTCGGTTTCTCTCTCATCAAGGAGTTTGCCACCGATGCCTCCGCCAATCAAGGGAGCACAACGGACTGCTGCTGCTGGAAGCAAGACGTAACTACCAGTCTTCCAAAGCTCTAAAACCATTGCTGTTGCGCCGGTGGTTAATACTAACAATGATGTTTCATCTGTGTTTTCACAGGTAAAAGCATATATGGAGCAACAGAACAAGACCAAACAAAGGATACTTCGTGAGGTAGAAGATTTAAGAAAGACTAAGAGGCCAGCGGAGGATCACACTCCTCTTATGCCCAGGATGCTGGATTTCACCAGTCCAGGATCCATGGCTCAGTTCTCGCAAGGATCATCCATCCTTCAACAGGGATCCATGGGTCAACAGGCTCAAGGATCCTCACTATTTCAACCAGGATCATCCATCCTTCAACAGGGGTCTATGGGTCAAGAGGCTCAAGGATCCTCATTGATTCAATCAGGATCATCCATCCTTCAACAGGGATCCATGGGTCAACAGGCTCAAGGATCCTCACTATTTCAGCCAGGATCATCCATCCTTCAACAGGGGTCTATGGGTCAACACGCTCAAGGATCCTCATTGTTTCAATCAGTATCACCTATCCTTTAACAGGGGTCCATGGGTTATCAGGCTCAAGGATCCTCATTGTTCCAGCAAGGACCGTCCATCATTCCACCAGGATCCTTTGGGTTATATATTCAAGGCTCCTATAATTCCCAACCTCAAGGATCCTTCTTTCAGAATCATGGATCCTCAGGAATCCAACATCAACGATCCTCCGAAGTCCATGAAGGAGATTTCAGTCCCAAGAAGACTATCGCTTCGGGTGGTCCGACTCCTATTGCCGACTCTTCTTATCCCAGATACTCATCCGAGATGCCAACTTTCGCTCAGCAAAGAGGTAATTTGTATGATCCTTTATCCTTGGACGCTAACCGTGGTTCCACGCAGGATGCAGGTATTAACCAAGCAATGGCCAAGGAGCTACAGAAGCTCAAGGATATGATATCCAGTGTTCCCGGGGTCATACGACCAATCCCAGAGATACCTGAGGGAAGCCACAAGTTATCCAGATTTGCTCCACCTAACTGTGATGCTGAAATCCCGAAGCGGTTCCAAACACCCAATATGAAGACTTACAACGGGACCACTGATCCTGAAGAGCATGTGGCACAATATAGAGAAAGGATGAAGATCAATCCCATTCCGGAGAGACTCAAAGAAGCATGCCTTTGCAAAGGCTTTGGATCCACACTGACCGGATCTGCATTAAAATGGCTGCTAAGTCTTCCTCCCTTTTCAATTACTTTTTTTTCTCATTTAGTTAACTTGTTCAACAGCCAATTTTCCTGTAGCAGGAAATTTGAAAAGTTAACTAGTGACTTATACCGAGTTATCCAACCAAGTGATGAATTCCTTAGGGATTATGTTATGAAGTTTGGAAGGGAAGCCTTGGAAATCCCTAATATTGATATGGCTATGGCTTTGAGGCCTTCAAGATGGGACTTCAGAGGGGCTCCCCCTTTTATGATGATCTTGTGATGACTCCTTGCAGGTCTTTAGATGAAGTAAGAAACAGAGCGCTCAGATTTATATCGTTAGAAGATGACAAGAGGATCCAGGATCGTCTGGGAAATCAAACAAAACAAGAATCCTCTAACAAGAAGCAAGGATTCTCGTTCAAGAATAACAACACAAAGTCGTATAACAAGTTCAACAACCAGAACGTACGAGCAGTCGAAGAGGGAGATGATGATGAAGACTATCCATGCATCTCCGACTATTGTTTCTCCATGGATACTCATGGCTTAATCTGTGCCATGAAGGATCTGGGGGGAAGAGGCAAGGTGGGCCCGGAAGAATGAGAAGACGACCACCTTCAAAGACAAGTCTAAGTGGTGTGCCTTTCACGAAGATTTTAGCCACATGACAGATGAGTGCATTGGCTTGAGGAGAGAAATTGGATACCTCTAGAGCAAGGGTCACTTCAAAGAACTCTTGGGAAGGAAGAAACCCAAGATCCAGGATCCTAAAGATCTTCCACAAAGAGCAACACCACCACCACCAGATGCTCATGTGATCAATTTTGTCTCCAGAGACTACGAAATATTTCAAAATTCTTGTACCATAACAAAGAATTCCGCAGAAGAATTCGAGTTAGACGATGAAAGAAGACCGCTCATCCCCACTACTCGAGTGACTGATCAGAGAATCTTCTTCGACTCAAGGATCCAGGATCCTCAGCAGGATGGGCTGGATGTGCAAACGGTCAATTTCATCTCCAGAGGTTCGGAGATATGTGGAACTTCTTTCTTTGCAGCAAGAAGACTTTCCAAATAGGTTAAGATGGATAACGGAGACCGAACAATAGTATCAACCACCTTAACAACAGATAAAAGAATCTTCTTCGATGAGGAAGACAAGCTAAACATCCAGGATCCTCATCACGACGGTTTGATTATTACTTTATTTATCTCTAACCATTATGTACGCAGGATCCTAGTTGACGGTGGGAGCTCGGTCAACATTATCCAACATGATGTCCTCAAGAAAATGAACATTCCGGATTCAAAGATCATTCGTATAACATTGGGGGACATCAACCTACCAATTTATATCGAAGGGTTAAATTCATACCAAAAATTTTGTGTTATAGATAACCTTTCCTGTTGCAATGTTATTTTAGGTAGGCCCTGGCTGCTTGGGATGAAGACAGTAGCTTCAACTTATCACCAATGCATCAAGCTACCTACTCCTTGGGGAGTTGTAAAGATAGTTGGTGACCAAGCGGAGGCCAAGAATTATTATTCTTCATCAATGAAGCCAACAACCAAGCAAACTATAGCATAGCAACTACAGCAACATCCTAGGTACGTGCTGGAAGCTCGGGAGAAAGACCTTAAAGAAGTATCATTGGACCCCAAGGATCCAGAGATAAAGGTGTTCCTAGGATCCACTATCCCCAGTAAGATTGAGGAGGATTTAGGATCCTTCTTAGGGCGAAGAATATCTACCTTTGCCTTCAAGCACTCAGACATGACAGGTATTTCAAAAGAGGTAATCACTCATAAACTCGGCCTTGATTTATCTGTTAAACCCGTCCATCAGAAGCGAAGAAAATTCGCTTCTGAGAGGAACAAGATCATACAAGAAGAACTTGAAAAACTTCTTAAGGCCGGTATGATCAGAGAGGTTCAATATCCTCGATGGCTAGCTAATGTGGTTGTTGTTTCAAAAAAGAATGGAAAGTGGAGGGTGTGTGTCGATTTTACCGATTTAAACAAGGCATGCCCCGAGGATCCTTTCCCATTACCACATATAGACTCCATGGTGGATGCAACGACAGGACATGAAATGCTTACTTTTATGGATGCTTCCTCTGGATTTCAACAAATTCAGATGGAACCATTTGATCAAGAGGATACATCATTCATGACTCCTACCGGCATATACTGTTATACTGCTATGCCATTTGGACTAAGACATGCAGGGGCAACATACCAAAGACTAGTCAACATGATGTTCACGGATCAGTTGGGAAAGACTATGGAAGTATACATAGACGATATGGTGGTAAAATCAAAGAAAGCTGAGGATCACCTTAGAGACCTCGAGGAAGCATTCAATATCCTTGACCATTATAACATGAAATTGAATCCGTCAAAATGCCATTTTGGTGTTAAGGAAGGAAAATTTCTGGGATATATGGTAACTAAAAGAGGAATTGAAGCAAGCCCCGAGCAGATTGAAGCCATCCTCAATTTGAAGTCTCCTGCAAACGCAAAGGATGTCCAAATACTCACAGGAAGAATAGCTGCTCTCAATAGGTTCATCTCAAGATCCTCCGAGAAGTGCAAGGATTTCTATGACATCCTTAGGAAGAATAAGAAGTTCGAATGGACGGAAAAGCATGAGACTGCACTTACAGCCTTGAAGGATTACCTAACCTCAGCACCAGCTCTATTGAAGCCAGTGGATGGAGAATCCTTATATCTGTATTTAGTTGTCTCAGGAAATGCAGTAAGTGTCGTCTTGGTAAAGGATCATGAAGGTGAACAACATCCTGTTTACTATGTAAGTAAAAGTCTTCTAGATGCGGAAGCCAGGTATTCTCATTTAGAAAAGTTAATTCTTGCACTCATTATGGCTTCTACTAAATTGAGACATTATTTTGAAACTCATCCTATTATTTTGAGAACTAACTATCCTGTGAACAATGTTCTTAGAAAACCAGAGTTATCAGGTAGGATGGACAAGTGGGCTGTAAAATTAAGTGCATATGATATCCAATACGAGCCAAGAACAGCAATCAAGTCTCAAGCACTAGCGAAGTTTGTGGCTGATTTCACTAGTGACCTACAAAAAGAAGCTGACTTGGAGGTCCAGCAACTAGAAAAGACTAAGGATCCATGGATCCTCTTCACAGATGGAGCATCCAACGTAAGAGGAACAAGATTGGGGATCCTACTGAAATCGCCACGACATATTACCCCAGTCTATAGCCTGTGAATTTCAAGCGACAAACAACGAGCCATAATATGAGGCTCTGATCGCAGGTTTGCAATTAGCTAAGTGCATGAGGATCAGGTATCTTCAAGTATATATAGATTCATTATTAATTGCTAACCACTTTAATGGCTCATATGCTGTTAAAGGAGAAAAACTAATCAAATATCTAGAACTTGTGAAGAAATTAGCAAAATCCTTCGAATTGTTTAGCATTGATCCGGTAACAAGGGAAGAAAACGCCGGGGCATACGCTTTGGCAAATTTAGCCTCATCCCTGAAAATTCCAGAAGGTACGAAGATTCCAATCATTTATGTTCTCTCACCAGCAATAGGAGAACAAGAAGTTGGAGAAATAACAAATGACAAAGAAATCGTACTCTGGGAGCCATTATCCTCAAATAGCCGAGAATCATGGATCCTTCTAATCAAGAAGCACATCCAACCAGGAGAGATTACAGCAACAGAGAATCCCAAATCCTTCAAACTCAAGGTATCACAATACATTTTATTAAATGATATGCTATACAGGAAATCTCTTGCAGGTCCATACTTGAGATGCATCGAGGATCCTGAAATCCAAGAGGTGCTCAAAGATTTTCATGAAGGTGACTGTGGTAATCACACCGGAAGTAGAGCCCTGTTTTCCAGGATTCTGAGAACATGATACTTCTGGCCAACAATGAAGAGAGATGCAATGGAGTATTCAAAGAAATGTGATGCTTGTCAAAGACATGCAAACATCCTCCACCAACCAGCGGAACCTATGTATCCTATATCCTCTCTGTGGCCTTTCATGAAATGGGGTATGGATATAGTAGGCAAACTACCTAAGGCACCAAGAGGAAGAGTATTCATGCTTGCGATGACGGACTACTTTTCAAAATGGATAGAAGCAGAAGCTTTTGTTCAAGTACGCGAAAAAAAGGTGATATCTTTCATTAAAAGAAATATTATTACTAGATTTAGTATTCACTCGGAAATTATTTGTGACAATGGTTCCCAGTTTATCGGGAAAAGAACCACTAACTTTTGTGACAGTTGGGGCATCAAGATGATAACTTCTACTCCAGTACATCCTCAAGCTAATGGTCAAGCGGAGTCTAGCAACAAAATTATCATCAATAATCTGAAGAAGAAACTAGGATCCAAGAAGGGAAAGTGGGCCGAAGAGCTACCTTATGTTCTTTGGGCAGACAGGTGAACACCCAAGAATGCAATAGGCCAGACACCATTCTCATTAGTATTTAGCTCAGAGGCAGTAATCCCAACAGATATGGTGGTTCCTACAGCAAGAACAAGCATCCATGATCCTGAAACCAATGAAGAAATCCTTCTTGAAGACTTGGATACTGTAGAAGAACTCAGAGACCTAGCCAAGATCAGAATGGCAGATTATCAACAAAGGGTAGCTGGGACATACAACAAAAATATAAGGATCAGAAGATTTCAAGAAGGAGATTTGGTTTTAAGGAAAACCTTCCAAAATACTACCAACCCGGCTGATGGAAAGTTTGCACCCAAATGGGAAGGACCTTATCAGATTGAGTCGGAGGCATGAAAGGGGGCATATCATTTGCTCACAATGGAAGGCAGCAGATTACCGAGAGCATGGAATGCTATCCACCTCAAAAAGTATTTTTTCTGATCAGGATTCAGTATCCTGAGAGGATATATTATCCTTAAAGGATCTAGGATCCCGAAATTGGTTATCTTTCTGATTATTTATTCTTTACAATTTCTTATTATTAATTCCAGGATAACATATTCTTAACAATTTATCCTCTCCAAGTTCTTAAGTAACAATGCAGATTTCAATAAGAGGTTCAATGTCTAAGAGGTTGGCCACCTCTCCTTTACATTCAAGGTACTATCCTATTTCTCTTGGCCTAGCCCACGTTTGGATATGACCCCCGATGGTCATATCCTCTAAGGTTAAAAGGTTTTCACCTTTCTTATAAATAGAGTTTCTACACTCTCGCCTGGAGCGCACGTTATCCAACGTATAGTCCGGGCCAGCGGGACCAATACACGCTTAGTGGCTGACAATTTCGTTGCTTTCGGCTATATGGAGGATCCTACGATTTATGGTAGACGTACCATACCACCGGTTTATAACGTTTTCACGTTATCTCAAGACAAAGGTTTCTAACATTTTCATGTTAGCTAAGATTTATAACATTTTCACGTTATCGTCGTTTTGGCTTGTCCCCAGTTTGGGCTTGTCCCCAGATTTGGGCTTGTCCACAGTTTTGGGCTTGTTCCCAGTTCACGGGCTTGTCCACAGATTACACGGGCTTGTCCCCAGTTGCACGGGCTTGTCCCCAGTTTATTATTTGGGCTTGTTCCCAGCTTATTAGGTTTAATCCCAGTTAACACTATGAATTATCTGCAACAGATTTTCTAAGTTCTTTGTGAAGATCCAAATTCTATGGATCCAGAATCCTAAAGTTATTCCTTCAAGGATCACTGAAAGTACATTACTTATGGTAACTTAGGTATACCTAGACCTTCTGATATGATCTCTGTTATTTAATATATGCATCATATTAGTTGCAATAATTCTGGGTATTTCAGTTTAGACGGTTAATCCCTTAAAGTCGTTTTATTACTAAAAATTTTTACCTATTTTTAAGGATACTCGATCCTAAAATTTGTCCTTCAAGGAAATTCTATTGTATAACTTTTATCATCTTTTAAGGATATCTTATCCTACTGTTTGTTCTTTAAGGATATTCTATCCTAAGCAATTTTCATAAGGATCTTTTATCCTAAAATCTTTTACTTAAGATTCTTTTTCAAAACTTTCAATAATGCTAAAGTTATATCTAACAAACTTTTACAAATAAACAGCAAGCGAATAGTCAAACGATTTATATTAATTAAAATAAGCCGCTAGGAGCTATTCAAAATTCTTAACCCGGACTTCACCATACAAAAGATGGACCATCCATCCAGGTTAAGTGAGATTTACTAATAGTTCATAAGTGCAGGAAAATTAAAAAACAGAGGCAACAAAGGCTTCATCCCCACAAACAGAGGATCCCTCCACCTTTGTCACCCCGCAGATTGTCTTAAGGATCATGGATCCTTTATCCTAGTTACTATTGTTTATTACAGACCAAAGTAATTGTTCAGAAAAACATCACAACACAAAATAACGCGAGCTTGGGCCTTTTCTTCTGTATCCTTCATCGCCCGTTCATGCGGTTGCTTCCACTTCCACCGTTGCCTCGTTACCTCCTTCAGCCTCATCCAGATCCTTCACACCGCTCATTCCTGCTTCACCTGCATCAACCATCTCATCTTCTGCTTCATCCTCACCTCCACCCAAGTCGATCAAGGCTTGCTTCCACTTCTTGATTTCCCATGAAGATTTGTCAAAGGGCGGATCATTAGCCTCGGTCACCAGTTTGATTCTAGCTTGGAGGACAGACTTAGCTGCCCAGACCTTTGCCGATTCAGTGGCTCGGTTGATCTCGTCCTGCATCTGGACTGCAAGTGTGGAAGCATGGTCTTCTGCTTGCTTTTTCTCCTTGGTCATCTTGGAGAGGGCCTTGTCCTTGGCGGCAGCCACAGATCTCATCGCAGCAAGAGTCTCTTCATACTCTCCAACAGTCTTTTCATAGTGGCTTCGAGCAGAATTGATGGCCTATACCAAGAAAACAGGATAAGTTAAGCAAGATACCGAGACAATGAAGATTAAAAGAATAAAGGATCCTTACAGTCAAAAGCATTTCAAGGAGCTGTTTCTCAGTATCAAAGGGGTTATCAGGATCTGAATTCTTCTTCCTCTTGGATCCTGATTTAGCTCGAGTGGTGATTGGACAAGGCTCAGACATTGGTGTTGGTTGCGGTGTCTCTTTCTTGGTAAACATGCAATCAATGTCCTCAAGGGAGAACTTAGAAGCAGACTTTCCTGACTTTTGAGCACCTGTAAACAGCAATTCACAGGGCTTTTATGAACTTGGCTTGAAAAGTTCTGATGCGGGATCCAGTGATAGAAACTTCTCAACTCTATCTTCAACTCCAAGTAGATCATACAGCAAATCAAAATTCTCAACTGCATAAGCAATAAAGAATATTAGCGCAAGAATAAAGTATTCCACCTTGGTTACCTAAGGATCCTACATCCTACCCTTTGGTATCCACTTATTGGGAAGATCAGTTCCACCCGGAATGGAATCCCTTTTTACGAAGAAAAATTGGTTCCTCCAGAGGGTACCATTTAGGGTAACTTCGGAAATGGGGGTCACTTGGTGATGTTTCGATTTGAAGACGAAGCGTTTGAAACCATGGGTAACAAGATTGTACAGGAATGATAACTCTGCTAAACCAAACTCAATACCCTCCCCTACGGTTATTCTTTCTATGGTATGAAGGACTCTCCACAACATCAGCATGGCCTGGATATAACAAATCCCCGTCAAATTGAAGAACCTTTTAGTGAAGTCGGGAAAAGGGTATTTATAACCTATGAGAAAAGGTTGGGCCGGAAAGCAAACCCTGTTTTTTGAAATGTTGTCGCTACGGGCTGTGGATCGAAGGGTCGGAAAACTGTCTCGGCTGGAAAATGTGATAGGATTTCATCGATTTCCGAATCTGTGAGTTTACAGATATCGAAAGAAGGTGATTGAAGGATACCTTGCGAGTAAAGATCATCGGGGTCGGTATGGTTGAAAGAAGAAGAGAAAGAGGATAAAGAAACGGTCAACATGTTGAAAGAAAATAAACAAGAAGAAAGAAGGATACCTGAAAGACGGCTGGATATGTGGTTATAAAAGAGATATGGTCATCGCATATATAGGCGGCGTATAACAATGGTTAGTAGATATTAACCGCCTGACACACGTCTAATCGTCTTCTTTGCAGTAAGTTTGAATTTCAAAATGACAGTTGTGTTCCACTTTCACCCTCCATTTTGGGGGGCAATTGTTAGGGCATGAATTTTATGCTGAGGATCTTTAACTATCTTATGGATAGATTATCCTTGAGATATGTATCAGGGTATAAAGGATCGACGATCCTCAGTATTATTTGTTTACTAATGATTGTGTTTAGTATGGTGATGTGTTAGACAGGTATAACAATTTTAAGACGTGCTAGCATCAACTATCCTCACGGAATATTCTCTCGCTGGAATATGGATTCAGGATCCTTATTCAATGTAGCTGTTAATGGACGAATTCATGTGAAGATTGATGTTTGAATATCAACAACGGCTCTAAGACTTGTTCTTCCGCTTATCTCGCTACTGACTTCTGTGGCACGTGGTCAAAGTAAGGGGAGTGGCTAGTGGAGGACTTGCGGATTATTAGGAGTTATTGTTAATTGTATTTTGTTTATATTATCAAGTTATGAACGACTAGATAGACACATGTACTCTCACACAAACTAGAGCAGAACCAAATATTCTCTCTATTCACAAGATTATTTTGTAACGTCGATTATAAACTCCACAACAATTGTAATCATCTTTTACCATTAATAAACTTGACGGTGATAGTTTTCACCGTCCGGGGTTTTTTGTGCCGGAAATTACTATAATCACGTACCATCCGACCAAAGATTACCTTGTTAATCCTTGACCGAAGCAATTCGACCAAAGATTACCTTGTTATTTTTTGACCAAAGTAAGATTATCGTAATTAAGGGTTTTTTCCCTCGTGATCAAATCATTGTCTTCATCAAGATTTCGATTATACATTCACTATTATCGTGTTAGCACTAAACCTCACTTGACAGATTTGGATACATTATCCTTAGCTGATTTTTATCCAAAACAATTATATCTTTAGAAATTATTATATTCAAGGATCCAAGATCCTTAAACAGTTTTCAAAAGGATAATTTATCTTTAAAACTTTTCATAAAGCTAAACCATAACAACTATGCTTTCATAATAAACAAACATTAACAATTCAAAAGATTGAAGTTATTATTAAGATCACCTTGACTTACCAAAAATTCTAACTTGGATTTCACCATATAAAGAAGGACCATCCACCTGGGTTAAACAGGTGTTACTAGCTGTTCATGATTTGCAGGGAGAATAAGAGGTATTGGATATATAGCTGGAAGGGAAGTTCCCACGTAAACTCTATAGATATATGATAATTATATCTAGTTTGTTAAATCTCATCTGTGTTTGCAGGAAGTTTGAATTTAAAGGCAAAGTAACAGTTGTGATCTCATCACAACAGCCATTTTGGGGGCAATTGTTAGGGCACATAAATTTGACATAGTGGATATTATTCTGGTATATGTTCTGGATCAGTTATCCTTAGCATGTGTTCCGGATCCTGTCAGGATCAAGGATCCTTAATACTTATTATTTACTAACGATTGTTCTGTTTGTTATATTGATATCTTGGCAGATATAACGGATAAAGACCAAGTCTAACCCATAATTTCGCAATTAAAGTCATAAACCACGTTGTCAATGCATGAAACGGATATATTGAAGGAGTGGCTTGATTATAGGCTAAAAACAGGGATATTTGATTCGTATTTTTGTATATATTGAAGCTCGATCAGCTAGGCTACACACATCATACACGACTTACACTTCTTTCACTGCAATATCAATAATAAACACACACTTAGCATTCATTGTAATCATTAATCAAAGCTTCCAACTTTGTAACCTTATTTTCTTGATTAATATAGTGGTGATAGACGATTTGTCATCACCCCGGGTTTTTGTTTCGGTGATCATCATCCGATCAAGGGATTTTCCTCGTAACAAATCCTTGTGTTCATCCTTATTTCGTTTACATAATCACCATTGTTATACAAGCACTCTGCCTCACAAAACTGATTTGGTTACATTATCCTTAAAACCGATTTTTGACCGAAACAACTTCCATCCTTTTTCTTAACGAATAACATAGATGCGCTCCATAGAGAAACACTTGGTCATATAAAACCATTATCAAGGAGTTCTTGCAACCGAGACATCAATTTTTCATCTCAGAAGTCTCTTGGAGGTAAGGTGCTTTTGCGACGGGCTGTGTTCCTGGTATCAACTCTATCTGGAATACTACCTTTCGTTCCGGTGGTAACTTCGGAAGGTCCTCTGGGAACACTTCTGGATAGTCGCACACTAAAGGAACGTCTTTCACTTCTTTCATCTCGACCGTAGCTTTGACAACATACGCTAGGTAAGCACTGGACCCTCGCCTCATCAAATCCTCGGCTTTTATCATCGAATATACGTAAACCCCTGAACTTTCTTTATCACCATAAACTGTCACCGTACCACCATCCAAAGATTTTCACCTTATCAACCTACTTTTACATACTATCTGAGCCTCGAACTCAAATAGCCAATCCATTCCCAAAACCACATCGATCCCTCCTAAGGTCATTACATACAGGGTAACAAGGAACTCACGCCCCTCTAATTCTATCTTACAATCCTTAACCATTCTCATTACTTTAACATAGGTTTCACTAGCAGTTTCCACAGAAAAGGTTTTAGGCACACGACAACATTTTATTTTTGCTAACTTGCAAAATGTCATAGCTACAAAACTTCTATCCGCACCAGAATCAAACAACACAGAAGCATAAATACCATTTACTAGAAACATAGATGTTACAACGTATGGAATCTGCTTGGCTTGTTCATTTGTAAGCATATAGGTTATGGTCTTTGGCCTAGACTGATCAGCATCCTTCTTCCTACTTACTCTAGATTCACCATCAGTGCATTCCCTTACCATATGACCCGTTTTACCGTACTTGTAACATGCGGGCTTTGTATTGCATTCTTAAGCATAATACCCCACAATCCCACACTTATAACATGAATTTTACCCAAACATGCACTCTCTACCTTGATATTTCCCACATTTGTGACAAACATCAGTACCCTTACCCAATTGCACTCACCACCGTGCAACTTACCAGACGTCTTACATGACTTCTTCTCGCACACCTTCTGCCTCTTATCCTTGCCGGGGAGTTTAGCAGGAGCGACCCATTTCTTTTCTTTCTTCTCTTCTACTTCCACATCATTCACAATTAGGTCATCATAAACCATCTATGCTAGTTCAACAGTAGAGTCAAATGTGGTAGGTTTACTAGCACTGACTAAGGTGCGAGCGTTTTGTGGAAGTCCTCTTATGTAGGGGTGTTCAAAATCGGATATCCGAAGTTTCGGATAGTAAATTTCACTATCCTAATCCGTATCCCAATTTTTGGATATCCGTTCGGATAATTAAACGGATATATGAAATTCTAAGAAACAAAATAAATCTTAAATTATAAACACACGTAGATTACACAGTGTCCCATCCCAAATTCTAAAAGGAAATTTCATAGTTCCATGAATCCAACCCCATCATCATAACATCAACTACATCAACGACCACCACCATATCTGGTAAAGAGCTGCCGCCAACCACCAAACATCTTTCTACTCTCCCTTCCATTTCATGTGAAGAACTAATCTTAAAAGCATAGATGAGGAAGAAAGCGTTTTTTGGATTCAGAGGTGATGTGAAGGTAAGAAATGGCTTGGGTCAGAGCCTAGGAGGTTATCCGGTGGTGGTGTGGTGGTGCTATGAACTGATTATGGATCCATGATTTGGAATTAACATTTAGGAATAAAGAATGAATGAGCGACGGAGGCGTCTAGAGTGTAGGGTTTGGTTAAAGATACATGTGTATATATTTTTTAATACAATAAATAATTAAAAAATATTAAATTTAATATTTCGGATAGTTTGGATATTCAAACTATCCGAAAAATCTCCGAATTGCTATCCGAATCCGAATTCAAATTTTTGGATATCCGGGATTCGGATATCCGAAATTTCCATTATAGTTTGAATTCAGATTTTCAGATAAATCGGATACGGATTCGGATTCGGATTGTTTTGAACACCCTTACTCTTATGTAGCACATGTTCTCTTCATCTCAGTATTCACCATATCGGGAAATCATCTGGACATGTAGTTGAATTCAGTGTTATACTCGCGGTGGGTCATCTTAACCGCTTTCAGATTCAAAAACTTTAACTAAGCCCTCCGTACCTCAACATCAGCACAAAAACGCTTCATTACCATCTTCTTCAGATCATCCCATCTCATATCCTTAATCTCCTCCGAAGTCTTTCTCTGTTCAACAGTCTCCCACCAAATGATGGCCTCATCATCAAACGACTGGCTAGCAAATCCCACCGCTTGATCGGGACGACACTCACTGATTCAGCTAACTTTATCCATATCAGTTATCCATTGGAGAGTGGTATTGCATCACCCATACCAGTCAGTTTCGGTGGGTCACAACCTTTGAATGACTTATAGTTGCACCTATTACGACCTTTCTCCTTCTGTAGGTTCCCAGCCGGATCTACACGGAATATCTCGTTCTACGTAGGTGCAGAATCCCTACGTAATACGTTACGAGCGTAGAAGAAGATATACGTTAACACAATCGAACACACGTTACAATAAGCAAAGACTTGTTATATTGCAACCGTAAACACGTGATATCAATCACAAACACTGGACTCGTAAACTAGATATAATGATAACTACTCGTACTACCCGATTTAGCCGTAACCTAATGCATATATAACCACGACAACTTCGCCTGGCATGTTCAGGTGAAATTGTCACTAACTTCGCTTATCTAACAAGTTCGCCTATATCAGCGAACTTGTTAGCTAACTTCGCTTAATACACAATACTAATCCAAACGACTCGATTACAGATACTAGACACTGAACTACTGACATCATGTACCAACAGACTCCCCCTTGGCAGTAGCTTCATATCTTTATCTTCAAAACACGTGTCTCGTAATCTTCAACAATCTTGCATCTTCATCTTTAAGCATGCACTCCTTCTCGTACACAAACAGAAACAACTCTTTGATATTTCCTCGCTTCTTCTTTCCAAGCAGGAATATAGAATATCTTCTTCTCATTCAGCATCTGCAGATCAGCTTGAGACAAGTTCACTAGATGCATCGGATCATATACTCTCAGCAGCTCTTGTTCATCTTCGTCCTCCATAACTGCTTCAGCTGTCTCACAATCTACATACCACCACTTCAGATCTTTCAGCACATCCTTGGGCATTTGTTTCATCAGCACTTCTTTTAAACACCGGATCGGTTTATACTTCATAATCATCCAAGGCTTGCCATCTGCTCTCAATCCTCTATCTTTGTCTTCAATAAGTTTTCCCTTTTGTGGTTTCAACAGCTCGAACTTCTTCTCTTTTATACTTTCCTTCCAAACAATCTTCCCAATGACTCTAGCCATATTATCACCACTTCTGTTTATTAACCCCAATCTGGCTAAGTCTTTCACTTCACACTCAAGCAAAGTATTCAACGATCTTAACAGCCTTTTGAAGTACTGAACACCATCACATCTTTTAATCACGAAGAGCCTCAACTGCTCATCATATATCCAGCAAATAATCGTCTTTTTCGCTTCAGCATAGCCTCTAATGCTGTAACTCTTCTTAAACATAGTAGGGACCGCCGGTTTCTTCGTTTTTACAAACCACTGAGCATAGCTTTCTTTCCATCTAGGCTGCTCTTCCCATTCTGTCTCATCATTTCCAATCTCTTGACTCATATTTGCCTTATCGACTTCCGGAATCTCATGCTCCACATTCTCTTCTACTATCTCTCCCTCTTCTATCTCATAATCAATAACTATCTCTGCACCAATCTTCTCAATCTCTTCAACTGGTAACACATCATCATCACCTATCAACTCATCATCCATCTCCTCAACGTCCACTACCACCACATCATCACCACCAACTGCACTTGTCGACTCCCCCTGAGATGTGGAAGTCCCAAGAGCACGTCCACTACCACTACATCATCACCACCAGCTGCACTTGTCGACTCCCCCTGAGATGTGGAAGTCCCAAGAGCACGTCCACTACCACCACATCATCACCACCAGCTGCACTTGTCGACTCCCCCTGAGATGTGGAAGTCCCAAGAGCTTGTTCAGTTCTTGGCAACTCTCCACCTGCACCTTTCGATGCATTGGGATCATCGTCTCTATCATTTCTCTTCTTAGTCCTCAGCTCATCGCCTTTACAGCTCGTCTCCCCCTGAGATGCCAAGAACTCCTTCAAAGCATCAATGATTTTGCCATGTTCTACCAGCAGGGACGACTGTATCTGATTCTCTGCAACGAGGCGTTGAATAGCATGGGTCTGGATAAGATTCACCCTTGATTGTTCTGCCACGACCCATTCAAGTGCTGCTATTCTTTCAGAGTCTGATAAGGTTGCATCGAAATCAAACCTCAGATGAGATATATCTTGAGTGTACTGAGGAGGGATTTCTAATGTAACCGGGACCTCAAAAGTAGGCTTAAACGTAACCGCAGGTGGCAACGTAACTGGTAATCCTGCAGTTGCTACAACCGTCGACTCAATAAATCGTGCCACGACCTCCATTGGAGTAAGAGTTGGAGGTGGCAACGATACAATCTCAGGAGCCGAAAGTTGGAATGTAGTGGGTGGGAGGCCGAATGCTGATGAGGTAGCCACCACGGGAACATCCGTAGCGCTTGGCCTTGTAACTTGTAATGATGAAGGGACCATTGTCATACCGGACATTGCGGGTGGGGTGAAACGTACCACCCTCGAGCTCTCACCAGCTCCCGATCCTGCACCTGCCCGTTCCCTTCTTGATCTACGAATCAACTGTTGAACTTCTTCCTCATAATCTGACTCGCTGTCATCATCAGTTCTCTTTCTTTTCCCATGAATACGTTCTTGATTTACCAAGAATCGTCTCGCTACATTCACATCATTATCAGAATCAGAATTAGCTACCGTTGTAGCTGTCCTAGTCACATTCACACTCGAGACTTGTGCAATCGAGACTTGTACATCTTCCTCAGGGTCAACCCTCTCCATGTCAAAGAAGCCTTGACCGCCAAACGCGGCATCAAGGTCTACGTTCTCCTCCGGTGACACAACAGGAGCAGCAGGTATAGCTTGAGGTGCTGCAGCCTGTTGTGGTGCCGGGTCCCGAAACTCGTCCCCACGAGCAGGCACATACTCCGGGTTGATCAAGTACCCAAATAGTGGAGTATGTCGAGGACGGAGCTCAGGTTTACTCCTCGCACTGGAAGATCCGCATTGGGCGAAGATTCTTTTACTCACACTTCCTACATATCTGATTGGGCGGCGCTGAGGTAGCGTTGGAGCAACATGATTCAAGATCATTTGGAGAAATCTTGGATACATGAGAAATCTCTCACGCGTCACCGCTCTTCTTTGTCGATCTATCTCATAGAAGACCATCTGACTAAAGCTGTAACGCTTATTATAAGTCAGAGCAGTCATCGCCGACTGCATGGTCGCGCCCATCCCATCAGTGCCCGCCTTTCTCCCTGACATGCACACAATCATGACATGCATGAGAAAGCGCCACTGGTCAAGCAAGAATCCCTTCCTTCTCTGAGTATCTCCCAAGGGACCAGAGTATCCCATCCTCAGAAACGCTCCATCTCGGAAAGGAGCCACAAAATCTGTCGGGTCATCCCTCGTCTCATCTCCAAACCGTAAAGCCGCCCGGATCTGTTCAGATGAGAACTGAACAATCTGATTGTTAACCGTTGCACGCATCACCGGGGGCTCGACTCGACAGTCATATTCCACGGTCTGCCAAAAATCCTCGATGTTTGGCAAGGATATCGGCAGAGTTGTGGTAATCGCGTGGAATATACGCGAGCGGAGTAAGAACGTGATGATCTCGCGGAAATCATAAACACTACTCGCATCCGGGTCTAATGTAATGTACATGTTATGACCCGGGAAAAACTGTCTTTGGTTGTCTCCTCCATCATCACCACCTGCGCCTCCTGCTCCAGCTACAGCAGCCATTTCTGCAACAAACAGACTAAGTTAGATAAACGTCAATGCAAATCACAAGTTCGCCTATTACCATGAGCGAAGTTGTGATTTATTCTGTATAGGCGAAGTTAGAGGTGGTGCGAAGTTGGGAACAACTTCGCCTCAACTTGAACTTCGCCGGATAACAGTTAAGTAAAAAGGTCCAGGCGAAGTTAATGATAACTTCGCCTAACCACAACATCGCCTCAAATACTGTTACATAATAAATTATCAGGCGAAGTTAAGAATAACTTCGCCTAACCTGTAAGTTCGCCTGAATATGAATCGGCAACAGTTAGGTTTTCGAATCGACGTGTAGTTGATGAATTTGGAGATTGAGGATGTCGTAAAACATTATTTTATGACGATCTAGACGTTCAAGTAGATTACGACCACGTAATAACAAGTTTGAAAATCGGGTGTTAAGGTTTCGACAAAACAGGGTCACAAATCGGGTCGAAACACACTTTGATTAACAACAATTGACAGCGAATATATGATATATCGAACCTACACACCTTGAATCGGATTAGAATTGAAGGAAAAATAACACAGATGATCGATCGATAAGTTCGCTTAGGGTTCGGATAATAAGTTCGCCGGGTGAGTGGAAGATAAGTTCGCTGGTTTTAAAAGATAATGAACAGTTTGACCTTAAAACTTCTTTATATAGGGTCAGAGTTATACAGGCGAAGTTATGGATAACTTCGCCTATTGCAGGCGAAGTTATGCACAACTTCGCTGATATTAGAATTTTACAAAACAAACCCCATAATTTGAACAATTTGCAATTAAGTTTTAAAACAACCTTTAAAGCGTTAAATGATACGATCAAGACCAAGTAACCAGGTATAAAATCAAACAAATACATAAGTAGAAAAATATTTTAACAATAAAGTACACGGGATCAAATTTCAGTCTCGACAGGGACTACCATGTTTTAGAAAAGATCCGAACAGGAATCATACTAATTAAGTGACTGTCACACAGATCCGTGTTCAGCTGTATTATGACATAAAGAAACAGGCTGTAAGCAGGTAAATAACTTAAAATGGTTTTCATCGCTTCTGTGATACGGGTTAGGTTCAATTAAACTCAAAATTTAAATGGGCAACAACTCAGAGATTATGATGCCTCCTATCTATTCTCACAGCGTATTTGGCTTTCCCCAAGTCACCCCGAGTTAACCTCGACCCGTAGTGTCTGATTAAATAGTAATTACTCTTCGATCTTCAGACTCTTCTTCCCGTTATCTATCTTGCATCTTGATTGAGAAGTTTTATCATTATGAACTCTAGAATGTCTCAATAACACACACACATTTTTTTTAAAAGTATTTACACAACTTCAGAAAAACTACGGCAAGTCTCGAATCTGGATCACTGCAGTATCTTGATACGCTATCTTCACGGGAATCAGAACACTCACGGGCTCGTGTATGACTGGGTAATCGCTTTTCTGCCTATCATTCGGAAAGATATATATGGAGACGTACACAACTCTTAAGGAGTTTCCACGTAAAATCGAGTAGATTTAGTTAGTATCACTTCTACTTTTACGCACCATAAAAAGATTACCATGACATACAATGACTGTTCTAAAGTCTTTTAGGCCTAATACCTTCATTAGTTAAGCACACAGAATCAGTATATCTATCACTTTCCAAGGTTGGATTAATTTTCTGTTAAACATAGTAAAGGAACTTCTTACGAAGTAGTAGACTTGAAAATTAATTTCATCTCCCATAAAAAAAAATTTTAAGTTCTATCGCCCTGATCAAGTCAAAGTCTTCAGGTAAACGGCTAACCTGAAGATCCAATGGATCAGCTGGACCGACCACATACGAGTATGTGTCCTTCTAACTAAGTTTGAACGACTAATTTTCAACGAAAGAATAAAAACTCATCATAAACCGCCCCGGTCACTTTCAGTCATCTGGTTAATGGCTATCCTCATATTCTACAAGTAGAAATGAGGACCAAACATATCCGAAGATATGTCCTTCAAACTGAGGCAACCGACATAATTCTAAGCGATAGTGACATTTTTTTTTATTTTATTTTTGTTTTTTTTTTGTTTTTTTTTTTGTTTTTTTTTAAACAAAGTCATAAAACACGGTTACTCGGGATTGATCATCCCATTCAGCTCAACAAGGTTTTGAAAACGATTTTTGTCAAACGCTTTAGTAAAATAGTCAGCGAAATTATCTAAGGTATCAACCTTTTCGAGCACAATCAGTTTCTTCTCAGCACAATCCCGTATAAAATGATGACGGATGTCAATATGTTTAGTTTTGCTATGCTTTACGGGATTGTTAGTTACTGAGATAGCAGCAGTGTTATCAATGCAAATAGGAGTATGAGTGAAATTCAGACCATAATCGCGCAACTGTTGTTGAATCCAAAGAACCTGGGAGCAGCAGTTGGATGCTGCCATGTATTCTGCTTCACAGGTTGAAATGGCGACTGAGGTCTGCTTCTTGCATTGCCATGACACTAATCTGCCTCCAAGAAACTGACAACCACCTGTTGTTGACTTCCGACTCTGATTGCATCCTCCATAATCAGAATCTGTGTAGGCGACCAACTCCAAGTCTCCTCCTCTCGTGTACCACAACCCCAGCTTAGGTTTGCCTTTGAGATAGCGCAATATCCTCTTCGCACCCTTCAAGTGAGATTCCTTTGGGTTTGCCTGAAAGCGTGCACAAAGACAAACTGCAAACATAATATCAGGTCTAGAAGCAGTTAAGTACATTAAAGAACCTATTATTGCCCGATATTGGGTTGGGTCCACGTCTACATCGTTGTCTGAATCAGCACCCAATTTATGGTTGACGCAGACTGGAGTATCAAATGGAGTGCTGTCCTCCATTTTGAAGCGTTTGAGAACATCATGAACATACTTAGTCTGATGAATGAACATCCCATCTTTCTTCTGATCAACCTGCAGTCCTAAAAAGAAAGTTAGTTCACCCATAGCACTCATTTCAAATCTCTTTTTCATGACGGCCTCAAACTCCTGACAGATGGCGACTTTTGATGCAGCAAAGATGATGTCGTCCACGTAGACTTGCACCAGAAGAAAGTCGCTCCCTTTTCTCTTAAAGAACAATGTGCTATCAATCTTTCCCCTTTCAAACTCATTCTCAAGCAAGTAATCAGATAGTGTTGAATACCAGGCACGAGGGGCCTGATGTAGTCCATACAGCGCTTTACTTAGCTTGTACACGTGATCGGGAAAGTCTGGGTCAGGAAAACCCGGAGGTTGCTCAACGTACACAACCTCATCGACTTTACCGTTAAGGAACGCACTCTTCACGTCTAGCTGAAATACCTTCATCTCCTTGTGTGCAGCAAATGCCAAAAACAATCGAATGGCTTCCAATCTCGCCACAGGAGCAAACACCTCATTGTAATCGATCCCCTCTTGCTGATTAAAACCTTTTACCACCAGCCTCGCCTTGTTCCTGATAATAATCCCTTTCTCATCTCTCTTGCATTTGAAAACCCATTTGGTGCCAATCGCATGCACATTCTTCGGTTTTGCAACCAAATTCCATCTTCTTGAACTGGGCTAACTCTTCTTGCATAGCTTCGACCCACGAGCTGTCCTTGAGAGCCATTTGACAGTTCTTTGGTTCAATCTGGCTGATGAAGCAGGTGTACAAGCATTCGTTAATGATGCCTGATTCTTTAATGCTTGTGTAAACACAGGTGTGCTCATTCAAGCTTTGTCTTGTTTGTACACCGTCGGACAGATCACCTATCACGTTCTCCAAAGGGTGATTTTTGTGAATTCTCGTAGTCGGAACCGCACTGACTTGCAGATTGTCTTCCAGGTTCGAAGATAGCTCATCAATGGGTGATTGTTGTTGAGAGTAAAACGGATTGAAGAATTCCTCTTCTGTAGAGGCAGCAGGGGTATCGACAGCATTTGACGAGGAAGGCTGACATTCATCATACTGCGGTCGTTGCACCAAAGTGTCTTCCTCATCGTAAATCATCTTCGTAGCAATTCTCTCATCAACTTCTGCACAATCCAAATAAGGCATGTTAAAAGATTTAAAAAGCCTATCATAGTCGAAAACCCCAGCGGGTCCCGTGCTTGGTTTTGGTGATTTGTAACTTGTGATATCAGTGTTACACACCACCTCAACCTTGCTGGTCGATGTATTAAAGACTCGTCTGTTGGGAGTCCCAACAACGTATCCGACTAAAATACCTTCGTCGGCTATTTCACCAAATTTAGAATTTGTCTTTAATATCGAACACGGGGACCCGAATGGTTCGAGACCACTCAAGTTGGGCTTTCTCCCATGCATAAGTTCATAACATGTTTTATTCAGTCTTTTAAATGTTAAAACTCTATTAAGGATATAACAGGCTGTTGCAACAGCTTCAGCCCAGAACACCACAGGAAGTTTCGAATCAGCCAGCATGGTTCTGGCTCCTTCAATTAACGTTCTGTTCTTCCTCTCAGCCACTCCATTTTGTTGCGGAGTATACGGAGCGCTGTACTGGTGTTCTATCCCTTTCTGTAAGCAGAAGATCTCCATCTCATAATTTTTGAACTCTGTCCCATTGTCACTCCTGATGTATTTGACCCTTTTCCCCATGATATTCTCAACCTTGGTAATCAAATTTTTTACCATCTGAACCGTTTGATCCTTTGACTTCAGGAAATATACCCAAGAATATCGAGAGAAATCATCAGTTATCACCAAGCAGTATGATGTTCCACCTAGACTTTTTACATTCACGGGACCGAAGAGATCCATTTGAAGTAGGTCTAGGGTACTGACTATTGAATTAACCTTCTTGGTGTGATGGGATTTCTTGTGTTGCTTTCCCTTCTTGCATGATAGGCATTGGTCTTCAAAGTTGAAGTTCTTCAAGGGAACACCCAGCACCAGCCCATTCTTGACAATGTAGTTCATTTTCCGAAGATGAATATGCCCCATTCTTCTATGCCATAACTCGGACTCCGATTCAGTTGCTTTTGACAGAAGACACGATTCTTCTGTAGCCATCTCAGTCGACCTCATGTCCATAATATACGTATTCTTTTCTCTTGGAGCCTTCATTAAAATCCAATCCTCTGGTATCTTGAAACTAGGATATAGCACGATCGCCAAATTCTTGGTAAAGAGCATGGTGTAATCTTTGTCACATATCTGCGATACACTCAGCAGATTATGCTTCAGTTCTTCAACGAAATTCACTTTCTCTAACGTCATTTTTCCGTTAGTCACCGTCCCTATTCCTGTAATCCTTCCACCGCTCTCTCCAGCAAAACTCACTCTTCCTCCTTGAATAGGTTTCCATTCGTGTAACAAATTCTTGTTACCCGTCATGTGCCGGGAACAGCCGCTAGCCACAACCCATAGATTGTTTGCAGCCCTGTTCAACTGTTCCTGCACGATTAAAGCAGCTGATTAAAATCTGGGGACCCAAGACCTATTGGTCTTGGGTCGATACATCCCGTACCTTGGCTGTCCAAAGTTAGTATCAGAATAATTTCTGTAAGTCCTAAAAGGATACCTTCTTGTAGATTGACTATGAGGCCATCCAAACCTTCGTGAATTAAATGAATTATTACTTATGGTTTGGTTGTTAGCAGTGAAAAACTGAGATCGATTTCTTTGAAAACCAGGATTAGTCCAATTTCTGAACTTTGATGAGTTTTCATTTTTACCATTATAGTGATTACGGTTAGTTCTGTTCTCAATTTTCGAAGGCCTCACACCTCTGAATCTCTGCTTCAGAGGGCAATCAGCAATTAGGTGTCCTAATTGATTACATCTGAAACAACTCCTGTGTTCAACTTTCTTTTCAATAGTTGTTTTAGATGTTGAGGCTGCATTACTGCCCGCTTGTCTCACATATGGTGGGACATACGGGTTTAGTGGAGATTTCTTTTCAGTTGTTTTATTTTTCTCTCCACATTTTGGTAACACTGCCTCTTGATTTGTCTCACTAGACTCGGATGACTTGTCCGAATTTGATGAGACAGGACTAGGAGCAGAAATCTTAACACTCGAAACAGGCTTACTTGTTTCACCTTTACTAACTTCTGGTTCTTTAATAGTAACCTTAACCTGAACTGTCTGACCAAAATCAACATCAATAGATTTCTGATTACTAGGATCATAAGTGTAATTATGATTGTACGGTGGTGGAACTTCATGATATCCAATTCCTCCCCTTTTAACTGGGGAACCTTGATCACTAACGAGGTGATCAAGTATAGCGGAGGAATTTCTAAATTGCTCAAGTTTCCTGTTTAGTTCCACCACTTTCACCTGGTGATCAGCTATCTGTTTATCCCTTTCAGCTATTAGTTTGGTTTTCTCTTCTAACACTTCATAGCTAAGATCAATTACTTGAATTTTTTCAGCTAGATTTGCTTTAAGACTCCTAATATCTTTCTCACTAGCTTTTATTTTTACTTTATAACTGTTTTCTCTAGCTTTAGTGAAATGATGATCTTCCTTTAGTGTTTTAAATTGAGCATCCAAACTAACAAACTAATCAGTTATAGTTGTCAATTGTTCAGACAGATTTTCACATTTAGTACAAGGGAGTTTAGTACTTACCTCGGATAGCTGATCTGTCACATCGGCCATGAAAGCTTGATTTTCTCCAGTCACCTTCTCACTTTCTGCAGTTTCGATGTTCGCCAAATTAGCCTGTTCAAACACTTCCTCAACATGCAGATTCCAGTTGTACTCCCCATTTTGTCTGGATATCATGGCTCTATTCTCATTACCACTTCCACTCTGCTGTGTAGACCTGTTCTGACTACGTTCTACACATTCATTTGTGCACTCCTTCGCAAAGTGACCATTCTGTTGACAGTTGTAACACCTAACCTTTGACTTATCAAACCCTGGTCTTTCACCCACAAACTTCCTACCAGTCTTCTTCATAAACCGTTTAACCCTTCTCACAATCATTGCCATCTGCCACTGCAGATCCATCTCTTCCAGATCATCAGCGTCGATCTGATCATAGTCTTCGTCTAACGTTGCAGGATCAACAATCTTACCTTGAATGTAATTTTCATACGAAGCAATGAAAGATGCATATAGAGCAAACTGCTGTTCAGCAGATTTAACACTCATGGGCATCTTAGAGTAGTTGTTGTTCGAAACACTTGGGGAAAAACTACTCTTGGTTGCTTGAGGTTTAGAAGCATTTGATCCACCAGCTACAAAACACACATCACCATTCATGTTGAGAGATACATGACCTTCATGTGTTGAGTTAGCGCCCGAGTCTCCTTTTGAGTAGTAAGCATACGATTCAGACTTCGAACTTGAACTTGAGTTAACTTTTGCACCATACATTCCTGGATCCTGAACCTGATCAGTTGGTGTCTCTTTTCGAACCATGTTAAGTTCAAACGTTCGTAGTTTGTTGACTGCTGTTTCCAAGTCATAGTCGGCAAACTCTTTGTCTTCCCTCATCAACACAGTGTACATCTCCCATTTCGGTGGGAGAGCATCAAGAAGCTTTTCAACGACCTCCTCTTCTTTGTAAGCAATGGAATAATTGCTTAGTTCGGTCATCAGATGATAATATCTCGTGATGATATCATCAAGTGATTCATTCTTCAGATACTTGAACACCGAGAATTGGGTTTTGAGAAGTTTAATCTTTGATGCGCGAATCCCCACATTACCCTCAAAGCGGTTTTCAAGTGCTTCCCATAGCTCTCTAGCAGTTTTGTACTTCCTGAAGGTGTGAAGAATCTCTTGTGGAAGAGCCATTGTTATCGCTGCATGAGCTTTGCTTTCAGCCTCATACATTTTCTTTTCTTCTTCTTCCATCTTGTTGTATTTCTTAATCTAATCACGACCCTCATACTCAGCAGTTGGTGGAATGTAACCATCTTGTATGCACACCCACATTTTAGCATCTTGGTACTTGACATATTGTTCAAACCGATCCTTCCATGCTACAAAATCGGTTCCCTTAAGCATCTTCGGTGCCTTTGTAGCTGAACCCGCTTCCACTTCCATCTTCACCAGTTCCGTAATATTTATTGAAGTCATCTTTCACGAAACACAAAGAAACCCGAAAAATAAAAATTTTATTTTTAACAGTACTGTAGGCGAAGTTGTGGATAACTTCGCTTAAGTCTGAACTTCGCTGATTCTGAACTTCACTCCCCTTGTTAAATTCGCCTGATTCGGCGAAGTTGTAGATAACTTCGCTTGTGATAAGCGAACTTGTGAAGTAGGCGAAGTTGTGGATAACTTCGCTTGAGATAAGCGAACTTGAGAGGTAGGCGAAGTTGTGGATAACTTCGCTTAACCTTATATCTTCGCCTAAACCCTACTAACAGTGACGGCAACTTCGCCTGATGAACACGATGATTTTGCAGGTTTGATTTTTGGGTTTTGCCAGGTATGTGAAGGTGTAATGGGTTGTTTATGATGGTGGGAGGTGAGTAGGACACAAAAACTCGGTAAACTCGTCCCGCGAATAGTCAAACGAAATGATTTCTACACCCGCGTGATAATCCCGAACCACACAATCACGAGCAAAAGCTCTGATACCAATTGTAGCTTCCCAGCCGGATCTACATGGAATATCTCGTTCTACGTAGGTGCGGAATCCCTACGTAATACGTTACGAGCGTAGAAGACGATATACGTTAACACAATCGAACACACGTTACAATAAGCAAAGACTTGTTATATTCCAACCGTAAACACGTGATATCAATCACAAACACTGGACTCGTAAACTCGATATAATGATAACTACTCGTACTACCCGATTCAGCCGTAACCTAATGTATATATAACCACGACAACTTCGCTGGCATGTTCAGGCGAAGTTGTCACTAACTTCGCTTATCTAACAAGTTCGCCTATATCAGCGAACTTGTTAGCTAACTTCGCTTAATACACAATACTAATCCAAACGACTCGATTACAGACACTAGACACTGAACTACTGACATCATGTACCAACACCTTCTTACTCACCTTCATAGACCGGACTTCACTCGCTCTCCTATTTCAGTTTCATCAACCCTCTGACTATCTTCCCCGGTATGCTCAGTAGTTTTGTTACCTTCGCTTGACTTTAGTACTCTTACTATTACTTCCCACATACATTTCGAGTTGCAAATCTTTCAATGCATTAGCCACAACTTGAGCGATGACAGCTTGAATAGCAGGGTCAAGTTGATACCCCACGTTGTTACTCGAGCCTCACACAGACACATTATCTTCTTCCCTTTTGTTAGTCACCACTTCAACAGGGGGCAACAGGTTTACACATGGCCTACCACGGCGTCCCGCACGGCCTCTATGTCCAATAACTCTCCAGTTTTTAGTAAAATAAGGCAAATTGGAAATAAGTAATCTAATGTTTTGTGTATTGGCCGATAATAATTCCACATTTAAAAATATCTACCAACGGTACAACATTTCAATTATTTTTCTCTCGATGGACCTCCGTAAAAAACACTTAACGTCGTTAGGTGTTCTGTCAAATTTCAAACTGATTTTTTAGGGTTTTTGATCAGAAGAAAGATACGAGATGACTAATGTAAAACTTATATCGAAATGGTGATTCAAATGGCTTGATATTTGTTAATTGGAAATTCAAACACCCGAATTAAAATAATGTTTCGTCGTTTGGATCACCGTTTTAAGATTATTTTTACGTCATTCTACTTGTATCATTCTTCTAATCAAAAGCCCTAAAACATCAATCAAAAATTTGAAAAAATACTTAATGATGTCAAGTGTTTTTTTAATAGAGGTCAATTGAGAGAAAAATAGTCGAAATGTTGACCGTTGGTAGAGATTTTTAAAGGTATGATTATTATCGTCCAATAAACAAAAGATGAGATTATTTATTTCCGGTTTGACTTAAAATAATAACAAAAGGATTTAATATAATTGTGTGTTATTATTTAACTTAAATAAATATCATAATGAGCTTAAAAACTAATTACTCATGGACTTGAAAGAAGAAAGTGGGCTTGGAGCCTATATGCTTGAGAGTATATAAAATCCTTACACCCTTGCTTAAAACCTAAAACCCTACACACCCTCCATTCATATTGTAAGTCCCGTAGAAGGATCTTTTAATATGATATCAACAATATTTTTCCAATTATGGAATCCTAACAAGAGATGATTCAAGACAATAAACAAGAACAAGTAAATCACACAATATGATGCTTCAAAACACACGTTATTATTAACATCTGGTTCTTAAGAACTTGATTAAAATACTCGTTCACCACAATGACAATATGAACGGCCAACCGAAACCCTATACAATATGATTTATATATAAGGTAGCCAACACACAAGCCCAAAAAAAAGCCCAAAGCCCACCGAGATCCATAAAGGATCTCAGTTTACATTCATAACCCAAACCACAACTAACTAAGTACAAACCACCAAAGTATGGACCCAACAATCTCCCCATTGGTTTGTAGCTTCGTTCTTAATCGTGCTCCAAGTAGTCAATGTCAGTATCCTTCAAACCATATGCTCAAAATTTAGTTATGATAATATAAGCTGCCATACTTGTGTATTCCTTTGCAGCCGTTTCAAAAATTGGGTCAGCCATTATTTGAAATGTGCTAAGGGTCTTGATATCTCTTTCCCCAAACTTAAGCAAGTCTCTTGGATCAACAAACCTGAACTACCCTTTGCCCTTCTGTAAGCGTATAACAACGGTGGCAGTCTCATTATCATACATCCAGAACCTCATATTATTCAAGGTACCATCTGGAATGGTTTTAGGCACAGCAATATGAGTAGCCTTATTTATGACAGGCCACATAATGTTTACCATGGTCTTTCCTATCCGTGGATCCCTAACCCCTTGGCCTTCTTCAAAAATGACTCAGCGGTCCTCATATTTGGAAATCCAGTATAAACTTGATGACTTAGAAAGTTCCAGAAGTCAGTCGCCCGCTTGTCATGAGTTGGGTTGTAGAAAGGAGCATTGATAAGGTCACTAAGATCTACCTTTGTCCAAGACCCGAAGTCCTTCATCTTCTTGTAGTATTCGGTATTCCAAGACCTTCGTTTAACCCACCACATATTATTTTCAGCATCAAAACCCCACGACATGACTCCTGATCGGTCACCATATTTGTCAGAGAATCCCTTTTAAAAGGTGAAAATAAACCGGTCTGGATGATCAGACAATTCAACATTTTGGTTCGAAATCTTCATTACGAGGAGCTTTTTCTGAATAGGATCTGATTTCTCACTGGTCATTAGAGGTGCAGACATATATTGTTCTAGCATCTCTGATTCATCTATGTTGGTAGTTGGAAGACCACTGGAACTTCCACCTTGATCAACTTGACGTTTCCTTGACGTTACGTCATCACTGCTCTTGAATTCATCTCCAAACTTGTGAATGATTTTTTGTTGGAGGTCTAGGTACATAGAAGTTAATCCTCCCATGCTGGACTGAAGCTCTTTAATCTTGAAATCTTTGTCAGAGTTACTAGCTTCATGTTCTTGAATACGTACATCTTTGACAACTGAGTCTTTTTCAAGCTCAAAAACTCGACGTTGTAAAGCTTTTATGTCCACGGGAACATCTTCAAGTACGACCCCCTTAACTTTGTTCTGCAAATAAGTCTCTCGCATAGCGAGAATCTGAGCGATATTCTTGGGGGCACTTGAGCTTGACTGACCCTGATTGATTAGGTCAGATGATCCAGATGGGGCATCAATATGAGGGATATCGGCCTCAAAGTCAAACTAACGAGCAATATCATCAAAAATTCGTTCTTGAGTTTGAGGCTCAGCAGTGGATGGACTAGGGTCAACATGAGTCTTAGGACCATTCGACTCACGTTGATGTGGTTGTTGTTGTTGGTTTGTTATTGTTGGTGTTGGTGTTGGTGTTTTAGAGATCAGAACGCCTAGTCTTGGATCTTTCTTTCTTCTCTTGCGAGGAATAAGATCGGCGTCTGATACTTCTAGAATGTCTTCATCTTGATTTTCAGCAACTGTTTTAGGAGGTTTCAAAGCAGTTGACTGAAATTCTTTGAACTTCTCAAAGTCTTATAAATGTTCAGCAGACGGAGCAGTCTTTGTGTCATGATGTTCAGATTCTATATGTTGCACATTAGTCTCCTCATCTTCATCATCAGAACTGATCTCAAGTGTACGCCTTTGAATTGGCACCACATGCTTTTCAGCAATTTGAGCTCTAACTGGTACAGTCTCTATTTCAGCAAAACACCCAAACTTAACCAGATCGTGAAGACCCTGGTAGACAAATTTCGCCCCTTTCCTTGACTATTTCATCAACCCAAAGACTGTTGGGTCACATTGACTTCATATCCAGCGTCTCAACAGATTTAAAAAGATCAGTGTAGTGCAAATCAAAGATCATTTGTAAGAACCGAGGATACATAAGAAATATCTCTTTCTTCTTTCCCTTCAAGTTTCTCATCATCTCATCAAAAACGAACTTAGAATAGTTGTAATTCCAATCCATGATAAGAGCAACTACATCCGACATCTGAGTGTGGCTAATCTCATCGGATCCTCATTTTCGTTCCGACACACATGAATAGAACGTCTGTATCAAAAACCTCCAGTACGGGTGAAATAGCTTCTTGATTCCAGGAGGGTAGGATCCCTCGTAGCCCATTCTTGTAAGGACCTTATAAACAACAGTAGTCGTGTATTCCGTTGGGTAATCAGGTTGATCCCTAAATGAAAGAACCTCGCGTATATTGGCCTATGTGATAACGACCGGCTTCTTTTACACTTTAGAGTCTATAGAAACAACTCCACCTGGTCCTCGTTGGTTGATCGGAGCATTGCTCCAGAATTTCGGTGATCATCTTCTTGCAAATGAAAGGATTTTCTCGTAAAGCATGAGAAATCCGACAGGTGTTGAGACCAACGATCATAGACTTGAACTCCTTGTGTGTCACTGGTGGATCAAATAGGTATCTAGCTATATTATGAGTATCAACAAACTCTAACGGAGCCTGATAAGCCATTACTGTAACAAACGAGACAAGTTAGCAAATATTCACATGACTTGAATAACAATCATAAGCTTAAGGGCACAATTGTTAATTTATTAAACATTTAGGACCAATTGTAATAAAACCATATTAGATGGACCATAAATGAAAAACAATAACCATATTATAATGGATTTCGGTCCAGGAATGTGTTTCTGTCCACACAGGTGAACAAATGGTCAAAGGAGACAGTTCTCAGTCATAATGTGAGTTCTCTGTCCAAAATTACCGAGAACAATGTGTGACAATCGTCAATTTCAGGTTAACTCCGTTAACTCAACTCCGTTAATTCAAACTTAAAGACATTGGATCTATAACGCACACCTCATTACATTTAAACTAGGGTTTAAATGACGCTTAACACTTACTACATGTGTAGTCTTTCGGGAATTTACACCGAAACGCAAACGAGTTGACGCAAACAATTGGTGAATAAACAAAAAAAGTCAAAACAATAATTATGTGATAATTATGTGTTAGACTTATGTGTTGTGTGATAACATGTTATTTAACGTTAACTCAATGTGCAAACTAAGTTAATTAAGCTAGAAAAGTAGCATTTGAAAGTTGAGGGACTTAAGTGTAATATATTATTATTATTAATATTAACCTAAACCCTAAACTCTCTTCTCTCTTTCTCTCCCAACCCGACGGCAGCCCCCCCCCCCCCTGTCTCCCTTGCAATCGGCCATCATACACACACATACAATCAAGATTGTTCAAGTTTGATTGAAGATTAAGGTGCTAGGAAGGTATAAACAACTATCCTATGCATCCTCTATGCTCAATTTTGGTTTTTAATGGGTTAATTATAAACCCTAGGTCCGATTTTTATATGTGGTTTGTGTTCATGTGTCATGCTTTGATTGAAAGATGTATTGATTGTTGAATTGATAGCTAGTATTGGTGTTATTGCATGATAGTCGTTTGTTTCTTGATTTTGGGTTCAAGTAAAACCCTAATCATGGATGTAATGTGTAATTGATGTGCATGGATAGTGATTATGGTGTCTAAAGTGTTATATGAACGGATTATAGTCTATAGATGGTTAATATGTTGAGTTTTGTTGCAAACAGTTTCTGGACAGATTATGTTGTTGATGTTCAATTGACTGTAACGGGGTGTAAATTTGAAAATTTGTTGAGATTATTGATACTACAGTAAACTAGGTTGAGTCTAGTTTCTAAAGAATATAAATTTGCAATTTTTGGACGTGTAAAAGTTAACTTTTATGATTTTACAAAAACTTTGTGCAAATCTGAGTTGTGAGACCTGCTGTTAGGTTGTTTTGTAAATATTATATCTCATGAACTACGAGACCAATAGGGTTGGTTCCACTTCTGGAAGTTGACTTGTTGAGTTAGGAACCTAACCCAAGTGGTCTTGCATTTTTTGGATTTTTCATTTAACGAGAATTTCAAATAACATTCTGTTGCGCATGAATTTGACTGTTATGAGTTTGCTGTAATGTTTTGATCATTGTGAGAAATATATGTGGAATAAAAATACAATAAAATATGTTCTGGAAACCTAACACATGTGTGCTCTTGTGGTGATTTTTGATGAATTAATTGATGAGTTGTGATCTGTGAATTAGAGTAATCTTTACTAGTAGAATTCTGTCTCGGTAAAGTTAGCTGCTGAACTTGGTGAAAATACATGAAAAGTG
The DNA here is from genome assembly GCF_021521415.1 of Bidens hawaiensis. NCBI lineage: Eukaryota > Viridiplantae > Streptophyta > Magnoliopsida > Asterales > Asteraceae > Bidens > Bidens hawaiensis. The sequence goes on along the minus strand of NW_027493318.1, from coordinate 186,989 downwards.
CTAATTGCTAGTTAATTGTTATGTTTTGACCAAATTGCCCTTGCGGGGAATAGTTGCTAAATATGTACACTATAAATACTTGACACGTAGATAGTCATTCACACCATGTAACGTATCACAAATGTACTTGTTAAAATCACACACGATTCACAAACGAAACACGAAACGTAATATTTGCATAGGTATTACGTGCCGGGTCTAGAGACTCGTTAATAGCTTGAATACTTAGAAAATCTCTTTGTTGTTTTAGAACGCTAGAGAGAGTTTTCTGTGACGCGCATCACTTGGTGAACTATTTTTGGGAAATTCTTCGCAAACAGTGAGTTTCACTTACCCCTTTAAACTGTTTTAAACGCTTTTCACTTGGGGGAGATACATACTCCGAAAAACGCATTTAAGATTTTGTTAGTAAATTATATATCACTTGTAAAGGCTAAGTGGCAAACGAAACAATTGAAGTCCTACACATCGAACCGGTTAATATTTGGATAATAGCGAGTCACTGTTGAGTAGTACTACTGGGTTTGACAAACCCCACCCAACGCTAAACTCGACTGGAGGTCGAGCGGGTGTAATTTTGGCTAACACATACCATGGTCTGGATGACCTGGTGGCAAGGCACTTGATAAACAGTCAGCTTCGGTGTCGAACAATTAGTAATACTTGTTGTATAAGCTAGCTACCTATCGATATATAATTGATTTAACACTATCTGGTAACGCAAAACGCTGAACGCAAAACGCTAAACGCTTTATTTTATATAAACTTGTGAACTCACCAACCTCGTGTTGACACTTTTAGTATGTTATTCTCAGGTAGCCGAGGCGGTCGCGCGGTATAGGATCAAGTATGGTTTTTGAACATTCTGATATGCAAACATGTTTTTAACTATTATTACTTGGGATTTTAAGTCGTCCTGCGTGACGTAACTTTTGTCTTTTGGTTTTTACGCTTCCGTACTTATTTTCATTTAAACGTTTTTATGGTTTGATTATAACTAATGATTCCGATCCTGTTAGTTCACACCCTCTGACGGTAAAACTCCGTTAGTGGATTTTGAGGGTGTGACACAATGGGTTCTCGGTCAACAAGAGGGATCCCGGTCAACAAAAGTCAATTGAAAACACTTGGTTTGACCAAAGGTTTTCGATCAGACAGACTGAAAGCAAAAACCCTTGAGTTCTGACTGGAAAATCATGTTATCTTCTCCAAAAGACCGAAATCGCCATGGAACTTGCAATGAACTCCTAACATTCAACCATAACAAGTTCCCAACATTTTTTCAATCGAAGGTCTGACATAAACACATAATCAATGTATGAATCATCAACAAAATTCCATCTATCCTTGAGGACACATCTCAATCGGTCTCGTAAAGATCAATCGAATCATTCTTGTGTTCATTACCTGTGAATGAATCAAAGAGCACCAAGCAATACTGAGTTTGATTAGTGTATCGAGGTTTTTAGCCATATGGATTATTAGTGAGATGAGTTTGTAAACAATGCCAACAATTGAGGTACAGGTTGTGGGCCGAGAACCCATAAACACTTAACCAGACCAGCCAGGCGAGCCCAGATTACAAAATTTGGCCCAAAACTAAGTTATAAGATAACCAGTTGCAAACCCAAGTAGTTTACCCACATCAAAGAAAGCTCAATTTGAACGTATGTTTCGAGGATAGTAGTTTCGAGATGAAAACAAAAATGGACAAAATAAAAATTAAACAAAAATAACACAAAACACCAGTCTTCTTGAAATATAACATAATTTTGGGATCAAATTTCAGTTTTTGATAAAATTGCCGCTTTTATGAAAAGATCCGAACATGGAATCTAATTTATTAAGGTGATTTCACAAGGACTCATGTTCAGCGTTATTATGGCATAAAGAAACATGTTGATGGCAGGTATAACGGACTTAGCATGATTTTCATCGCATCAGTGATATGGATTAAGCTTAGATGGACATCACTTATGGACATGTGATGCCTCATATCTCTTATCAAAGCTTATTACGCTTTCCCCAGAGCAACCCAATTTGACTCCAACCCCCTAGTGCTTGATCAAAAAGTTTTTCTTTACATAAACAAAGTTTTAAGCTTCAAGGTTGAACGTTGGACTCACAAGCCATCCGAACTTACATGCCTTTCATTCAGGGTGTTTAGGACTTACTTGAATGCCCCACCCCTGTAGTTCTAGTTTGACCCCTTTAGGCTTTAGAAAACAAATTTTTGATTTATATGTATATACACAAAAGCAACAATGGATTTTTTTTAACCAACAAAGCAACACAATATTTTTGGTGATCAAGACACTAAGGGGCTCGTGTATGACTTGGTAACTGCTTTTTTGCCTATGCTTCGGAGAGATGTATATGGAGACATGCACATTTCTTCAAAATGACTCTCCACGGTAAGTTTAGCAAGTTCAGTTTATATCACTTCAACTTTTACGCATCATGGAAAGCTACCATACAAATCAATGACTGTTTGTAACATCCTACTTTTGGTTATAATAATAAAATGAATTTCGTCTATTTTATAGTGGGTCGTTATCGGTTTAGATAAATAGAATATGAGTTGGGCTTGTGTTGGTTAAATGAAGATGAGTTATGGACTTGGGTTAGAATAAAGGATGAAAGACCATGGGCGTAAGCTCATGACCCATAAATATATAAACCATAATCACCACTTAATTCCTCATTTACACATATTCCATACATCATCCAAAACACACACTTAAGCCTTCTCTCTAATCCTCTCCTTATCTTAGCCGAAATCAAGAAGGAAACCAAACACCGACCCGAGGTAATAATAGTATGATGTTGTATGAGCTTAAACCCATTAGACATGGTCACGAAACGACGAGCCGACACCGTTAAACCGTTTAAGTCACGAGATCGAGGTGGAATCAGGTATAAACCGAACCTAAGATGAGCTTAGGCATCACCCTAGCTCAAATCTGGATCGAACGGGGCAAAAACGAGTCAAAACAAATTTTCCAGCAAAACCGCGTTTTTCCGGTGACGGCGCCGGAAAGGCGGCGTCGGAAATGGTACGAGGTTTAGAGGAATGTCAGAGAATGTTCTGACATTTTCTGACCTAACCCTAATTCGATAACGGAGAGTTAACGAAGTAGGGGTGGCTCGCTAGTTGATTCGTCTAAGAGAGCTTAACGAACTCTAGTTTGTATCCAATTCGTTAAGGGAAATAGATAACGAATTACCCTTGATTCGTTATAGTCATTCGTTAGAAGAGATAATGAATTAGATGGACTGATTTGTTACATGGACTGGTTCGCTATATGGACTGATTCGTCAAGGGTCCAGTTCGTTATAAGGTCCAAATCGTTATAAGGACCAGTTCGTTAGAGGGTCCAGTTCGTTATGATAGGTCAATTCGTTAGGGACCAAGTGACAAACTAGAAGTTTAATAAAATGACAGAACAGTCCCTAGACTTAGAAAAGAATGATTTAATTACAAAGAAGCCCTTGAACTTTAAGTTAGCAAATTAAATAATGATTTAAAATTCAAACGGAAAATGTGTTAAGACAGCTCGACCCCAGCCAGGGGCTCTGCCCCTTGGACCCTACTAGGGCCTGCCGCCCCTAGACCCCGCTACCAGGGGCGCTGCCCCCAGACCCCTGTTCGTTGTGGGTTATAATTAAACTAGAATCACGATATGGGTAGTGATAGTTAAATTGATACGTGTAATTATTATACAATTAGTCATGCACAGCTCAAGAAAGGAATAACCATAAACGGTGAACGTAACCGCATTCAGGTGAGTTTCTAGCCCCATTCCTTGTTATGTTTTCGAGGTTGTGTGCATACTCAATGTGATTAGTTAATACACTTATCCTAAGTGATAAGTGTATGCCGTATATGTTTTATGTGAATGGTATAAATGATTGCTTGTCTGTACGTGAACGATCTTCGGATATTGCATGTACCGCCAGGTAATGGATTGATGATATATTTGTGTATATGAGGAATGAATGATGTATGTACGTATGGAACTTACAAGTATGTATATAGAAAGGTATGGTATGGAGCTATGGAAGAAAGGGTGACTGGACCCTAATAATATCCGAGGATGGAGGGTACCGGACCCTATTAATATCCGAGGATGGAGGGTACCGGACCCTAATAATATCCGAGGATGAAGGGAGACCGGACCCTAATAATATTCGAGGATAGAGGGTACCGGACCCTAATAATATCCGAGGTATGTAGAGTGAAATACCCTTATAATGTAAGGTTAGCTACGAATGTGTATGGATGAATGATGAACATGTTATGTATGTAATGCGTACCTTCGGGCACGTATATGTGCATGTAAAGTAAGTTATGTGATAACTAGAACTCACTCAGCGTAGCTGACTTTTAGTATGCACGTATGTTAACAGATTGAGACAGCTGGTTTGAGATGGACACATGGCATGATTGAAGAGGTTGGCATATGAAGAATGTCATGATGTTTTGAATGTTTTGATTTATGATATGTTTTAAAAGACAAATTATGGATATTTTAACGAATGGGTGACGTTTTATATTATTCCGCGAAAGTTTTAATTAACTCTGATATTTAGAACTGCGTTTATGAGTAAATCCAACGTCCAAAGTAGGGCACCAGTAATGGGGCCTTACACTGTTCTAGATCCTTTTAAGCTTAATAATTTCACCCGTTAGGAACACAAAAACAATTTCTCTAACATTTTACAAAGGTTGGATCAATTTTCATTTGAAAATGTTTTGAAGCTTCAAAAAGCTGTTAACTGAATAGTCATATCACTTCCTATAGAATTACAGAAGACACATATGTTAAAAATTCAGTCACCCCGGTCACTATTAGATTTCAGGTAAATGGCTATCCCATATGACCACAAGTGATTAGCAGGACCTAAACACTATTAGCTTTCAGGTAAATGGCTATCCCGTATGACCACAAGTGGTTAGTAGGACCTAAACACATATGAGAATACATGCCCCTCAAACTTAGAATTACCGACATAATTTTAAGTGACAGAATTCAAAACACAAAACACATCACAATCGCCCCAGATTCTTTCAGTCTTTAGGTAAATGGCTATCTTGTGAATCTACGAATAGATTACCGGACCAAACATATACAAGTATATGTCCTTCAAACATGAGTAGCCGACATAATTTTAAGCGAAAATGAAACTTTGAAAACACACGCACACCTTTTTTTTGAAATGTTTTAATAATAAACACACACTTTTTAACAATTTTTTAATAACAAACACACACACAAATAAACACACACACACACTCTTTTTGTCTTTTTAATTTTTCTCCCCCTAATTATGTGAAAATTTAAAAATATGTACAAATTTATTCTAAAAAAGACTCAATCCTCGAAACGAAGCATTTTAAGAAAACTCACAAGCACATTAAATTTGGATGTTCCGATCGGTTTTGTAAATAAGTCCTCCGCATTATTATCAGCGTGAACTTGTTCATGTTGAATCAATTTTCGGTTGTAACAATCGCGAATAAAATGTATTTTAATATCGATGTGCTTGGTTTTGGAGAGTTGAATTGGATTCTTAACAATTGCAATGGCAACATCATTATCACAAAAGATAGGAGTGTCAAGAAATACCAAACCGTAATCCAGCGGTTGATTTTGCATCCAAATAACCTGTGAGCAGCAAGCTGATGCAGCAACATATTCAGCCTCGGCAGTTGACGTAGATACTGTTTGTTGTTTCTTGCATTGCTATGAGATAAGACGACCGCCCAAAAACTGGCAGCCGGCAGATGTGGATTTCCTGTCAATGTCATCTCCACCATAATTGCTATCAGCAAAAGCATATAGTTCAAAATCTGAGTTTTTAGGATACCAAAGACCTAACTTCGGTTGTCGCTTAAGCTATCTAAAAATACGTTTAACTACAGTTAAATGAGAGAGTTTAGGGTTAGCCTGGAAGTGAGCACACTGGCAGACAGCGAATATGATGTCAGGACGACTGGCGGTGAGATTCATCAGGGACCCGATTATCAATCGATAGTAAGTTTGATCTACGGGACTCCCTTTTGGATCAGACGACAGGAGAGGCCTTTTCGCCATAGGAGTAGTGGCACTCTTGGAATCTTGAAATTAAAATTTTGCAAGCATATCTTCAACATAATTTCCTTGATGCAACAAGATTCCCGTTGAACTCTGACGAACCTGCAGCCCCAAAAACGTTGTCATTTCTCCCAACGAGCTCATCTCAGACATCTTCTTCATTACTTCTTCAAATTCAGAGCACAACTCAGCACTAGTAGACCCAAAAATAATGTCATCCACATAAATCTGAACCATAATCAAATCTTCCCGACAATTTTAATGAACAGAGTTTGATCAATGGTCCCTCTTTTATAGCCATGACCCAGTAGATGAGCAGTTGGTGTAGCATACCACGCTCGAGGAGCCTGATGAAGCCCATACAGTGCTTTATTTAACTTGTAGATATGATTGGGATTTTGGAGTCTGCAAACCCCTGTGGCTGATCCACGTAAATCTGTTCTTTAACTTCGCCGTACAGAAACTTGGTCTTAACATGCATCTGATACACCGTGAAACCCATGAATGACGCATAAGCCAGAAAAATCCTGATGGCCTCAAGTCTAGCTATGGGAGCATAGACTTCAATGTAATCTAACCCTTCAACCTGACAAAAACCACGAACTACTAACCGTGCCTTGGTTCTAAAAATAGCTCCCGTGTCATCTTGCTTGTTTCGAAAAACCCATCTTGTATCTAGCGCTTTCTTTCCTTCCGGTAACTCAACCAATCTCCAAACTTTCAATTTATCAAATTGATTCAATTCTTCATGCATTGCATCCACCCAGCTCGGTTACTGAAGGGCCATTTCTACCGTTTTGGTTCAATCTAAGAGATAAAACATGAAAACAAGCAACTGTTTATGTGTCCTGTCTGACTTCTGGTGGACACGCCTGTTTCAAGAGGACCTATGACATTCTCAATTGGATGATTTTTCTGGATCCTTGATGGAACTAACGGTTTGGAAACGGCACCAGTAAAAGGCAGGTTTGACAGGTTGTCATCAACTTCAGTGAGAGGATTCTCCCATCTAGAGGTCGCCATGCTATGTGAATACGAGGTACTGGCGACATATTCATTTGGAATGACATCGGGAAATAAAGTCCTCCCGAAAATTTGATGAATAGGACTCTCCCCCTCAACAGTTGAAGTATTTTCTGATGGAGTTGGTGAGGACACTGTTGCAGTAACCTTTTCTAGTAGATCGGCCGACATGGACGGAGTAATATCGAGTGGTTCTGTCAGATCATCATCCAGAACTGGAGATATATGATACACGACATGTTGATCTTCTTTCTCAGCGTCTACAGTAGCATCACCTAAGGTTTCTGTGTCAGTTACCGGAAGCACGTTGAACGGTTTGAAAAGTTCATTGTAATCGAACAGCCAATCAGGGACCAACACGGGCATAGGTCTCGTTTTCTTCCAAACAACGAACATCATATGATTTCAGAATCTGCATGGTTGAATTATTGTAGACTCTGTAGGCGGCACGACCAGCATAACCAACGAAGTAATAGTCATTAGCTTTGGCCCCAAATTTTGGAGTTGACTCAAGATTCAGTAGAGTACATGGGCAACCAAATGCTCTAAAATGTGCAATAGTGGGCTTATGACCATAGACAATCTCATATGGAGTTTTCATTTGAGACTTGTTGACTATCACCAGATTCTAAACATAGCATGCCGTATTGATAGCTTCAGCCCAGAAAAATAATGGCAATTTGGAGTCACACAACATGGACCTTGCCGCCTCGATAAGAGACATGTTTCTCCTTTCATCCACACCATTCTGTTGCGATGTCCGAGCTGAACTATACAGACGAATTACCCCCTTTATGAACAAAAATAATTCAACGAAGCACTCTTGAATTCTGTACCATTGTCGCAACGAATGCCCTTCAGCTTCAGATTAAGTTGATTCTCCATAAGAACCACAAACCTCTTGATCAGTTCTGTAGTTTCACTCTTATTTGACAAAAAAACACCCAAGTAAAACGTGAGTAGTCATCAGTAATAACTAGACAATAAGAGCTGCGAGAAAGACTCAAAACATGAACCGGAGCGAAAAGATCCATATGTAGCAATTGAAAAACAGATGAAATTGTATTAATCAATTTTGGCTTATGAGTTTTTCGATGATGTTTACCCAAAGCACAAGCCACACATTTTTCAATAGTAACAAAATCTTTAACGGGTAAACCACACACCAAATCATTTTTAGCAAGACGGTTCATGTTTTTCATATTTGCATGACCAAGACGACGATGCCAAAGCATGGAATTATGTTCTGACACTTTTGAAAACAAGCAGGTTATTTCATTAACATTTTTGTTCATGTTAATCACATAAGCATTATCTTTTCTTTGTGATCGAACAAGAATCCAGTCTTCTGGTATGATGATACCAGGTTTCAAAATCAAACACTATTTCTTAGTAAAATAAGTTGAAAATCCTTTATCATAGATTTGTGACACGCTCAACAAATTGTGCTTCAACTCAGGAACAAAATTAACATTTTCGAATTTTAAAACACGGTTACTTACAGTACCCTTCTGCGTAATCTTCACCTTTTCTCCTCCCGCAAATGACACATACCCATCATTAAAATTTGAATGTCATGTAGCTGGGAAATGTCTACTGTCATGTGCCTGGAACAGCCACTATCAACATACCAAGGTCTGATGATATTCCTCCATAACTGTTCCTGCATGATGTGCGAGATTAGTTAGACTTTGGTACCCAGTCCATAGTTACACTGGGTGACCCTGACTCATCTAAGGTTGTCACAGGTTGCCATGACATATCCTTTTTGATCATCTAACATTGAGTTTAAAGACACTTTTACCAGATATATAGGCAACCATTTATGTCTAGCATTGTAAGATTTGGCATTATATGTACGAATGGATGACTTGATCTCCGGTTTTCGAAAGTTAGAAACAAAAGATTTTGTCTTATTCCACTTAATTAGGTTTAGAATTCGTGCTCGTTTTTTGAGACCGAAGCACCTTTTCTACCTTCTTTACGAAACATGTTAGGCTTGGTCTGATGAGGACTAAACATGCCAGATATATTTCTGTTCCAATCATCGTCAGAGGGATTAGCCTAATTATGCCTGAAGTTTTTCCTGTAGGTATTATGAGGCATATAGGGCATATTCCTATGATAAAATCCGTAATAAGGAACGTATGGACGATGTGGACAATTTCTGGCAATATGACCGGGAGTGCTACAGTTAAAACAAGTTTGACGTTTTACATAGAAATTATTTTGGGCAACTCCTTGTCTGAACCAATTGTGTGGACCAGTTTGCTTTACTTGACACTTACCACTTGTCACATTATTTAACTTACTGTCTTGTTTGTTAATAGAGCATCCCTCTTTAACAAACTTAGGCGATGAGTACTTGTTGGAGTTTTTTGATCTTTTAAACTTATTAGAAATCACATTATCAGAATTCGAAGTCTTAATTCAACCACACAAGTATCCTTGCTCTTAAAAACAAAGCCCACACAAACAGTCGGAATAACAGAATTCAAAACAGGTAATTTTAAAGAAACATCAGAAATAATGTCTTTATTAATTGAAACACGAGATTCATCATCCTCATCAGTCCAATCCTTAATGATTACTCTATCTACACATGAGCCAAACACATAAGAATCGTTCACTTTTGAAGTGGACGCAATAGTTTCTATTGAGTCGATCCTTTCATTATTAGTAGGTTTACTATACTTCATATCTTTATCCTTTTCTTCATGCTTTTTGGTAAGAGGAAGACCTGTGTAGTTTTCATTATACGGTGGGGGTACCTGACTATATCCTATACCCTCACCCTCATTCTCTTTCCACCATAATTGATTTTCAATCATGGAATTAACTACCTTACTAGAGCCATCAAACTTTCTAAAGTCAAATTCAGCCCTTTTAAAGTTTTCAGTTAGATTAATTACTTCTAACTTAGAGGCTTCCAGTTCAACAGTTAATTCAACAATTTTATGTTTGACATCTAGATGGTGACAACATTTCAAACTAAAATCAGTTTTAGTTTGGAAAAGTCCTTTTTCTATGCCTCTATTTTATCCAAATAAGCCTTTTCAATTTTCTTAAGCTTATGATTTTCAGATTTTACCGCTTCCATTTCTCTAAGCAAGTTACTGGTATGAATTTGTAAAGATCTAATTTATCAATAAAAGCATGAGAACATAAAGGAGAACTTACCTCAGATGAGTTGGGAGAAGTGAATGCCTTAAATGCAAATTGAAGTTCCTTGACTTGTTCCTCAGCAACATTTTCCTCTTCAGACTCTTCAACACGAGCAAAGTTGGCAGTTTGATTGTTTATGTTGAGAGCAGCCATTTGATTAGACCATGAAAACTGTTGAGCAACCATACTCCTTTAACCATCACCCAAGCTACCCCCAGCTTCTCTTCTAGCATTACCCGCGGGAACCACCGCCCTTTCCATGTTTCCTTCCTTGGCTGGATTGGTGCACTCACGAGCAAAATGACGCGGCTTGTGACAGTTGTAACACATCAAAGTGTCTTTGTTAAAACCCACCTTCTGATTATTTGGCATGTTCCAATTATTTCTTCCTGTTCTCTTAATAAATTTCTTGGCTCGAAACATTGCCATGGCGATTTGCCAAGAAATATCCATCTCCTCTACATCATAAGGATGAATTTGATCAAGTTCTGCAGCCACTACGGGCTGAACCAAATCTCCAGCAAGGAAAGCATTGTAACAGTTCATGAACCCCGCCATCAAAGCAATGTTTTCTTGAGTTTCTTTTGAAATAGAAGGAATTTGGTTGGAATTCTGATCAGAAGAAAAGCTTGACGATTTGGGCTGAGCATTAGCAGCAAGAGATTGACCAGGCTTATCAAACAACACTGGTGTTGGCTGTGGTGAAACATGAGAAAATTGACCTTGACCCAGAGTGGGTTTAAATATCAACAAGTTGGGTTGACGTTGAAATTTCTGTTGTCCCTGAATTATCTTGAACATGGAGAAGTTATCTTGTGAGATGAGTGCATTGTTTGAAGCAACATTGTAACCAGCTACACTGTAGGAGTTTGCATGGTTTATAGCACGTGTTTGTCGTCCATATCACATGCTTTGATGATAGCCATAACCTCAAACAATGTTAGCTTGTTGAGGTCTTTGGTCTTCTTAATGACAACAACATTCATATCCCAGCTTTGAGGTAATGAGTTCACCAACTTATTGTTTGTTTCAGCAGCTGTCAAGTTGATGCTTGCAGATCTCATCTCAGTCACAAGAGCTATGAATCTCTGATGCTGAGATTCTAATGACTCTCCCAGAACATGATTGAACATATTGAATTTTTGTCGTTGTAAATCTTGACGACATCTCTTCATGTCTTCATTTTCTTCATACACCTCAACCATGGCTTCCCACAGTTCCTTAGCAGATTGCAATTCTCTAAAACCCAGGGCAATCTCAGCTGAGAGTGCCATAGTCAAGGTTGAGAGAACCTTTTCATCCTCTTCCATCTTAGCAATATCATCATCATGATAAATGACAATAGGCTTCACAACAATTTCAGTAGAGTTCTCCTTCTGGTAAGTGATGACTTGGGGACCCCTAACTATGCTTCTCCATAATTTAGCATCTTTCATCTTAACATACTTCTAGAACTGAAACTTCCACTCGCTAAACCCCTCATGAGACAGCAGATGGGGCATGCGAGTAGTGGTCCCCATTATGGAGTCCAGTTCTTGATGGAGTGAAGCAATTGACGACCCATTACTATTAATTAATTGATCCATTTTAGTTTATTTAGTCTAAAAATAATTTTAAATCTAGAAAACTATAAAGTCCAATACACAAGGCCCAAATCTGATGGATCAGGCCCAACTATGTTCACAGTTTGCGTTTACCGAGAACCAAAATTGTTGATCGAGAATTGAATGTGTTGACAAAGAACCAAGGTTGTTGACCGAGAACCAAGGTTGTTGACCGAGAACCAAGATTGTTGACCGAGAACTAAGGAATGTTGACCGAGAACTACAGAGTTTGACAGAAAACCCTTAAGTCTGGCCGAAAACGATCAGATTTCAAGAGAAAACTTGAAAGATTAGCCGAAAACCCCCAAATCTACCCGAGAACTGATTATACTTGCCGAGAACTTAGAGAATCAGTTGAAATTTGTAACAACCAACTCCCTGAATTAGCGGGATTTAAATAGATTCCAAAGATAACACAATCTTTTACCAAAACAAAACCATTTTTCCTCTTCTCCGATTAACAACTCACCGGAAATACAACCAAAACACCAAAATACGTAGATCTTGAATCCGTTGATATCACAATAACGAGCCTGAATAGGTCAAAGGATCTTATACCAATTGTAAGTCCTGTAGAATGATCTTTCAATATGATATCAACAATCTCTTTCTAAGTGTGGAATCCTAACAAGAGATGATTCAAGACAATAAACAAGAACAAGTAAATCACATATGATGCTTCAAAACACACGTTATTATTAACGTCGGGTGCTGAAGCACTTGATTACAATACTCGTTCACCACAATGACAATATGAACGGCCAACCGAAACCCTATAAAATATGATCTATATATAGAGTAGCCAACACCCAAGCCCAACAAAAAGCCCAAAGCCCACCGAGATCCATAAAGGATCTCAGTTCACATTCATAACCCAAACCACAACTAACTAAGTACAAACCACCAAAGTATGGACCCAACAATCTCCCCCCTTGGTTTGTGGCTTCGTTCTTAATCGTGCTCCATGTAGTCAATGTCAGCATCCTTCAAACCACCTGGCCAAAATTTAGTTCTGATAATAGAAGCTGCCATACTTCTGTATTCCTTTGCAGTCGTTTCAAAAATTGGGTCAGTCATTATTTGAAATGTGCTGAGGGTCTTGATATCTCTTTACCCAAACTAAAGCAAGTCTCTTGGATCAACAAACCTGAACTGTCCTTTGCCCTTCTGTAAGCGTATAACAACGGTGGCAGTCTCATTATCATACATCCAGAACCTCATATTATCCAAGGTACCATCTGGAATGGCGTTAGGGACAACAATATGAGTAGCCTTATTTTTCGCAGGACACATAACATTTACCATGGTCTTTTCTGTCCATGGATCCCTAACCCCCTTGGCCTTCTTCAAAAATGACTCAGCGTTCTTCATATTTGGAAATCCAATATCGACTTGACGTCGTCGAAAGTTCCAGAAGTCAATCGCTCGCTTTTCATGGGTTGGGTTGTAGAATGGAGCATTGATAAGGTCACTGAGATCTACCTTTGTCCATGACCCGAAGTCCTTCATCTTCTTGTAGTATTCGGTATTCCCAGACCTTCGATTAACCCACCACATATTCTTTTCAGCGTCAAAACCCCACGACATGACTCCTGATCGGTCACCATATTTGTCAGAGAATCCCTTTTAAAAGGTGAAAATAACCCGTCTGGATGATCAGACGATTCAACATTTTGATTCGAAATCTTCATTACGAGGAGCTTTTTATGAATACGATCTGATTTCTCATTGGTCATTCGAGGTGCAGACATATATTGTTTTAGCGTCTCTGTCACACCCTCAAAATCCACTAACGGAGTTTTACCTTTACAGGGTGTGAGCTAACAGGATCGGAATCATTAGTTATAATCAAACACCATATTTAAAGTTTTCAAAACCAACAAGACATCAAGTCTTAAATGAAATGCGGAAGTGTAAATTCTAAACCAAAAAGTTGCGCCACACAAGACGACTTAAAAACCCAAATTATCAAGATAAAAATTAAAAGAAGTTTTTAAAGCAATGGTGTTTAGCGAATGCATGTCCTATACCGCGCACTTGAGAATAACACACTAAAAGTGTCAACACAAAAGTTGGTGAGTTCACAAGTTTATACAAATAAATTAAAGCGTTTGTGTTTCCGTTTGCGTTACCAGATAGTGTTAACTCAATTATATATCAATAGGTAGCTAACCTAACAAGCATGCATTACTAAGTGTTCGACACCGAAGCTGACTGTTTATCAATTGCCTTGCCACCATGTCAACCACGACCATGTTAATGTGTTAGCCAAGATTACACCCACCCAACCTACAGTCGAGTTTAGAGTTGGGTGGGGTTTGTCAAACCCAGTAGTACTACTCAACAGTGACTAGCTATTATCCAAATATTAACCGGTTCGATGTTATGAAGGGATTTAGTTTGTTTGTTTGCCACTTAGTCTTACAAGTGATATATAAAGAATAACAAAATGTAAAGCGTGGAGTATGTTATCTCCCCCGAATACAATCCTTTAAAAAGAGTAAAAGGGTCCGTGAAACTCACTGTTTGCAAAGATAACAAAAAGAATCCGAAAGAGGTGTGCATCACAGAAAATCCTCACTAGTGCTCTAAAACAAAATTGAGATTTTCTAAGTATTTATACTATGAGTGAGTCCCTAGACTCAGCACATAAAACTTATGCATGAGATACGTTTCGTGTTTCGTTTGTGAAATAAGTGCGACTCGACAAACACGTTGGTGATAAGCTGCATGCGTGAACAAATATCGTGTAAAGTGTTACTATTGTACATTAATAGTAAACTAACTCCCACAATGGCAATTAAGCCATACACATAGCAAACATCGATTAACTTAAGTAATTCAGCAGCTATTTTAACCAGGCAGATTTTCACTCGACAAGATTACTCTATTTAATAAATCAATACACGTCCAATAAATCACCAAATATCATCACAGAAGCACTTGAGTTAGATTTCTAAAAATATTTTTATTATATTTTTATCATATACGGTTTTCTTACAATAATCAAAACATCACAGTAAACACACAGCAGTTATTATCATGCGCAATAGAATGTTATTTGTTACTCTCGTCACATGGATAATCCAATTAATGCAAGACCAATTGGATTAGATTCCTAACTCAAAATATTAACTTCCAGAAATGGAATCAATGCCATTGGTCTTGTAGTTTATGAGATATCTTAATCGCAAAACAGCCTACCAGCAGGCTTCCCGAATCAGACTTGCACAACAGATTTGTAAAATAATAAAAACTAACTTTTACATGTCCAAAGATTACAAATTTAGACTTTTTAGAAACTAGACTCGACTTACTACATCATAGAGGTAATAATTACTTCCAAACACAAAATTAACATCGAGTTACAGCCATTTAAACATGAATTCAAGAATCTGTCCGGCATCAGTTTTCATCAAAACTCAACATACAAGAATCTGTCCGGCATCAGTTTTCATCAAAACTCATACATACAACCCTCTAGATGCATAGTCCACCAACCATGCATCTCAATTTCACTTTACATACACAATTAGGGTTTTATTTCAAAGTTCAATTTCAAGAAACATGCAATTAACAATTAATAACAACACAACTAGTTATCAATTCACTAGAAATCATCAACAAACACATAATTAAACCCTAACTCATCTTTAATTACCTATCTAGCACCTTGAATCCTTCACAACAAGCTTGAAATTACTTTGTATGTATGTGTGTGTGGATTACGGCTGCCAAGAGAGGGAGAGGGGAACAAGAACGATCGTAGGGGGGTAAGAGGGAGTTAGGGTTGGGTAATAATCAGATTATAATATTAATTATGTTACATTGAACCCCCTAACCTTCTAGTTAATCAATTTCTAGCACAAACAAAGCACTCAGTCACATATAACCATATATTATCACAACCTAATACATACTGTACCAAGTACTTGTTTATTATATTTATTGTTTGTTCATCAGCGGTTTGAGTCGACTCGTGTGTGTTTCGGTGAAATTCCGAAAGACTACTTGTGTAGTGATTGTCATGCGTCATTTAAACCCTAATTTAAATGTAATGAGTTATGCGTTATAGTTCGTGTGATCTTAAGTTTGAATTAACGGAGTTCGGATTAACGGAGTTAACCTGAAATTGACGAGTGTCACAGTCTTAGATTCATCTGTAGGTTCCCATCCGGATCTACACAGGAGTATCTCGTAACACGAGGGTGCGGAATCCCATACATATATGATACGAGTGTTTATACGAGAGAGACGTAAAGAACACATAACACGTAAGAACAAAGGTTTACTTGTTATTAGATGTCAAAACCAAACAACCGATAAACCTAGCCGTCCAAGACAAAATTGATCAAAAAACCTTAACAAAGAAAGCCAAAGTTAGGTTTATATAACCACGACAACTTCGCCTAACAGACTTGGCGAAGTTGTCTCTAACTTCGCTATTACCCACTTTAACTAACAAGTTCACCAAAACGTAACAAGCAAAGTAACGATTACAGACACGATAGACTCAAGACTAATGAACTACTAGCATAATGCACCAACAGACTCCCCCCTTGGCAGTAGCTTCATTTCTCTTATAGCTTCGTTTCGTCTTGTAATCCAAAAAGCCGTAATATCCATCTTCAAGCATGCACCCCTTGTCTCACACAAACTGAGACCACCCTTTGATACTTCCTCACTTCAGATTTCCAAGCTGGAATATAAAGGATATTCTTTTCGTTTAGTACATGCAAATCAGCTTGAGACAAATTAACCAGGTGCATAAGATCATACACCCTCAAGATCTCATGTTCATCCTGATCTTCCATCACGGCTTCAGCGGTCTCACAATCAACGTACCACCATTTAAGATCTTTCATCACATCTTGAGGCATGTCTTCATTGGAGCCTCTTTCATACATCGAATCGGTTTGTACTTCATCACCATCCATGGCTTGCCATCTGCCCGCATCCCCCGTTCAGTATCTTCAATCAATTTCCCTTTTTGAGGCTTTAATAACACAAACCTTTTCTCTTTAACAACTTCACTCCAAACAATCTTAACAACCTAGCTAGCAAACATGTCCCCACTCCTATTAATCAACCTTAAACGAGCCAAATCCTTCACCTCACATTCAGGCAACGTATTGAACGATCTCAACCTCTTAGCAAAATATTGAATCCCATCATATATCTTAACCATGAACACCTTGAGTTGATCATCATACAACCAACAGATAATACCTTTCTTTGATTCAACATACCCCTTAATATTGTAACTCCTTTTGAACATCGGAGTCACCTTCGGTTTCTTTGTCTTGTTAAACTAGTGAGCACACTCTTATTTCCACCTTGGTTGTTCTACCCATTCGGACTCCCAAGACTATCATGTTCCTGACCACCACTTGGACTATCATGTTCAACACTATCATCCGGTATCTCACCTTCCTCTAAGCCACTGTCAATATCAATCTGTTCACCAATCTTTTCAATCTCAATGAAAGATAATACATCTTCAACCATATCGTCCTCATCATCTACCACAACAGTCTCACCACTTATACTGCCAGATGAAGCAGTATACTCCCCCTGAGATGTGGAAGCCACAAGAGTTTGTTCAGTTCTTGGCAGCTCACCACCTGCATCTTTCGATGCATTGGGATCATCATCTCTGTCCACTAGCCATTGAATAGCGTGCGTCTGAATGAGATTAATTCTTGATTGCTCAGCCACTACATGTTCTAGAGCCGCTATTCGCTCTGAATCTGACAACGAAGTATCAAAGGTAAATGACATGTGAGAAATGTCCTAAGCGTAAGGCGGAAGGATACCCAAAGTTACTGGAATATCTGTAGAAGACAAAATAGAAACCGGAGGAGAAATTGTAACCGAGGACCCAACAGTTGCCACCACAGTAGATTCAACAAACATAGCCACAACTTCAGATTGAGTAACTGTACGTTGTGGTAAGGAAACAATCTCTGGCACTGACATCTCAACTGTAGATGGTACAATAGACGGTGCTGACAAAGCCACCGTTGGTATACAAGATGTCACTAGTAATGGAGCAGATGAGGATGGGACCAGTGTAGACATACCAGACAACTGTGGAGGAGTAAAATGAACAACACACGAACTTTCACCACCCCTAGCCTTCTTGGATCTTCGAACTAGAGCATACAACTCCTTCTCATAATCAGACTCACTGTCATCATCAGAATCTTTCTTTTGTTTCATCTATATCATTTCCTGAGTGGCTAGAACCCGTTGTGCCTCAACAGCGTCATCTGTAGATGAATTAGGAAAAGTTTCCTTAGAATCCTCAACTGTGGTAATAGATGGACCCACAGAAGTAGCATCCAACGGAGCATGAACCCCAGACACGTCAACCATCGATACTTGAACTTCAGACGTATCATCCGCAGACATATTCAAAAATCCTTGCCCCCCCCCAAGGCAACATCAAGATCTACCTCCTCGGCGGCAAGCACAATAGGATCAATAACTGGTGCATCATGAACCGGAACATCTAGAGCTGGAGCCTCTTGAACCACAGGATGTGGTTGTGGAATATTTATTGGTACCGGAGCAAGATCGGCAAACCCATCACCTGGAGGAGAAACATAAGCAGGATTCACAAGATATCCAAACAAATCAGTGTGTCTCGGACGACGTTTAGCATTGCTCCGTGCATTCGATGTTCGACACTGAGCAAAAATCCTCTTGTTCACACTTTCCACAAAAGAAATAAAGCAACGCTGTTGAAGATTCGGAGCGACGTGATTAAAAATCATGTGTAAAAACCTGGGATACATCAATAAATGTTCCCGATCCACCGCCCACCGTAGACGATCAATTTCATAGAACATCATTTGACTGAAGCTAAATGGTTTATTATACGTCAGCGCGGTCATTACAGACTGCATTGTCGCACCCATACCATCGGAGCCTGCTTTGCGACCAGATATGCAAACGATAAATACATGCATCAAGAAACGCCATTGGTTTAGTAAAAACCCTTTTTGACGTTGAGAGTCTTCCAATGGACCTGAGTAACCCATGCGAAGAAAAGCCCCGTTCCAAAAAGTAGCTGAATATTCAGTAGGATCCTAGGTAGTTTCAATTCCGAACTGTAGAGCTTCCGTATCTGATTAGCTGAGAACTGTACCACTTGTCTATTGACTGTAGCACGCATAACTGGAGGTTCCACGCGACAATAATACTCAAATGTTCTCCAAAAGTCTTCAACATTTGGCAGAGAAATAGGCAGTGTCGTGGTGATAGCGTGAAAAATACGTGAACATATGAGAAATGAGATAATCTCCGTGTAATCCTCAGCTCCACGACTATCAGGATCCAAAGTAACATACATGTTGTGACCCGGAAAGAATTGCCTCTTATCTTCGTCTCCTCCATCACCACATGTGCCACCAGCACCCGCTACCGCAGCCATACCTGCAAAGCAAACGAGCTAAGTTAGACAAATGCATAATCAGTTGGTAACTTCGCCTATCATGTGAGCCGTGAAGTTAGAGTTCCAGCGAAGTTAAGATCAATAGGATGTATGCAGCGAAGTTATTAGTCAAGCTAAGTTGGTGATAACTTCGCTATTCTAATAACTTCGCCGTATGAACAGGCAAGAATTCTACGTCCTTTTCCGTTGCAAATAAAGACGATCAGAAGACCAACGCAGGTACTACAAGATCCTATTAAAGCCATGGAACACCCGATATCACAAATACATTAACAACCGATGAGTATTAAAGACCTTTAGTGTTATCCAAGAAAATCAATAAAAACCATACATTATAGAAAGGATTAACAAACGTCAGTAACAAATTATGAATCGGTATGTGTTGTTGGTACATGTGTGTCAGTAGTTCATAGTATAGCATTTGTAATCGAGTCTGTAATGTAATTATGTTTATGATTATGTTAATGTTTTTGTATGTGCGAAGTTGTCAACAAGTTCGCTTAGGCGAACTTGTCAAACAAGCGAAGTTGTCAACAAGTTCGCTCAGGCGAACTTGTTGAACAAGCGAAGTTATAGACAACTTCGCCTGAGGCGAAGTTGTCGTGCTTATTTAAACTGTTCACCGTAACAGTTTAGAGTGAGACTGAGGGTTAGCCATTTTGAGCGAGTTTCAGGGTGAGATCATTTCACGTGTTTTAGAGTCTGTAATAGTGACCTCGAGTCACGTGTTCTGTTATCAATATAACGTGTTCGTTCATTGCTCGTGTGTTTGATTTATACATATTCTGCACTCGTATCTACCTACGCAGGGATTCCGCACCTGCGAAGATAGCGACATCCCGTGTACGATCCTTCCAGGAACCTACAATTGGTATCAGACTTGTGCGGTCTTGAACCATTCGGGTCTCCTTGTTCGATTCTGAAGACTAATTCGAAATTTGGTGAAGTAGCCGATGAGGGAATCCTAGTCGGTTATGTTGTTGGGACTCCCAACAGAAGGGTCTTCAATACGTCGACTTGCAAGGTGGAGGTGGTTTGTAACACCGACATTACTAGTTACCAATCGCCAAAACCAAGCAATGGACCTGCTGAGCTTTTCGACTATGTTAAGCTTTTTAAGTCGTTTAACGTACCTGATTTGGAAATTTCTGAAGAAGACGAAAGAGCTGTGACGAAGATGATACTTGATGAGGAAGAGAATCTATTGTAACGACAGCTGATTGAGAAATCTCAACCTTCCACATCAAACACTATCGGTACCCCTACTGCCTCGACTGAAGATGAATTTATTAATCCTTTTCACTCTCAGCCAGAAACAACCATTGATGAGATCTCTTCAAATTTGGAAGATAATTTGCATGTCGGTTCTGTTCCGACCACGAGAATACACAGAGATCACCCTTTGGAGAATATTCTAGGTGATGTGTCCACCGGTGTACAAACCAGAAAAAGCTTGAATGAGCACACCTGTGTTTATACAAGCATTAAGGAAACGGGTATACTGAACGAATGTTTGTACTCCTGCTTTATAAGCCAGATTGAACCAAAGAATTATCAAATGGCTTTAAAGGACAGCTCGTGGGTCGAAGCCATGCAAGAAGAGTTGGCTCAGTTCGAAAAGATGGAAGTTTGGACTTTGGTTGAAAAACCAAAGAATGTGCATGCTATAGGCACAAAATGGGTGTTCAAGTGCAAGAGAGATGATAAGGGGATTATCATAAGAAATAAGGCGAGGCTGGTTGTTAAAGGTTTTAATCAGCAAGAGGGTATTGATTACAATGAGGTGTTCGCTTCTGTCGCCCGGTTGGAGGCGATTAGATTGTTTTTGGCATTTGCTTCTTTTAAAAAGATGAAGGTATTTCAGTTGGACGTGAAGAGCGCGTTCCTAAATGGGAAAGTTGATGAGGTTGTGTATGTTGAGCAACCTCCGGGTTTTCCTGACCCAGACTTTCCTGATCACGTATACAAGTTGAGCAAGGCGCTGTATGGATTACATCAGGCACCTCGTGCCTGGTATTCAACGTTATCAGACTACTTGCTGGAAAATGGTTTTGAAAGAGGTTTGATCGACAGTACGTTGTTTGTGAAGAGAGAAGGAAGCGACTTCCTACTAGTTCAAGTCTACGTGGATGACATCATATTTGCTGCATCAAGAGTATCCATGTGTCAGGATTTTGAGGCTGTCATGAAGAAGAGGTTCGAGATGAGTGCTATGGGTGAACTAACTTTCTTTCTAGGATTGCAGGTTGATCAGAAGAAGGACGGGATGTTCATTCATCAGACGAAGTACGTTCATGATGTGCTCAAGAGATTCAAGATGGAGGACAGTTCTCCATATGACACTCCAATCTGCGTCAATCACAAATTGGGCGCTGAATCAGATGGTGACGCAGATGTGGACCCAACTCTGTATCGGGCGATAATAGGTTCATTAATGTATTTAACTGCTTCTAGGCCTGATATAATGTTTGCTGTTTGTCTTTGTGCTCGTTTTCAGGCAAACCCAAAGGAATCTCACATGAAAAGTGTGAAGAGGATTTTGCGGTATCTCAAAGGCAAGCCGAAGCTAGGGTTGTGGTACCCAAAGGGAGGAGACGTTGAACTGGTGGCATATACAGATTCTGATTATGGAGGATGCAATCAGAGTCGGAAGTCGACAACAGGAGGCTGTCAGTTTCTTGGAGGAAGATTAGTTTCCTGGCAGTGCAAGAAACAGACATCAGTTGCAATTTCAACATGCGAAGCTGAATATATGGCAGCATCCAACTGCTGCTCTCAGGTTTTGTGGATTCAGCAACAATTACGCGACTATGGTCTGAATTTCTTACCCACTCCTATTTTAATTGATAACACTGCCGCCATCTCAGTAATTAACAATCCCGTGAAGCATAGTAAAACTAAGCATATTGACATTCGTCATCACTTCATACGGGATTGTGTTGAGAAGAAACTGATCAAGATCGAAAAAGTTGATACACTGGAAAATTTTGCTGATTTGTTTACAAAAGCATTTGATAAATCCAGATTTCAAAACCTAATTGAGCTGAACGGGATGATCAATCCCGAGTAACCATGTCTTTGTGTTTATTTAAAATAAAAAAAAAATCATTATTGCTTAAAATTAGTCGGTTACCTCAGTTTGATGGACATATCCTCGGATATGTTTTGGTCCTCGTCTCTACTTAGAGAATGAGGATCGCCATTAACCAGAAGACTGAAAGTGACCGGGGCAGTTATGATGTGTGTTCTTTTAGTCGCTGAAAATTAGTCAGTCATTCTTAGTGAGAAGGACACATACTTGTATGTGGTCGGTCCAGTTGATCCATTGGATCTTCAGGATTGCCGTTTACCTGAATACTTTGACGTGATCGGGGCGATTGAAATCAAAATATTTTAATGGGAAATGAAATTACTTTTCAAGTCTATTACTTCGTATGAAGTAAATGTGCTATGTTTAACAGAAAGTTGATCCAACTTTGGAAAATGATATATATACTGATTGTGTGTGCTTAACTAGTGAAGTTATTAGGCTTAAAAGACTATAGGACAGCCATTGTATGTCATGGTAATTTTTTATGGTGCGTAAAAGTGTATGTGATATTAACTTAAATTACTTGATTTTACGTGGAAACTCCTTAAGAGTTTTGAATGTCTTCATGCATTTCTTTTCGAATGATAGGCAGAAAAGCGACTACCCAGTCATACACGAGCCCGTATGTGTTCTGATTCCCGTGAAGAAAGCATTTCAAGACACTGCAGTGATCCAGATTCGGGACTTGCAGTGGTTTAGTACTTCGACGTCTATAAGTATGTGTGGTTAAAAAAAAAAAAAAAAAAAAAATTAAGTACTTATGAGTTATTGTAACAATCAAGACTTCTCAATTCTGGAGTAAGAAGAGAACGGGAAGCAGACAACGAGTATCTACAAGTTAATCAGACACTATGGGTCGAAGTCAATTCGGGGTGACTTGGGTATAGCCAAATACGCTTTGAGAATAGATAGAAGGCTTCATTATCTCTGAGTTGTTGCCCACTTAAATTTTGAGCTAAATTGAACCTTAATCCATATCACAGAAACGATGAAAACCATTTAAGTTATTTACATGCTTACAACCTGTTTCTCTATGTCATAATACGGCTAAACACGGATCTATATGACAGTCACGTAGTGAGTATGATTCCTGTTAGGATCGTTTCTAAAAACATAGTGGTCCCTGACTAGACTGAAATTTGATCCCTTATTCGTTAAATTTTTATAAGTTTTTCTATTTTTGTAGTTGTATTATTTTATATATGGTTACTTAGACTTGATCATTTTTGTTTAACTCTTTATGAATCTTTCAAATGTTAATTGCAAAATTTTCAAACTTAAAGGGTTGATTCTGAAAATATAGGCGAAGTTGTTGAATCAGTCGAACTTGTGCTTAACTTCGCCTAGGCGAAGTTATCCTTAACTTCGCCTGACCAACGCTGACCCTATATAAGGGATTTTCTAAACAGTAAACGTCATAATAACATCAGCGAATTTGAGTTTTCCGGCGAACTTGAGAGCTCCGGCGAACTTGATTTTTATCTCCGATTTCGATCTTTGCTTCTAGTTTTTATTATCATTAAGGGTATGTGTTGTCGATATCTCTCACAAACTTGTTCGTTTCTTGATCGTTTTTACCCGGTTCGAGACCTCGGGTCGTCGGACATTCAACACCGAAATCTTAAAAACTTGTGTTAACGTGTGCATGGACGTCCTTTTCAACTTCACATCCTTAATATCATGTGTATTGATGTTCTTGATCGTCGGATATAGCCGACAACACGGGAATTCCGATGTTGGAATTCTAACAGTCGCCGTTAGGGTTTAGGCGAAGTTAGGGTTTTGGCTAAGTTATCCGCAACTTCGCCTGGTGCTTAATTTCGCTTAAGGCGAAGTTATCCACAACTTCGCCTGAAGCTTAATTTCGCCTAACACTTATCTTCGCCTGAGGCGATGTTGTGATAAGGCGAAGTTATCTTCAACTTCGCCTAAACCAATTTGTTTAACAGTTATTTAGACGAACTTACAGATGAAGCGAAGTTGTTCCCAACTTCGCCTCACCTTTAAGTTCGCCTATACAGTTTTAATCACAACTTCGCTCATGGTATAACGCAAACTTGTGAATTGCTTAACAGTTATCTAACTTGGTTCGTTTAGTGCAGATATGGCTGCTGTTGGCGGTGCTGGTGGTGATGACGGTAATGATCAAAGACAGTTCTTTCCAGCGCATAACCAGTACATCATGTTAGATCCAGACGCAAGTGGCGTGGAGGACTACTGGGAAATAATCACATTTCTCCTGCGCTCAAGGATCTTCCATGCGATCACGAACACCCTGCCTATTTCACTGCCTAACATTGAAGACTTTTGGCAGTCGGTAGAGTATGATTGCCGGGTTGAACCCCCGGTGATGCGAGCAACCGTAAATGGTCATGTTGTGCAGTTCTCTTCAGAAGATATACGGTTGGCTTTGCAGTTTGGAGAAGAAACAAGGGATGACCCAACGGAGTTCGTCGCTCCTTTTCGTGATGGGGCATATCTCAGGATGGGTTATTCAGGTCCGTTGGGGGACACGCAGAGGAGAAAAGGATTTTTGCTAGATCAGTGGCGCTTCCTAATGCACGTCTTGATCGTGTGCATGTCTGGGAGGAAGGCAGGAACTGATGGAATGGGCGCGACGATGCAGTCTGCCATGACTGCCCTGACTTACAACAGAAGATATTCATTTAGTCAGCTGATATTTTACGAGATTGATCGTCAGAGGAGGGCTGTGCGCTGCGAGCGATTTATTATGTATCCTCGGTTCTTACAAATGATTCTCAATCATGTGGCTCCGTTGCTACCTCAGAGACGCCCTATTAGATACGTTGAATGTGTGACGAAGCGTATCTTTGCTCAGTGTCGCACTTCTAGCGCACGAAGCAAGCCTGAGCTGCGTCCCAGGCATACTCCACTGTTCGGGTATCTTGTCAACCCGGAGTATGTTCCTGCTGGTGGGGACGAGTTCAGAGACCCAAGACCACATCAGGCGGCAGCACCCCAGGCTGTATCGGCTGCTCCTGTTGTATCTACTGTTGCCTCTGCTGCTGTGCCAGCTGCTGCATCTCCTGCTGTGCCTACTGCTGAAGAAGTAGATCTTGATGCTGCTTTTAGCGGCCATGGATTGTTTGATATGGATGTCTCAGGTTCTCAGGTCATGGAGGTTACTAGAGCAGTTACTTCGGTAGTTGACTCCGATCTTGACGAAACATTTGCTGAAGCGAGACGACTAATGGTGTCTCGGGAGAGAACGACTGGAAAGAGGCCGAGAACTGTTGACGATGATGATGAGGAAGTTGATGAAGAAGAAGCAGTTCAACTAGTGCTCAGGCGTTCAAGAAGAGAACGGACAGGTATGGGTTCGGGAGCTGGAGAATCTTCAAGGCTGGTACGTTTTGCAACACCTGCCTTGTCTGGTATGTCTCTTATTCCTTCTACAGCACAGGTTACTGCCGTCGAGACGTCGGCTCCAGCAGTTGTGTCTCTACCACCCCAAACGCTTACTCCACCGGTGGTAGTTGCACGATTTGTTGAGTCCACAGTTACTACTACTGCAGGGTTACCAAATGTACCACCTGCGGTCACTTCTGCTGCTGATGTCCCGCCGACTCCAACGCCTACTTCAGACTCCGAAAGGATTGCTTCGCTAGAGCGGATTGTAGCTGAACAGTCAAAGACCATACAAAGCCTAGTGGAATCCAATCGCCTGCAAACATCCCTCCTGGTTGCGCACGGGAAAGTAATAGATGCCTTCAAAGAGTTCTTGGCATCTCAGGGGGAGAAGACTTGTAGGGGAGATGAGTTGAGGACAAAACGGAGAGAAGATCAAGACGATGATCCCAATGCACCGGAAGGTGCAAGTGGTGAGCTGCCAAGAACCTCTCAGGCTCTTGGGGCTTCCACAGCTGAGGGGGAGTCTACAAGTGCAGCTGGTGACGAGGTGGTAGCGGTTGATGATGATGATGATGTCGAAGACGTAATCGACGCATTAAAAGAGCTGGATGAGGATGATGATGATTTTATGCTGGAAGAAGATGTGCTGCCGGTTGATGAGATTGAGAAGATCGGTGAGCAAATTACTGTTGAGAATGTGATAGAGGAAGGGGAGATTGTAGATGACTCCGTGGAACACGAGATTCCGGAGGTTGAGATGCCAGAGATGGGCGATAAGACTGTTGAGGAAGATACTGAATGGGAGGAACAACCGAATTGGAAGGAAGGTTGTGCTCACTGGTTCATAAAGACGAAGAAGCCGGCGATCCCTAAAATGTTCAAAAAGAGTTACAATATTAAGGGATACGCAGAAGCAAAGAAAGGTATTATCTGCTGGATATATGATGAGCAGCTGCGGCTCTTCGTGATCAAAAGATACGATGGAATTCAGTACTTCAGGAGAACGTTGAGATCTTTAAACACACTGCCTGAATGTGAGGTAAAAGATTTAGCCAGATTGGGATTGATAAACCGAAGTGAAGACAACATGGCTAGAATCATCGGGAAGATCGTGTGGAAGGAGTGTATTAAGGAGAAGAAGTTTGAGCTGATGAGACCACAAAAGGGGAAACTTGTCGAAGACAAGGATAGAGGTCTGAGAGCTGATGGAAAGCCTTGGATGATAATGAAGTATAAACCGATCCGGTGCCTTAAAGAAGTACCGATGAAGCTCATGCCCAAGGACGTGCTCAAAGATCTAAAATGGTGGTTCGTGGACTGTGAGACAGCGGAGGCGGTAATGGAAGATGTGGATGAACAAGAAGTGCTTAGGGTTTACGACCCGATGCATCTTGTTAATCTATCGCAGGCTGATCTGAAGATGCTCAACGAGAAGAAGATCTTCTACATTCCTGCTTGGAAGGATCAAGCTTGGAAATATCAAGGGGTGGTGTCGGTGTGTGTTAGAGAGGGAGCGCACGCGTAGAGATGCAAGATTACAAGACTCAAGATTTGAAGATCAAGATATGAAGCTACTGCCAAGGGGGAGTCTGTTGGTACATGTGTGTCAGTAGTTCATAGTCTAGCATTTGTAATCGAGTCTGTAATGTAATTATGTTTATGATTATGTTTATGTTTTTGTATGTGCGAAGTTGTCAACAAGTTCGCTTAGGCGAACTTGTCAAACAAGCGAAGTTGTCAACAAGTTCGCTCAGGCGAACTTGTTGAACAAGCGAAGTTATAGACAACTTCGCCTGAGGCGAAGTTGTCGTGCTTATTTAAACTGTTCACCGTAACAGTTTAGAGTGAGACTGAGGGTTAGCCATTTTGAGCGAGTTTCAGGGTGAGATCATTTCACGTGTTTTAGAGTCTGTAATAGTGACCTCGAGTCACGTGTTCGGTTATCAATATAACGTGTTCGTTCATTGCTCGTGTGTTTGATTTATACATATTCTGCACTCGTATCTACCTACGCAGGGATTCCGCACCTGCGAAGATAGCGACATCTCGTGTACGATCCTTCCAGGAACCTACATGTGTTAATGGACCTTATAAGTAGACCACGAGCATATTTGGACAAGATTGATTCAGAAGATAAGTTCGCCGAGGGTTTAAGAAAAGTTGTTTGACCTATTTTGACCAAAGAGATGTTTATATACTTTCAGAAAACCCTGGAGGCGAAGTTAAGGCAACTTCGCCTTCACTAACAACTTCGCCATAGCGAAGTTAATTTTTAAAAAATTTGAAAGATATAGATCAAGAACGAGTAACCCATGATTTATAAGTAAAACAGCTTTAAAATAATAAAAATAAAAATAAAATAAAATAAAATAAAATAAAAAAATACTGAAAATATAGATTGGCGGGATCAAATTTCAGTCTTTGAAGAGAACCACTATGTTTTAGAAAAGATCAGAACAGGAATCATATTGATTAAAGTGTTGTCACAAGGATCCATGTTCAGCGTTATTATGATATAGAGAAACAGGTTGAAGGCAGATACATGAAACTTAACATGGTTTTCATCGCTTACGTGATATGAGTTAGGTTCAATTAGGCTCAGAATTTAGATGGACATCACTTATCGACCTGTGATGCCTCCTATCTATTCTCAAGGCGTATTTGGCTTTCCCCATATCACCCCGATTTGACTTCGACCCGTAGTGCCTGATTAATTGTTGTACATGAGATTCGGCTTTACAAGCCTTTCATTAAGTGCATACAAGACTCATTTAGTGCCTCATCCTTGTCGTATTAGGCTTTTGAATTTCAAAGGCAACAAACGCCATCATCATTTTTTTTTTGTTTTTAAGAACAATAACGAGCACCTGCAAGTCCCGAATCTGGATCACTGCAGGAAGATAACACAATATACGCGGTGATCAAGACACTTACGGGCTCGTGTATGACTGGGTAATCACTTTTTTTCCTATCATACGGAGAGATATATGTGGAGACATGCACATTTCTTCAAAATGACTCTCCACAGTAATAATCGAGCAGATTTAGTTTGTATCACTTCAACTTTTACGCACCATGGAAAGCTGCCATGCAAAACAATGACTGTTCTTAAGTCTTTTAAGCTTAATAACTTCACCCGTTAGGCACACAAAAACAATGTATCTATCGTTTTCCAAAGGTTGAATCAATTTTCAATTTTGAAAACCAACGTTTAAGCTTCTTGAGAAGCTATAGACTGAATGATTATATCATTTCCCAAAGAAAAATAGTTTACATTTAGACGCCCCGGTCACTTCATAGATTTTAGGTAAATGGCTATCCCAAAAATCTAGTGGATTAACAGGACCAAAAACACATGAATATGTGTCCCTCAAACTTAGTGTAACCGACATAATTTTCAGCGAAGGAATAGAAACCCATCATAACCTCCCCAGATGCCTTCAGTTATTAGGTTAATGGCTATCCTTTGAATCTACAAGTAGATACAAGGACCAAACACATTTAAGAATATGTCCTTCAAACTTAAGCAACCGACATAATTCTTAGCGATAGTGAAGTTTTTTTTAAGAACAAAAATAAAAATAAATAAATAAATAAAAACACGGTTACTCGGGATTGATCAACCCATTAAGCTCAATTAGGTTTTGAAAACTAGACCGGTCAAAAGCTTTTGTAAAAAGATCGACAAGATTTTCCAGCGAATCAACCTTTTCAAGCATGATTAATTTCTTCTCAGCACAATCCCATATAAAATGATGACGAATGTCAGTATGTTTTATTTTACTATGTTTAACGGGATGATTAGTTACTGAGATTGCAGTAGTGTTATCAATGAAAATAGGAGTTTGAGTGAAATTCAGACCATAATCTCGCATTTATTGTTGTATCCACAAAACCTGGGAGCAACAATTTGAAGGTGCCATGTACTCAGCCTCACAAGTGGATATGGAAACAGAGGTCTGCTTCTTGCATTGCCACGACACCAATCTTCCTCCAAGAAACTGACAACCACCAGTTGTTGATTTCCTATTCTGATTGCATCCTCCATAGTCAGAGTCTGTGTATGCTACCAGGTCCAGATACCAGAGACCCAACTTAGGCTTTCTTTTAAGATACCGCAAAATCCTCTTCACGCCTTTCATGTGTGACTCCTTTGGATTAGCCTGAAAACGAGCACAAAGACAAACTACAAACATAATGTCAGGTGTGGAAGCAGTTAAATACATCAAAGAACCTATTATAGCACGATACTGAGTGGGATCCACATCTTCATCACTGTCAGAGTCAGTACCTAGTTTGTGGTTGACACAGATTGGAGTGTCAAACGGAGTACTTTGTTCCATCTTAAATCGTTTTGAGCACATCGTGAACATATTTAGTTTGATGAATGAACATGACATCCTTCTCTGATCTACCTGTAAACCCAAAAAGAAAGTTAATTCTCCCATGGCGCCCATCTCAAATCTTTTCTTCATAATTGTTTCAAATTCCTGACACATAGAATCATTGAGGCCCCGAAGATGATATCGTCCACATAGACCTGAACAAGAAAAAAGTCCTTCCCGTTCCACTTCACAAACAACGTACTGTCAATCTTTCCTCTTACAAACCCATTTTCCAGCAGCTAATCAGATGAATTTGCGTACCAAGCTCGTGGAGCTTGATGTAAACCATATAGTGCTTTACTGAGCTTGTACACATGATATGGAAAGTCTGGTTCAAGAAAGCCTGGAGGTTGCTCGACGTATAACACTTCATCGACCTTTCCATTTAGAAAGGAACTCTTAACATCTAGTTGAAACACTTTCAATTCTTTGTGATCCGCGAAGGCTAAGAAAAGTCGAATTGCCTCCAGTCTTGCCATAGGAGCGAACACCTCATTGTAGTCGATCCCTTCTTATTGATTAAAACCCTTGACTACCAATCTCACCTTGTTCCTTATGATTACCCCTTTCTCATCTCTCTTGCATTTGAATACCCACTTCGTACCAATTGCATGCACATCTCGTGGCTTTTCAACTAACTGCCATACTTCCATTTTGTTAAACTGAGCTAATTCTTCTTGCATGGCTTCGACCCACGAGCTATCTTTCAACGCAATCTGATAGTTCTTTGGTTCAATTTGACTGATAAAACAGGCATACAAGCATTCATTCATTATGCCAGTGTCTTTAATGCTTGCATACACACCTGTATTTTCTTCCAAGCTCCTTTTGGTTCGCACTCCATCGGAAGGATTACCAATCACTTTCTCCAAGGGATGATTCTTGTGGATTCTGGTGGTTTGGACAGGAGCGACCACCAAGTTTTCACCTAGATTAGGAGTGAGTTCATCTGAATTATGTTGAGTGTGAAACGGATTTATAAAGTCATCACCACTTGAGACATCAGGGGTTTCAACAGCACTTGAAACATTAGATTGTTTATCATTAAAATTTGGACGATGCATGATGGCCTCTTCTTCATCAATTAGCATCTGAGTGGCCATACTTTCTTCTATATTTGCAAATTCAATAGATGGTAAATTAAAAGACTTAAACAATTTATAATAATCAAAGCCTCCTCTGGTCCCATGCTAGGCCTTGGTGATTTGTAGCTGGTAATGTCCGTGTTACAGACTACCTCAACCTTATTGTTCGATAAATTAAAGACTCTTCTGTTGGGAGATCCAACCACGTAGCCAACAAGAATACCTTCGTCAGCTTTCTCACCAAGTTTTGAATTAGTCCTTAAGATCGAACAAGGGGACCCAAAAGGTTCAAGACCTTTCAGATTAGGCTTTAGACCATGCATTAATTCATAACAGGTTTTATTTAATCTTTTAACAATTAAAACACGGTTAAGGATATAGCAGGCTGTGGCAACAGCCTCAGCCCAGAACACCACGGGAAGTTTAGCATCTGCCAGCATAGTCCTGGAACCCTCGATTAGAGTTCTATTCTTCCTTTCAGCCACTCCATTCTGTTGCGGAGTATACAGTGCGCTAAACTGATGCTCTATCCCTTTCTGCAGACAAAACATCTCCATCTGATAGTTCTTATCGCTTCTGATGAACTTGACTTTTCCATCGACTATGTTTTCCACTTTGGTAATCATATTAATTACCAACTGCACTGTTTCATCATTAGCTTTCAGAAAATACACCCACGAGTATCGTGAATAGTCATTAGTCACAACCAAGCAATAGGACGTTCCACCCAGGCTTTTTACGTTTATGGGACCAAATAAATCCATGTGAAGCAAATCCAGAGGTGTGACAATTGAGTTAATCAACTTGGAGTGATGTGGTTTATTGTGCTGCTTTCCTTTCTTTCATGACAGACATTGATCTTCAAAGTTGAATTCTTCAATGGAACCCCAAGTACCAAACCATTCTTGACTAGGTAATTCATTTTACATAGATGGATATGACCCATCCTCCGGTGCCACAATTCCAACTCAGACTCTATTGCTTTAGACAAAAGGCATGGTTCTTCTGTCGCCATCTTGGTGGAACTCATGTCCATCACATATGTATTCTTCTCTCTTGGAGCTTTCATGACAATCCAATTTTCAGGGATCTTGTAACCAGGATAAAGCACGAGTGCTTCGTCCTTGGTAAAGTGCATGGTGTATTATTTGTCACAGATCTGAGAGACACTTAGAAGATTGTGCTTTAACTCTTCCACAAAATTAACCTTCTCCAACTTGATCCTTCCATTAGTAACAGTATCGATTCCAGAAATTTTTCCTCCACTTTCTCCTGCAAAACTAACTCTTCCTCCCTGTACAGCTTTCCAATCACGTAACAATTTCTTGTTACCCGTCATGTGCTGGGAACAGCCACTGTCGACAACCTACATGTTGTTCACAGTCCTATCTGACTGTTCCAGCACAGTTAAAGACGAAATAAAAGTGGGGGACCCAAGACCTTCTGGTCTTGGGTTGGTCAAACCTGTTAAATGGCATCCAACTCGTTGGTTGCCTAAAGTTCCTTTGAGGGAAGTTTCCATTTGATCTGTCAGGAAGATTTCTAGAGAACCGATTATGAGACCAGCCAAACATCCTTGAGTTTCTAGCATTAAAAGTTTCGAATGACTCAAAGTTACACGTTCTATGATTAACTGGGAAAAAACAAGGTTGGTTACTTGGAAATCTTGGGTTTGCCCAACGATTAGTGTTAGTAGATTTAAAATTTTTATCAACACCAGTTTTAGGTTTCGTTTTATTCTCAGCTTTTGTTGGCTTCATATTTTTAGATTTTTTCTTTTTCAGAGAACATTTACTGACAATGTGTCCTCTCTTATGACATCTAAAGCAACTCTTGTTCGAACTATTAGTGTCCATCCGAAAATTTGTTTCGGGAGTTTCGGCAGAAGATTTGGTTTTGTTATCGACAGTTTGTTTCACATAGGGGGGGACAAATGGGTTTAGAGAAGATTTCTTTTCACCAAAAGTATCATCTTGCCCCCCCCCCCCCCCCCCCCCCGGGTTTGGGTAACACAACTTCATCATCCATCTTAACAGAATTTGAAACTTGACTTGTGACTGGAGAATCTGCCTGAACCGATTCGTTAATATCCTTATCATCCTTCTCACGATAGGTAACATTAATATATGTATTGCTTGCCTGGACCTTAACGGGTACAGTGTTGAATTTTATGTTACCCATTACAGTCTGATTAGTTTCAACACAAACATATGGCTGATTACAAGGATTATAAGTATAATTATTATTAAAAGGTGGTAGAACTTCTGTGAATCCAATTCCCTCTTTGTTTATAAGAGAACGTTGAACACTTAGTACATGAAGAAGCATCATGGAGGAGTTCCTAAATTGTTCAAGTTTCTATTTAGTTCCACCACTTTTACTTGGTAGTCAGCTATCTGTTTGTCCTTTTCAGCTATAAGTTTGGTCTTTTCTTCCATTACTTCATAACTTAGATCAATGACTTGTATTTTCTAAGCTAGACTGGCCTTAAGGCATCTTATGTCTTTTTCACTAGCTTTTATTTTTACCGAACAACTATTTTCCTTTTTTTTAGAATAGTGATGTTCCTCCTTTAAAGTTTTTAATTCCTTTTCCAAACTTACATACTGATCAGTTAAAGCATTCAATTGTTTAGACAGTTTCTCACATTGTTCACAATAAGAGGTTCAGAACATGCCTCTGAGAGCTGATCATTCACTTCTGCCACGTACGCTTGATCCTCCACTGGTTCCTTTTCACATCTTCCATTCACGATATTCACCAGATTCGCTTGTTCAATCACCTCCTCCACTTTGATGTTCCAATTACACCCACCATCCTGTTAAGACACCATGGCTTTTGTCTCAGCACCATTTCCATTCCCATTCTGTTGAGTTGGACTAGTTTGACTCCTTTCAACCCATTCATTAGTACATTCTCTTGCAAAGTGCCCATTTTGTTGACAGTTGTAGCAACGAACTTTGGACTTATCAAATCCCGGTCTCTCTCCCACGAACTTTCTTACTGTCTTCTTCATAAACCTTTTCACCCTTCTTACTATCATATCCATTTTCCACTGCAGATCCATCTCTTCCATGTCATTAGCATCTATTTGATCATAATCCTCATCCAAGGTTGTAGGGTCAAGCATATTTCCTTTGATGTAGTTCTCATAAGAAGCAATGAAAGAGGCATAAAGTGCAAATTGTTGTTCAGCAGATTTTATACTCATAGGCATTTTGAGTAATTCACACTTGAAGAACTTGTGGAAGAGTTACCAACTGAAGATTGAGGTTTTGAAGAACTACTTCCACCTGCTACAAAGCATATATCTCCATCCATGTTCATCACCACATGACCATCTTGAGTAGAGTTTGATTCGCCACCTGAGTAATAAGCAACCGATTCTGTTTTAGAGCTTGAGTTTGGAGAACCTCTTGCACCATACATTCCCGGATCCTGAACCTGATCAGTAGGCGTCTCTTTTCTTATCATATTAAGCTCATAATTACGTAACTTGTTGACCACCGTTTCCAAATCAAAGTTTTCAAACTCTTTATCTTCTCTCATCAAAACTGTGTATATCTCCCATTTTAGTGGAAGAGCATCCAGAAGTTTTTCTACAATTTCAACCTCAGTGTACTTTATGGAGTAGTTGTTCAACTCGGTTATCAAGTGATAGTATCTTGTGATGATGTCATCAAGTGATTCATTCTTAAAATATTTGAACACCGAGAATTGAGTTTTCAACAATTTTGACTTTGAGTTCCGAATTCCGATGTTTCCTTCATAACGGTTTTCTAACACTCACAACTCTCTAGCGGACTTGTACTTTCTAAACATGTGTAGGATCTCTTGGGGTAGTGCCATGGTTATTGCTACTAATGCTTTACTTTCTGCCTCATACGTCTTCTTCTCATCATCCTCCATCTTATTATACTTCTTTAGTTGCTCACGACCTTCAAACTCAGTTGTTGGAGGGATATATACATACCCACATCTTTGCATCTTGATATGTCACATACTGCTCAAAACTGTCTTTCCACGCAACAAAGTCAGTTCCTTTAAGTAACTTTGGAGATATAGTCGCTGACCCAGCTTCAACCTCCATTTTTACCAGTTCAGTGATGTTTATCGAAGTCATCTTTAAACGAAACGAGAGCTGAAAGTATATCAAATTTTATTCTGTGAATAGTAGATGGCGAAGTTAGAATAACTTAGCCTTTGTGATAACTTCACTTAAGGCGAAGTTAGAAAGTGTTGACTAACTTCTCTTTCTGCTAACTTCTCTAAATAACTTCGCCAATACACAACTTCGCCAATTATATCTTCGCCGAAACCCTAATTACTGGTGACGGCAACTTCGCTGAATTTTGGATCTGATTTCGAGGACTGTTTCTTTGATTTAGGAAGGTTTAATGGTAAAAGAGTGAACGACGAGGGTAATAAGGTATACGAATGGATTGAACGAACGGTGTTTTACGTGAAAAGATTCCGCGAAAAGTCAAGCGGAATGATTTTCACACTCGGGTGATAATCCCGAACCACACAATCCCGAGCAATCACTCTGATACCAATTGTTGGTTCCCAGCCGGATCTACACAGGAGTATCTCGTAAACGAGGGTGCGAAATCCCCTACGTATACGATACGAGTGTTTATACGAGAGAGGCATAAAGAACACGTAACACGTAAGAATAAAGGTTTACTTATTATTAGATGTCAAAACCAAACAATCGATAAACCTAGCCGTCCAAGACAAAATTGATCAAAAAACCTAAACAAAGAAAGCCGAAGTTAGGTTTATATAACCACGACAACTTTGCCTAACAGACTAGGCGAAGTTGTACCTAACTTCGCTATTAAACTAACTTCGCTATTACCCACTTTAACTAACAAGTTCACCAAAACGTAACAAGCAAAGTAACGATTACATGCACAATAGACTCAAGACTAATGAACTACTGGAATAATGCACAAACATCATCTATGTTGGTAGTTGGACGACCACTGAAACTGCCACCTTGATCAACTTGAGGTGTCCTTAACGTTACGTCATCACTGCTCTTGAATTCATCTCGAAACTTGTGAATGAGTTTTTGTTGGAGGCCTAGGTACATAGAAGTTAATCCTCCTATGCCGGACTGAAGCTCTTTAGTCTTGGAATCTTTGTCAGAGTTACTAGCTTCAAGTTCTTGAATATGTACATCTTTGACAACTGAGTCTTTTTCAAGCTAAAAAACTTGACGTTGTAAAGCTTCTACGTCCACGGGAGCATCTTAAAGTACTACCCCCTTACCTTTGTTATGCAAATATGTCTCTTGCATAGAGAGAATCTAAGCGATCTTCTTGGAGGTACTAGAGCTTGACTGACCCTGATTGATTGGGTCAGATGATCCATATGGGGCATCAATATGAGGGATATAGGCCTCAAAGTCAAACTCACAAGCAATATCATCAAAATTTCGTTCTTGAGTTTGAGGCTCAACAGTGGATGGACTAGGGTCAACATGAGTCTCAGGAACATTCGACTCATGTTGGTTGTTGTTGTTGGTTTGTTGTTGTTGGTGTTGGTGTTTCAGAGATCAAAACACCTAGTCTTGGATCTTTTTTTCTTCTCTTGAGAGGAATAAGATCGGCATCTGATACTTCTGGAATGTCTTCATATTGATTTTCAGCAATTGTTTGAGGAGGTTTCAAAGAAGTTGACTGAAGTAATTTTTTGAACTTCTCAAAGTCTTGTAACTGTTCAGCAGATGGAGCAGTCTTCGTGTCATGGTGTTCAGATTATATATGTTGCACATTAGTCTCCTCATTTCATCATCAGAACTGATCTCAAGTGTAGTAGTACGCCTTTGAATTGGCGCCACATGCTCTTCAACAATTTGAGCTCTAACTGGTACAGTCTCTGTTTCAGCAAAACGACCAAACTTAACCAGATCGTGAAGACCCTGGTAGACAACTTTCACCCCTTTCCATGACTGTTTCATCAACCCAAAGGTGTTGGGTCCCATCGACTTCATATCCAGCGTCTCAACAGATTTAACAAGATTAGTGTAGTGAGAATCAAAGATCATCTGTAAGAACCGAGGATACATAAGAAACATCTCTTTCTTCTTTCCCTTCAAGTTGCTCATCATCTCATTGAAAACGAACTTTGAATAGTTGTAATTCCAATCCATGATCAGAGCAACTAAGCCGACATCTGAGTATGTATCAAAAACCCCCAGTACGGGTGAAATAGCTTCTTGATTGCAGGAGGGTAGGATCCCTCGTAGCCCATTCTTGTAAAGACCTCAGAAACAGCAGCAGTCGTGTATTCCGTTGGGTAATCAGGTTGATACCCAAATGAAAGAACCTCGCGTATAATGGCCTCTGTGATAAAGACCGGCTTCTTTTGCACTTTGGAGTCCATAGGAACAACTCCACCTGGTCCTCATTGGTTGATCGGAGCATTTCTCCAGAATTTGGTGATCGTCTTCTTGCAAATGATAGGATTTTCTCGTAAAGCGTGAGAAATCCGACAGGTGTTGAGACCAACGATGATAGAATTGAACTCCTTGTGTGTCAGTGATGGATCAAATAGGTATCTAGCTATATTATTATTTTCAACAAACTCTAACGGGGCCTGATCAGCCATTACTGCAACAAACGAGTCAAGTTAGCAAATATTGTTGGTGCATAGATGTCAGTAGTTCATATGTCTAAAGTCTGTAATCGAGTCTGTAATATTGTTTATGTAATTGTTTGTGTAACAGCGAAGTTGTTGACAAGTTCGCTTAGGCGAACTTGTTAACCAAGCGAAGTTGTTGACAAGTTCGCCTAGGCGAACTTGTTGAACGAGCGAAGTTATAGACAACTTCGCCTGAGGCGAAGTTGTCGTGTATTTAAGTAGTTTACTGTTTACGGTTTAAGGTTAATCAATCAATCGGTTTAATCAGTTGTTAGGGAGTTTCAGTTACGTGTAAGTCTATTGACGTGAGTCTGTAAGTAACACGGTTCGAGTTATCAATATAACGTGTGGTTGTTCGTATTATGTGTACGTGTGTTCGTGAGCTAATATTCTACGTCCGTATCGATCTACACAGGGATTCCGCACCTGTGTATATCGGGATATCTCGTGTGATCCGTTAAGGGAACCTACAAATATTCACATGACTTGAATAACAATCATAAGCTTAAGGGCATAATTGTTAACTTATTAAGAATTTAGGACCAATTGTGATAAAACCATATTAGATGGACCATAAATGAAAAACAATAACAATATTATAATGGATTTCGGTCCAGGAATGTGTTTTCTGTCCACACAGGTGAACAAATGGTCAAAGGAGAAAGTTCTCGGTCAAACTGTGAGTTCTCTGTCCAAAATTACAGAGAACAATGGGTTCTCGGTCAACAAGAGAGATCTCGGTCAACAAAAGTCAACTGAAAACACTTGGTTTGACCAAAATCAGAGACCAAAATACGAGGACGTGCCTCACCTAGCACGCTCCCGTGGTCACCTTGCCAAGATGAGACAAGAATACAAAAAACTGGAAGTCAAAACACAGGACGGTGCCCCATGGACCACGCCTCTGTAATGAGTCACCATATGTATGTTTGGAAAGCATTAATTGCACATGCAAAATGAACCATGGGGCTGTGCACGGGGTCGAGCCCTGGCTGTACATACACTTTATAAATAGATCGCATGTCTCATGCATTGGGTGTGCTTGGAGAGGATTTAGACGAGCTTATCACTTATAAACACTCAACTTGCACTCAAGTTGAAGATCAAGTGAGGAGTTTGAAAGCTTGGAGGCATCCATTGTCAAACCCCAACCTACGACGGAAATGCTAGGGTGCGAACCGTTGGTTCACAGCTCACAATGTACAATCATGCAGTTTAAAATGTGACAATATCTAATTAATCATTTTAATAATCAAATAATTTAAACAAAATATCCAAAGGAAATATACATAATCAATCCATAAAAAAAATCTTGTCTTTTTATTATCTTTAAACTTAAGCAGTCTCTACGTGATCTTCCTTAACTTCAATTCATATGGTAACCTGCAATTGCGTACAAAATAACATAATGTTGTCAACATGGGTTTGAGTGAGAAAAATCATCAGTTTCAATATAATAAAGATAAATAAAATAAGCAGAACCGTTATTGTAAATGTATGACAATCAAATCAGGGAGCAAATAAAGGTGTCGTTTTACCGTTGCAAAGCGAATTGGGCGTATGCTACTAAGACGGTCGTTTGATCATACTATAATGAGATTATGACTGACCTCTCTGAATGCGATAAATAAACAATGAGCAAGTAGACAAGAAACGGTTAGTCGTTTGATTGCACACAAACAATAAATACCGTTCCTGATTGAGAATAATATGTATTATAAAAGTAGGGTTTAGGTATGCAAAAGTCCCCAAAGCATTTAAAATATGGCAAAAAAAAAGGGGAATGATCTTCTCAACTTGAAGAATGGATTAATGAGATGACAAGAATATCGATTTAAGATTTTCAAGACACGCCGACAAAGTTTCCTAATTAACAAGAATAACATAATTTAATTATAACGTAGAAGAACACGATTTAGAATGAGTTTGAGTCTCGTTAGGGTTTAAGTGAAAGTTAATAATATTAACGTTACAATTATTATTATTAATACTATTCTTTAATCTTTATGTTAGAAAACCACACACAAACACACACACACACACATATATATATATAAACATATGAATATAGGTTATCGAGCAAACGAGAGTTTTTAACATAACCGGGATCTGATTAATTTAAATAATGCATATTATTTGTTATTTATTTAAAATTTGATAAAAAGGAAATAATAAAATAAAGAAAATAAAAACTTAAAAACCCAAACCGCGTCCACGGGGTTCAAACCCGCGCCATGGCAGGTTCAGTGGGCTTAAGCAAAGTGCACCTGTAACTGGGGCAGGTGGCTAACTCATTCATAAGATTAAAACAAATATTTATAACTTGTACCTGATGTTCATCCTTAAACAAACATTAACCCTAACATTAAAATCGATCAATTCAAATAATGTTTACAACAATTGATTTAGGGTTTATGTTATACGATAAAGGATGATCAGTTTGCACCAATTAATTACCTTGAATGATTACGTATGATGGAGAACGGAGAACAAGACTTGCGGCCTCATATTGATGCCGATAAGGATCTGAACAGCTTTGATTAATGCTATTGAGTTAGGGGTTTACGTTGTGATGATGAGGAGATGGTGTGTACGAGTTTAATTGAATTATGCTTGTGTATTTATAGTGTAATAAGTTAAGGGCAGCCATGGCTCGAAATTAACGGGGTTTGGTGTCAATTCGTTAATATTTTCTTCAATTAGAGTGTCGATGTAATATGATATTGTTTTACACAAGATTTGTTATGATTAGTTACTTTGTTTATGCACAATTCTCATAGTTAATAACCATAAATTTTAAAAGTAAATAAAATAACACATAAATGCTAAAAAAAACTGTGGAACTTATTACTGATAAATTATTCGAACAGGTCGGGTAACAGCTATAACTGGGAAAACGAAAAAAAATCGAAATGTTATGGTGTCCATTTAATTTTGGGAATTTCGTCCCGAAATTGGAGAAATAGCTGTACTGAAGAGATGAGGATACATAAGTTTCATCTTATCTTCATGCTTCCAAGTAACCTCTGCGTCTTTTTAAGAATCCCAACGGAGTTTAACCAAGGGTATGCGGCTTCGTTTGGTGACTTTGTCCATGTGGTCCATGATTTCACCGGGTTGTTCAACAAAATTCATGGTCTTATTGATACGAACTTGATCGAGGGGTATTTGGAGATTACCCTCGGCAAGACACTTCTTGAGGTTTGACACATGAATCACCGGATGTGCATTTGAGAATTCGAGAGGGAGTTTGAGTCTATAAGCAACAGGACCTACTCTATCGAGAATTTTAAAAGGACCAATAAATCGCGGAGCTAGCTTTCTTTTCTTTCCAAATCTAACCACTCCCTTCCATGGAGACACTTTGAGCAGAACTCGATCACCAATATTTAATTCCAATGGTTTCCTTCTTATATCCGCATAAATCTTTTGGCGGCTACGAGCGACGAGAAGATTTTGACGATTTTGAGCAATACGATCGGTCGTTTCATGTACTAATTCGGAACCGTTGATTTGAGATTCTCCAACATCGTTCTAACAAATCGGAGAACGGCATTTACTACCATAAAGGGCTTGAAAAGGTGCCATTTCAATGCTTGAATGAGAAATATTGTTATAGGAGAATTCGATGAGTGGTAAACGAGTATTCCAATTGCCCCCAAAGTCGATGACACAAGAGCAGAGCATGCCTTCTAGAGTTTGAATCGTAAGCTCGGACTGACCATCAGATTGTTCATGATAGGCATTTTTGAGATCCAAGTGAGTTCCTAAAAGCGAGAAGTAAAGTGACCATCTTGATTGAAAATAATGATTAACGAAGTTCCATGATAAATTTTT
Organism: Bidens hawaiensis; assembly: GCF_021521415.1. Classification (NCBI taxonomy): domain Eukaryota; kingdom Viridiplantae; phylum Streptophyta; class Magnoliopsida; order Asterales; family Asteraceae; genus Bidens; species Bidens hawaiensis. The sequence goes on along the minus strand of NW_027493318.1, from coordinate 145,219 downwards.
TCCACATAAATTCGCGGCAACTAATCAACATAATACATTTCTTTGATGGGTATGAAATTAGCACATTTAGTCAAACAATCTAAGATCACCCAAATAGAATCATGTTCCTTACGAGTCGAATGGAGCTTAGTAATATAGTCCGTAGCATTGTCTAGCCACTTCCACTCGGGAACGGGAGGTTGTTCGAGTAAACCAAAGGGTCAATGATGCTCGGCTTTTACTTTAGAGCACATGAGATATTTTGAGACATAAAGAACGATCTTTCTTCATTCCGGGCCACCAATAGATGGAACGAAGATTCGTATACATCTTATCCGCACCAGGATGAATAGAATATCGTGACTTATGAGCTACGTCCATAATAAATTTGCGAAGATTGCCACGATCGGGTATCAACAAGCGATTAAGGAAATATAGTAAATCATTAGGCTTAGATTTCGATTGAGTCTCCGCACCACACGACATCTCTTCGTATATATTGCCTTTGGTGATGGATTCGTGTTGGGCGTCGAGAATACGCTTTTCGAGATCAGTTTGAACAAGAACACAAGTAAGAAGAATGGGTTTGACTTGTTTCTTTCAACAGTGTCGGTCGCGACATTCTCTTTACTGAGATGGTAAGGAATTTCGCATTCATATTCGCTACGCAAATTAGCCCATTGGCGTTGTCTCATGTTGAGTTCTTTTTTATCAAAGATGTGTTTGAGACTTTTATGGTTGGTAAACGCTACACATTTGGTACCATAGAGATAGTGCCTCCAAATATTCAAGGCAAATACAATGACACCAAGTTCAAGATCATGTGTCGTATAATTCTTTTCGTGTACCTTGAGTTGTCTTGAAGCGTATGCGATAACCTTACCTCGTTGGTTAGAAGCATCACAGAATATGATAGGAGCATTGCAAAGCATGTACTTAAGGGTTTGAAAGGATTCTTCTTGCTTTGACCCCACACATAAGGTTTACCCTTGTGTGTTAAAGCGGTGAGGGGCTATGCAATCTTCGAAAAGTTCCGAATGAAAGAATGGTAATATCCCGCCAAAACCATAAAAGAACGAACTTTGGTAGGGGAAGTTGGTGTTTTTCAATTTTTGGCGGCTTCGATTTTAGCAGGATCTACGTGAATACCTTTGTCGTTGACAATATGGCCCAGAAACTTAACTTCTTTAAGCCAAAACTCACACTTGGAAACTTGGCGTACAACTGTTCTCTCCGGAGAAGTTCGAGAATTGAATGTAGATGCTTTTTGTTATCTCATTCGGACTTTGAATAGATCAAGATACCATCGATGAAAACAATTATGAATTTGTCCAAGTAGAGTTTACACACATGGTTCATGAGATCCATGAAAACTGCGGGTGCATTGGTTAGACAAAAGGCATCACACGACATTCGTAATGCCCATATCGAGTACGAAAAGCGGTCTTGGAGATGTCATCTTCATTAACGCGAAGTTGATGATATCCTGAACGGAGATTTATATTCGAGAAGCATGCGGCTCCTTGAAGTTAATCCAAATGATCATCGATACGAGGAAGCGGATAACGGTTCTTGGCAGTATGTTTGTTGAGTTCTCGATAATCAATGCACAAGAGGAAAGAACCATATTTATTCTTGACAAACAAAACGGGAGCGCCCGATGGAGAAGAACTTGGGCGAATAAAACCCTAGTCTGAGAGTTCTTGTAGTTGGCTCGAAAGCTCTTTCTTTTGGATGGTGCAAGACGGTATGGTGCTTTAGCAATGGGGTTAGCTCCAGGTAAAAGATCAATACGGAATTCGACTTGGTGAATAGGAGGGAGTCAAGAGACTTCATCGGGAAAGACCCGCGCAATCCGTATGTGAGTCACACCGTGCTAGGCATGGTGCAGAGATAGTTGTATGTAGAAACAATCGATTAGTACACTTTACCTTGAATTGCCCTGAAAAAGTGAAGAAATTTTACATACCATTAGATGGAACAAACGACATGATAAGAATGCCAACATTAAAGGTGCCAACATAACATAATGTTAGACAAGATCGCCATTAGTTATATGATGTTAGATATTTCTTGATATTGTTTTAGTGTAGAGAATGTAAGGATGATAGTTGTTGTGGTTGTAAGACTTCATAGATAGCCACATATATTAATTACTAAAGATAAACTTTCTTATTAAGTAATATTGCATTAATATGATATGCACTCGTTAAAAAAGGTGTTATAAAGTTTAATTTAATATGATATACGGCTTGATGTAAAGTTTTAGTTTTCTAAAAGAGTATTTGTTATAAAGCACCGTGTTAATATTTTTCTTTTTATAAACTATTTACCCAAAAAGTGTTGCCATATCTTTTTTACTTGACCAACATAGGATCCTAAATGAAATACCGTATATAAAAAATGGAATGAAGTTGGTGGTATTAGTGGAAAGAACCCCAAGTAGATGGAATGAAGTTGGATTTGCTCGTTGATGTATCGGAGCTCTGTCTTCATTTCCTCAACAGTCTCGGTTAGAGCTAAGACTCGTTGCTCATTTGGAATAAGCATTGCAATGAGTTCCCGGGCCATCATATAAATGTAATTTCGTTGAAAGCAAGTAGTGAAATTGATTTTCACACATTTGGTCATGATTAATTTAATAAAGATATGGTGAAGACGATAGTTTAACTCAATGAAGATATGGTCTAGTTGTGTTGTTACTCGTTACCATTGGGCACTGTGATGTACATGATTTTTTTTCTTAATCTTTATCTAGCCGTTTTTGTTCAAAAATAGTAACAATAATGTACAAGAACCGAGTTTAAAATATAAAATAAAAATTGACACTAAAAAATAGTAACCTTAAATTTAGAGTTTATATTGAAAAAGAGCATCCATGGTGTTCATGTTATATTTCTTGACGCCTAACCAACCCCAACACTACACACCAATGACCTTTTTGTTAGTGTGCTATACCTATGAGATACTACCATATATAAACTTTATTAAGTTAAAAAACTACAAGTATCGGTTTGTAAGGTTATATAAGATAGGGAAAAAAAATTCTATGAAAACTAGCCAAAGTTATACAACGGTTATACTTAGTGGTGTAAAAGTTGGACGAGTAGTCTGCAAGTACTTGATACCCCTCTGAGGTGCTTTCCTCCTATAGTACTCAGACTCAGATTCAGGAAGTCAACTCAGAGCCAGGGGGATCTAGTGGGCAATTACTCGTATCTAGTCGATGGTCAACTAGGAACATCTCGACGATTACTCGGAGCAACTCCGATTTAGGCGATTTTGAACACGTGTTCGTTTAGTTAATTATAATATCCATGTACGTGGTTATAAATATTAGTTAACTTATAATACTTGGCATGTGACCTATATACAATTTCCCAAAAAAAAAATATTTCTTTATTATTTAACATGTTACTACTCCCGGCATAGGCCGTGTACTCACAACTCATTTGTCGACCGACCTGACATCGCCTAACAACAGTATAAATTTGTTAGTTGAGGGTTGGTTCAAAATATAAGCCTATCCCCGAAGGTGGATGAGTGTTTATGTTTTTTTAAGTTAACAACATAACACGTCTCTTGCCTAACAAAATATCACAATTATCATACTCACACAATCTCTTTCTCCATAAAAACGCAATTTGCTCTCATGTCTTTTTATTTCTCTTTACTCCGTCAAAAAAGAATTTTACCCCTTAACACTACCCATCCATTCTCACCTCGACCATCTCACGTGTTCCCTTTATCTCATTTTTTTCTCCTTTTTGAAAACCTAAATTATGGAATGACTAATGGAAAGACTCGAGATTGGATCATAAGAACAAGAAAATCCCATCAATTTGATATTTGTTTCAGACTTTGGTCGTTTTATTGAACATCAAAAGCATTCTAGAAACTTAACAACATTTAATTTAAAAAACTAGTAATGGTAGCAACATAATGATGGATTCCCCCTCTACAATTACCACTATAAAAACCTAAACTTAGGCAAAGACCCGCGCAATCCGTTTGTGAGTAGAACAATCGATTAGTGCATTTTACCATTGAAGTGTTTATAGAAAAGTAAAGAAATTTTACACACCATCACATGGAACAAATGCCATGACAAGAAACGCCAACATAAAAAGTGCCAACATAAATAACGTTTAGACACGAACGCCATTAGTTATATGATGTTTGATATTTCTTGATATATTTTTAGTGTAGAGAATGTAAAGATGATGATTGTTGTGGTTGTAAGACTTCTTAAATAGCCACATATATTAATTGCGAAAGATAAACTTTCTTATTAAGCAATATTGCATTAATATGATATGCACTTGTTAAAAAAATTGTTATGAAGATTAATTTAATACGATATACGTCTTGATGTAAAGTTCTAGTTTTCTAGTTTTTTATGATATACGATATTCTTTTTATAAACTATTTACCAAAAAAGTGTTTCCATATCTTTTTACTTAACCAACATAGGATCCTAAATGAAATACCCTATATAAAAAATGGAATGAAGTTGGTGGTATTGGTGGAAAGAACCCGAAGTAGATGGAATGAAGTTGGATTTGCTCGTTGATGTATCGGGGCTCTGTCTTCATTTCCTCAACAGTCTCGGTTAGAGCCAAGACTCGTTTCTCAATTGGAATAAGCATTGCACTAAGTTCCCGGGCGAACATATAATACTGATTTCGTTGAAAGCAAGTAGTGAAATCGTTTTTCACACGTTTGTTCATGATTAATTTAATAAAGATATGGCAAAGAAGATAATTTAACTCAATAAAGATATGGTCTAGCTGTGTTGATACTCGGCACCATTAGGCCACTGTGATGTACATGATTTTCTTTCTTAGTCTTTATCTTGCCGTTTTTGTTCAAAAATAGTAATAATAAAATGTCTTTTATAATCTGTATTCATGAGACCAAGAACCGAGTTTCAAACATAAAATACAAAATGACACTAAAAAATAGTAACCTTAAATTTAGAGTTTATATTGAAAAAAGAGATTCCATGGTGTTCATGTTATATTTTTCGACGCCTAACCAACACCAACACTACACTCCAATGACCTTTTTGTTAGTGTGTTATTACTTATTACCCATGAGATACTACCATATATAAACTTTATTAAGTTAAAAACCTATAAGTACCGTTTGTATGGTTATATAAGATAGGGAAAAACAATTCTATGAAAAATAGCCAAAGTTATACAACGGTTATACAATTGGGCAAGTATTAGTATGATTTGTATTTGTTATTAGGCTTATATTGTAAACCGAGATCTCTTGGATCTCGGTGGGCATTTGGGTTGTTTTGGTCTTGAGTGTAGTGCCTATATAAACAATGTGTCTAGGTTATCATAGGTTGGCCGTTCATAAGCGAGCAAGAGAGATATCGGTGTGTGTTTTTTAACCGGTATGCGCGTGTTTTGAAGCATCTTCGTTGTGTTATGAGTGTGTTTGTTCATATAATCTTGAAACACTTTTTGTTAGTTTCCGTATAATCACAAGGTTATGTGATATCATATTGAAAGATCCGTTCCAAGGACTTACAGAGACTATTGACCTATTCTAGACTTGGTTGTGATATAATAGATTCAAGTATTGTATTTCACTGGTTGTTCTTGTGGCTGCCGTGGTAGTTTTTCCGGTTATATTTTCGTAGAAGAAGGATAAAGAGTATTTTTGGTTTGAAGAATGATAAAAATATGGTTAAAATTTGAATCCCTTTGATTTCGGGATTTAGTTTGTTACCAAAGTTATTTTTTGGGCTTCTTGAGAGTTCTCGGGAAATCTTCTTCGTTTTCGGTCATCACGTGCTCGTTCTCAGCAATCTTCAAGTGTTCTCGGCAATTTTCAAGCGTTCTCTGCAATATTCAAGTGTTTTCAGTAGTAATTGATCGTTTTCGGTCAACTATTAATGTTCTCGTTTGACTTTTGATAGTTCTCGGCCAACCAAAGGTGTTTTTGGTCAAAGATTACTATTTTTGGTCACTATTTACTGTTCTCTGTTGACTTTTGGTTGTTCTCGGTCAACCAAGAGTGTTCTCGGTTGACTTTCTTGGTTCTCGGTCAATGCTAGTTTTCGGCTGTGATTGTGTAACTAGGCCTTATCTTGTTGGGACTTAGGATAACTACTAAATTATTATTCTGGACCAGACCATTAACTTACCAACTAGACCAGCTTATTAACTTTTTACCCATAATGGACCAAATAACCAATAGCTTAACAAATATTGCACTGCATGAAGAACTGGACTCCATAATGGGAACTACTACTCGTGTACCCCATCTGATGTCTCATGAGGGGTTTGCCGAGTGGAAGTTTAGATTTGAAGAGTATGTGAAGATGAAAGATGCCAAGATTTGGAGGCGTATTGTTCGAGGCCCTCAAACTATCACATATCAATGTGAAAACTCTGAAGAAGTGGCGGTGAAGCCCGTTGAACTGTATAACGATACTGACACAAACAATAGGCTGGTCAATTCCATGCCTCAAAGCTGGGATATGAATGTTCAGTGATTAAGAAGACGAAGGATTTCAACAGGTTAACTCTGTCAGAAGTCATGGCAATCATTGAGGCATGTGACATGGATGACAAGCAGCATGCTATAAATCATGCAAATTCCTACAACGCAGCCGGCAATAGTGTTGCATCTAACAATGCCGTCATCTCGCAAGATAAATTTTCAATGTTTAAGTCTTCTCAAGGGTAGTACACTCCACAGTATCAGCCTCAGAATAATTTCTCAATGTTTAAGTCTGCTCAGGGTCAATTCTCACAGGCACCACCACAACCAACTCCCGTGTTCTTTCCTCAACCTTCTCAACCAACTATTTCAGCCGCAAAGTGCCAGCCATCTGCTGCATCTTTCGGTCGGTCTCCCAATCAGATTCCTTCTATCTCAAAGGAGACTCACGAAAACATCGACCTAATGGCAGGAATCATGAATTGCTACATTGCCTTTCTTGCTGGAGATCTGGTTCAACTAGTTGTAACTGCTGCGTTTGATCAAATCCACCCTAATGATGTGGAGGAATTGGATATCTCTTGGCAAATCGCCATGGTAGTTTTTGTGCGAAGAAATTTACAAAGAGAACAAGCAAAAACAACTGGAATGTGCCAGCTAACCAGAAGCTGGGATTCAACAAAGATACTCTAAGATGCTACAACTGTCACGAGTTGGGTCATTTTTCTCGTGAGTGCACTAACCCAGCTAAGGAAGGAAACAGAGAAAAGGCATTGGTCCCGGTGGGAAATGTTAGAGGAGAAAATGTAGCAGGTACGGGTGAAGGTGAGCGAGGTTTGGTAGCTCAACAATTCTCTTCGAATGATTAGATGGCCGCTCTCAGCATCAATAATCAGACTGCAAATTTTGCCCAAGTTGAAGTTGTTGAAGAAGAGAATGTTGCTGAAGAACAAGTTAAGGAACTACAATTTGCTTTCATGGCTTTCACTCCTTCCATCTCATCCGAGGTAATTTCCGAATTATGTTCTTAATCTTGTATAAATAAGGTAGACTTATATAAATCTCACAGCCGTAACTTGATTAGAGAAATGGAAGGAATAAAAGTGAGAATCTTACTCATACGAAAATTGAAAAAGCTTTAAAAGAAAAACTTGAGGCTCAACTAAAGGATTTTTCTAAACTTCAATTTGATTTTAGCATAAAATGTTGTCACCACTTAGATGCTAAACAGAAAATTGCTAATTTAATAGCCGAATTAGAAGCTTCTATGTTGGAGATTTCCAAGTTGAATTATAAATTTAAAAATGTTGAATTCAATTTTAAAATTCGATGTCTCTAGTACTGTTGTTGAATCCATGATCGAAAAACAATTAAGATGGAAAGAAACCAAGGGTAGGGGTATTGGGTACAATATGGTTCCTCCTCCTTATAATGATAACTACACCAGTCTTCCTCTTACCAAAGAAGAGGAAGAGATGGAAAAGTTTATGCAGTATGGTAAGCCAACTGTAAATGTCAAAGGTGCAACTGATTCTATAAAGGTTGCTGAGCCAAACTCAAGGGTGAATGATACTAATATGTTTGCTTCACGTGCAGATGAAATAATTGTTAAGGATTGGACTGATGAGGATGATGATTTACCTATTCAAAATAATAAAGACATTAATTCTAACGTTTCTTTGAATTTTCCTGTTTTGAATTCTGTTGCTACAAGTGTTTGTGTGGGCTCTGTTTTTAAGAGCACAGACTCTTTTTTTGTTGATTCTTCTAAAAATTTGAGATATGGTGGTGTGTTTTTGTATAAACTTTATAAAATTAAGAACTCTTATAAACATTCATCACCTAAGTTTGTTAAAGTTAAAATGGTCATAATTGTGATAAATCAATAAATAAGTCTGGTGGTAAATGCCAAGTAAAGAAAACTAGCTCTCAAAACATATCCAGACCAGGAGTGGACCATAATGAATTTTACGTAAAACGTCAAACATGTTTCAACTGTGGTATTTCTGGTCACATTGCTAGAAACTGTCTATACCATCCATATGTCCCATAATATGGATATTACCAGAGGTATATGCCACAAAATACCCGTCAAAAAGGATCAAGGTATCATAGGGCTAATCCTTTTGACGGTGATTGGAAAATAAACAAATTTGATAGGTTTAGTCTTCATCAGACCAAGCCTAACACGTTTCGAAAAGGAGATAGAAATTGTGCTTCGGTCTTAAGAACCAACTCAGTTTCTGGACCAAAAAAATTTCGGAAGGCAAAATTATCTGTGTCTGCTGCTCGCAAACCAGAGACTACGTCATCCATTCATACAAGATATGAATGGTTGCCTAAATCTCCGATAATCAAGCTATCAAATTCTATTTTAGATAACTGGGAAGACATGTCATCGCAGCCCGTGACAAGTTTAGATAAATCAGGTTCACCTAGTGTTACTATAGATAGGGTACAAAAACTAACTGATCTCTCACACCGTGCAGGAACAGCTATGGAGGAATATCATCAGACCTTGGTATGTTGATAGTGGCTATTCCAAGCACATGACATGAGACATCTCCCAACTACACGACATTCAAATATTTAACGGTGGGTATGTTTCCTTTGCGGGATGAGAGAATGGGAAGATTACATAGAAGGGTACTGTAAGTAATGGTGTGCTCAAATTTGAAAATGTTAATTTCGTTCCTGAGTTGAAGCATAGTCTGCTTAGTGTCTCGCAGATCTGCGATAAAGGTTTTTTAAGTCATTTTACTAACAAAGAATGCTTGATTTTAAAACCTGGTATTATCATACCAAAAGATTGGGTTCTTGTTCGATCACAGAGAAAAGATAATGCTTATGTGATCAATATGAACAAAAATGTTCCTCATGAAATCACCTGTTAGTTTTCAAAAGTGTCAAAACATAATGCCATGCTTTGGCATCGTCGTCTTGGTCATGCAAACATTAAAAATCTTAACAGTCTTGCTAAAAACAACTTGGTGCATGGTTTACCTCTCAAAGATTTTGTCACTATTGAAAAAGGTGTGGCTTGTGCCTTGGGTAAACACAATCGTAAATCTCACAAGCTGAATATGGAGCTGTTCAGTCCTATTCATGTTTTTAGTCTCTCTCGCAGCTGTTATTATCTTGTTATTACTGATGATTACTCACGTTTCACTTGGGTGTTTTTCTTGTCAAATAAGACTGAAACTGCAGAATTGATAAAATGCTTCGTGGTGCTTATGGAGAATCAGCTCAACTTAAAGCTGAAGGGTATTCGTTGTGACAATGGCACAGAATTGAATAACTCAACACTGAATTTTTTTTGCACCGAAAAGGGGGTGCTTCGACATTACAGTTCAACGTTGACACTGCAATAAAATGGAGTTTCTGAAAGAAGGAACAGGACTCTTATCGAGGCGGCATGAACTATGTTGTGTGACTCAAAGTTGCCTTTGTTCTTCTGGGCAGAGGCTATTAATACGGCATGTTATGTCCAAAATTGAGTGTTGATCAACAAATCTCAGATGAAAACTCCATATGATATTATTTACGGTCACAAGCCCACAATTGCACATTTTTGGGCCTTTGGGTGTCCATGTATCTGCTAAATCTTGAAATGACTCCAAAGTTTGGAGCCAAAGCTGACGACTGTTATTTCGTCGGATATTGGTTGTACCGCCTATAGAGTTTGCAACAAGTCAACGAAGCAGATTATGGAATCTTATGACGTGTGCTGGCTAGAAGAGAATGAGACTGGTGCTCGTGTTCGTCCTGACTGATTATTTGATTATATTGAACTTTTCAATCCTTTTAATGTGTTTACGGCTGTCGATATAGAATTTTCGGGGGCGGTGCTTCAAATTCTGTTGATGAAGAAGAAGACATACCTACTGAGTCTCATGTGTCTCCAGTGCTAGGTATTGATCCTTCAGAATCACGAATACCAATCAGCCATTGTCAGCCAATCAACAAGAAAATGTTACCGAAACCGTGTCCTCACCAGCACCTACAGTCGATGATTCATCAGTTTAAGGGGGAGAGTTAAATTCATCAAATTTTTGGAACCACTCTATTTTCTAGATGTCATACCAATTGAATACATTTCCAGTACTTCGTACTCACACAGTACAACGACATCTGGATGGAAGAACCCTCTTACTGAAATCCGTGAAGATCCAACAAACTTACCCTCTACCAGTTCTGTTCCCAGGCATTCCATTCTGACAAAAATTCAACGAGATCATCCTATTGACAATATATAGGTCATCTTGAAACATATGTGTCAACCAGAAGTCAGACCGGACACATCAACAACTGTTTATTTTCTTGTTTCATTTCTCGGATAGAGCCTAAGTCAGTTGAAATGGTGCTACAAGAGCCAAGTTGGGTGGATGCCATGCATAAGGAATTGAATCAGTTTGAGAAACTCAAGGTTTGGAGACTAGTTGAGCTGTCGGTTGGTAAGAAGGCATTAGATACAAGATAGGTGTTCTGTAACAAGCAAGATGATGCTGGTGTTATAGTTTGAAAGAAATCGCGGCTCGTAGTTCATGGTTTTCATCAGATAGAAGTCTTAGACTACACTAAAGTGCATTCTCATGTGGTTTGATTTGAGGCCATTCGGATCTTTCTGGCATGTGCCTCCTACATAGGATCCACAGTTTATTAGATGGATGTCAAGACAATGTTTTTGTATGGAGGAGTCAAGGAGGAGATTTATGTGAATCAGCCACCAGGGTTTATTGATTCAAAGCCTCCAACTAATGTCTACAAGTTAGACAAAACCCTTTATGGTCTACACCAAGCGCCTCGGGCATGGTATGCAACCTTGACGGCTCATCTACTGGGGCATGGGTACAAAAGAGGAACCATTGATCAGTCACTATTTATCAAAACTTTTGGGAAGGATCTGATCTTGGTTCAGATTTATGTACATGACATCATTTTCGGGTCTACAAGTGCTGCATTGTGTTTTGAATTTGAAGAGGTGATGAAGAAAAGATTTAAAATGAGTTCGTTGGGGGAGATTATAACTTTTCTGGGACTACAAGTTCGTCAGAGTACGACGGGAATTCTGCTGCATCAAGGAAAATATGTCGAAGACATGCTTGCAAAGTTTGAATTTCAAGATTCCAAGAGCACGACAACTCCTATGGCGGAAATACCTCTTCTTTCTTCTAATCTTGAAGGGAATCCCGTAGATCAAACTTACTATTGGTCAATTATCAAATCCCTGATGTATCTCCCCGCCAGTCGCCCTGACATCATGTTTGTTGTCTGTCAATGCGCCCATTTCCAGGCTAATCCTAAACTCTCTCATTTAATTGTTGTTAAACATAGTTTTAGATATATGAAAGGTTAACCGAAGCTAGTCTTTGGTATTCCAAAAACTCAGATTTAATGTGCTTGCGGGGTTTCATGAAATGCTTCGTTTAGACGATTGAGTTTCTTTTTTGATTAAATTTGTACATAAATATTTTAATTTTGTTCAAAAAAAATTTTGCACAAATTTAGGGTGAGAAAATAAAAAAATAAAATAAAAATTAATTATATTTTTACACTTTCGCTTAAAATTACGTCGGTTACTCAAGTTTGAAGGATATATGCTTGTATATGTTTGGTTATGTCATCTACTTGTAGACATACAGGATAGCCATTCACCTTAAGACTAAAAGCAACTGGGGCGATTGTGGTGTGTTTTTGGTTTTAATTCTTTCGCTTAAAATTATGTCGGTTACTCTAAGTTTGAGGGACATGTATCTATATATATGTTTGATCCTGTTATCTATCTATAGACGTACGGGATAGCCATTTACCTGAGAACTAAAAGTGACTGGGGCAACTGAGTTTTAAATGGTATTTTTAACTCATTTGGGAAGTGATTTGATTATTTTAAATGAAAATTGATTATTTGATTATTTTTTAATTTGATTATTCAGTTAAGAGCTTTTTAGAAGCTTAGATATTTTTAAATGAAAATTGATCCAACCTTTGGAAAATGATAGTAAAATTGATTTTGTGTGCCTAACGTGTGAAGTTACTAGGCTTAAAAGGCTTTAGAACAATCATTGATTTGCATGGTAGTTTTCTATGATGCGTAAAAGTTAAAGTTATATACACTAAATCTGCTAAACTTACTATGGAGAGTCATTTTGAAGAAATGTGCATGTCTCTAGATATATCTCTCTGAATGATAGGCAGAAAAGTGATTACCCAATCGTACACGAGCCCGGCCGTTAGTGTCTTGATCACCAAAAATATTGTGTTATTAAAATTTGTTTTAAAAAAATAATTAAATGATATTGTGTTATTAAATTTCTTTTTTCAAAAAGCTTAAAGGGTCAAACTAGAACTACAAGGGTAGGGCATTCAAATAAGTCCTAAACACTCTAAATGTAAGGCATGTAAGTCCGGATGGCTTGTAAGTCCAACGTTCAACCTTAAAGCTTAATTTTTTTTCACTAGGGGGTTAGAGTCAAATTGGGGTGATCTGGGGAAAACCAAATACGCTTTGAGAAGAGATAGGAGGCATCACAGGTCCATGAGTGATGTCCATCTAAGATTTATGCCTAATTGAACATAACTCGTATCACTGATGCAATGAAAATGATGCTAAGTTTATTATACCTGCTATCATCCTATTTCTTTACGTCAAAATAATGCTGAACATGAATCACTGAGAAAACATCTTAATCAATATGATTCCATGTTCTGATCTTTTCTTAAGAGGTTGCATGTTTAACGAAACTGAAATCTGATCCTAGTAATTTGTTAAATTACAAGAAGGCCGAGTGATTAAATTTTTATTGTATCATTATTTCTATAATTGTTTGTTTATAATCATTATTTATTTTTTATTTTATTTTTACCTCTTAATTACTCTTGTCGAAACGGATGCTATAATCGATCGGCTTTAAAACCATGGATCAAGCCCATGTTTGGGTATAAGAAATTGTTCTCAACTCATGTCTTTGTGGCCCAATTAAAATTTGGATGAATGGAACTTGTTTTAGTTGGCCTGGCCCATGTATTGCACATGTTTTCAGCCCATCAGGGTTTTAGGCCTGATCCAAACTTTTTGATGTATAAAAGACTCTCATCTGCATTATTGGTCTTCTTATTTTGCATCTCAAATCAGTATTCTTCTTTCCAAGCCGAAAACCTTTTAAGTTTCTTAGCCTCTAAATTATCATTCTTGCTTTCTTCAAGAACTAACATGATCTATGTTGACAAATAGTCATGGCTGATCAAGCACCACTAAAATTTGTGGATACTCACAACATTGCCGGATGCATATATGATCCACCTCTTGTACGCAAAGAATTCAAGTCCGTGATAGTGGGGCTCAACACGTGCACGATTTCTCACGCTATACGAAAAACCCCTGTTATTTGCAAGAAGATGGTGACAGAGTTTGGAACCATGCTACTATTAACCAACGGGGTGCTGGGGGAGCTGTAACAATCGACTCAAAGATTTAGAAGAAGCCTGTTGTCATCTTAGGGGCTATTATTCGTGAAGTTTTATTGTTCGGTGATCAACCCGACTACCCAACTGAATACCCCACTGATGTTGTTGTTGAAGTCTTTCTAAGAATGGGATATGAAGGATCCTACCCTCCAGCCATCAAGAAACTTTTCCATCCTTACTGGAGGTTCTTGATTCACACGTTCTTCACGTGTGTCTCAGGACGAAAAGGGGTTTCAGACGAGATCAGCCACATTCAAATGTCGGCTGTGGTTGCTCTGATCATGGACTGGAATTATAACTACTCCAAGTTTGTGTTCGATGAGATGATGAGCAACCTCAAAGGGAAGAAGAAAGAGATGTTCATGATGTACCCAAGGTTTCTGCAGATGATATTCGACTCACATTACCCTGACCTTGTCAATCTTTAGAAACGCTTGATTTAAAGGCTATGGGTCCAAACACTTTTGGGTTGATGAAGCAATCACGAAAGGGGGCAAAAGTAGTATACAAAGGTCTTCACAAACTTGTCAAGTTTGGAAGGTTTTTGATAAAACTGAGGCTACTCCTGCTAGTGCCAGAAAGTTCTCCATCACAACACATGGAGATTAAGCACCAAGAAGAACAAATGTACATACTGCTGATCAACTGAAAGATTTTGAGATGTTTAAAGATCAGCTCCAGTCGACTGCATTGAAACCTCCTCAATCAGTCACTGCGTCAAAAGATGAAGATCTTCCTGAAGAACCAGCCACCAATCTCATTCCAAGGAAAATGAGAAAGAAAGATCCGAGCCCGGGTGTGCTAGTTAAAGAAACTACACCAACCAGTCAACATGGAGAACCAGAGCCTAAAACCACTAAAGCTTAAGGTGATACTAGTCCGTCCACTGCTGAGCCTCGAACTCATGATCAATATTTGATGATATTGCTCAGGAGTTCGAGTTTGAAGCCAATATTCAGTCCACAGATGAGCCATCGGGATCGTCTAACCCGATTGGTCAATCAAGTTCAAGTGCCACTGAGAAGCATGCACATATTCTGGCGATGCAAGATAAAGTTTTGCAAGACAAAGGCAAGAGGATCACCCTTGATGTCGAACCTGTTGATGTACAATCTTTACAACGACAAGTATTTGAACTTGAACAAGACTCGGTTGTGAAAGATGTACGAATTCAAGAGCTTGAAGCAAGTAACTCTGATAAAGAATTAAAGATCAATGAACTTCAAGCAAACATGGGTTGCCTCACTGCTTTATACCTGTATCTCCAACAAAAGCTAATTCAGAAATTTGAAGATAAATTCAAAAGTGGTGAAGACATTGCTGCAAAGGATTCTGCTGACAGTCAAGGTGGCAGTTCTAGTATGCGTCCTGCTTCAAGTATTGACACTTCTGAAACACAGGAACAATACCTTGCTGCCCCTCAAAAGACAACAGAGAAAAGTGAAAGACTTCAAAAGAAGATTATGATTATGAAAAATTCGAACCAAAATGTGGAGTCTTCTAATCACCCTGATAAGTTTATTCTTGAACTTCAAAAGGGCTTTTCTAACAAGTATGGTGATCGATCTTGGGGTTTTGATATTGATAAAGTCATGTGGTGGGTCAAAAGAAGGTATGAGAGTACCGAATATTACAGGAAAATGAAGGATTTTGGTTCGTGGACGAAGCTAGATCTTAATGACTTAATCAATACTCCTTTCCACAACCCAAACAACAAAAAAGAGCTATTTATTTCTAGAACTTTTTAAGAAGTCAAGTGGATGGGGGTTCCCAAGTATGACTACTGCAGAATCAATTTTGAAGAAAGCAAAAGGTGTAAGAGAACCGAAGATGGGAAATACAATGGTAAATGTAATGTGTCCAGCAACTAAGAAGGCGGGTCATATTCCTCTGTCTACCAGAATTCCAGATGGCGCCTTAGATGAGATGAAGTTTTGGACGGATGACGTTGAGACGGCAACGGTAATTGTCCGACTACGAAAAGGGCAATTTTGTTTTGTTGGCCCACGTGATTTACTAAAGTTCGGCGAAAAGGATATTAAAAATCTTAGCAACTTTCAAATTATGGCTGAACCACTATACGAGCATGTTGCTAAAGAGTATACATGGATTGGGGATGGAATATCAGAACAGGTCTATGGGCTGGTGCTTACAGGGAAGTGGATGCGAATATTATTGAGCATGATTAACTTTAAGATACAAACCAAGGGGGAGATTGTTAGGCTAGTATTAGTATGGTTTGCCTTTGTTATTGGGCTTATATTGTACCGAGATCTCTTGGATAACGTTGGGCTTTTGGGTTGTTTTTGGCTTGATTGTAGTGCCTATATAAACAATGTATCTAGGTTATCATAGGTTGGCCGTTCATAAGCGAGCAAGAGAGATATCGGTGTATGTTTTGTTACCGGTTGAGCTTAAGCACCAGACGTCTAATATACGTGTGTTTTGAAGCATCTTCGTTGTGTTATTAGTGTGTTTGTTCATATAATCTTGAGTCACTTTGTTTTAGTTTCCGCATAATCACAAGGTTGGATGATATCATATTCACAGATCCGTTCCAAGGAATTACATATACTTAGTGGTGTAAAAGTTGGACGAGTAGTCGGAAAGTACTCGGTACTCCTCGAAGGTGCTTTCCTCCTGTAGTACTCGGACTCAGATTTAGGAGGTCAACTCAGAGCCAGAGGGATCTAGTGGGAAATTATATGTATCTAGGCGGTTTTGAACACTTGTTCGTTTAGTTAAATATAATATTCATGTACGTGGTTATAAATAGTAGTTAACTTTAATATTGGCATGTGACCTATATACAATTTCCGAAAAAAAAAATATTTCTTTATTATTTAACATGTTATACTCCCGGCATAGGCCAAGTACTCACAACTCATTTGTCGACCTACCTGACATCGCCTAGCAACCGTATAATATATATAGTTGAGGGTCTCTACGATTACTCGGAGCAACTACGATTTAGGCGATTTTGAAAACTTGTTCGTTTAGTTAAATATAAAATTCATATACGTGGTTATAAATAGTAGTTAACTTTAATATTGGCATGTGACCTATATACAATTTCCCAAAAAAAATATTTCTTTATTATTTAACATGTTATACTCCCGGCATAGGCCGAGTACTCACAACTCATTTGTCGGCCTACCTGACATCACCTAGCAACCGTATAATATATATAGTTGAGGGTAGGTTCAATATATAAGCCTATCCCCGATGGTGGATGAGTGTTTATGTTTTTCAAAGTCGACAACATAACACATCTCTTGCCTAACAAACCACCACAATTATCATACTCGCACAATCTCTTTCTCCATAAAAACCCATTTCGCTCTCATGTCTTTTTCTTTTTCTTTACCCCCTCAACAAAATAAGTTTTACCCCTTATCACTCACCATCCATTCTCTCCTCGACCATCTCACGTGTTCCCTTCATCTCGTTTTTTTCTCTTTTTTTAAAAAACTACATTATGGAATGACAAATGGAAAGACTAGAGATTGGATCATAAGAACAAGAAAAACCCATCAATTTGATATTTATTTCAGACTTTGGTCGTTTTATTTAACATCAAAAGCATTCGAGAAACTTAGCAACGTATAACTTAAAAAACTAGTGATGGCAGCAACATAATGATGGATAGCCCCCTCTACAATTACCACTATGAAAACCTACACTTCGGTAAAGACCCGCGCAATCCGAAGGTGAGTAACACCGTGCTTGGCATGGTGCAGAGATAGCTGTATGTAGAAACAATCAATTAGCACATTTTACCATTGAAGTGTTTATGGAAAAGTAAAGAAATTTTACATGGCATCAGATGGAACAAATTCCATGACAAGAAATGCCAAAATAAAAAGTGCCAACATAACATAACGTTTAGACATGAACTCCATTAGTTATACGATGTTTGATATTTCTTGAAATTGTTTTAGTGTAGAGAATGTAAAGATGATAGTTATTGTGGTCGTAAGACTTCTTAAATAGCCACATATATTAATTGTGAAAGATAAACTTTCTTATTAAGTAATATTGCATTAATATGAGATGCACTTGTTTAAAAAAAGTGTGATGAAGTTTAATTTAATACGATATACCTCTTGATGTAAAGTTCTTGTTTTCTAAAAGAGTATTTGTTATAAAAGACTGTGTTACTTTTATTCATTTTATAAACTATTTACCAAAAAAGGTGTTGCAATATCTTTTTACTTAACCAACATAGGATCCTAAATGAAATACCGTATACAAAAAATGGAATGAAGTTGGTGGTATCGGTGGAAAGAACCCCAAGTAGATGGAATGAAGTTGGATTTTCTCTTGATGTATCGGAGCTTTGTCTTCATTTCCTTAACAGTCTCACCTGTGCGGGAGTAGGGGCGGATGTAGCCAAGTGGATCAAGGCAGTGGATTGTGAATCCGCCACGCGCGGATTCAATCCCCGTCATTCGCCCATCAATAAATGGTTAGAGCCAAGACTCGTTTCTCATTTGGAATGAGCACTGAACTGAGTTCCCGGGCGAACATATAATAGTGATTTCATTGAAAGCAAGTAATGAAATCGATTTTCACACGTTTGTTCATGATTAATTTAATAATGATATGGTGAAGAGAATAGTTTAACTCAATGAAGACATGGTCTAGCTGTGTTGATACTCGGCACCATTAGGCCACTTTGATGTACATGATTTTCTTTCTTAATGTTTATCTAGTTGTTTTTGTTCAAAAATAATAATAATGATAAAAAGGCCTTATATATTCTATATTCATGAGACCAAGAACCGAGC
This sequence comes from Bidens hawaiensis, assembly GCF_021521415.1. Taxonomy (NCBI): domain Eukaryota; kingdom Viridiplantae; phylum Streptophyta; class Magnoliopsida; order Asterales; family Asteraceae; genus Bidens; species Bidens hawaiensis. Next base: position 126,521 of record NW_027493318.1, on the reverse strand, counting down.
TTAAAGCATAAAAATAAAAGTTGGCACTAAAAAATAGTCACCTTAAAATTAGAGTTTATATTAAAAAAAAAAAAAAAAAAAAAAAAAAAAAAGAGCTTCCATGGTGTTCATGTTATATTTCTTGAAGCCTAACCAACCCCAACACTAAACACCAATGACCTTTTTGTTAGTGTGTTATTACTTATTACCCATGAGATACTACCATATAAAAACTTTATTAAGTTAAAAAACTATAAGTACCGGTTTATATGGTTATATAAGATAGGGCAAAAAAATTCTATGAAAATTGGCCAAAGTTATAAAACGGTTATACTTAGTGGTGTAAAAGTTCGACGAGTAGTTGGCAAGTACTCGGTACTCCTCTGAGGTGCTTTTCTCATACAGTACTCGGACTCAGATTTAAGAGGTCAACTCAGAGCAAGAGGGATCTAGTAGGCAATTACTCGTATCTAGCCGATGGTCAACTCGGAACTTCTCGACGATTACTCGAAGCAACTCCGATTTAGGAGATTTTGAACACGTGTCCGTTTAGTTAGTTATAACATTCATGTACGTGGTTATAAATATTAGTTAACTTATAATACTTCGCATGTAAACAATATACAATTTCCAAAAAAAAATATTTTTTTTATTATTTAACATGTTACACCTCCCGGCATAGGCCGAGTACTCACAACGCATTCGTCGACCGACCTGACATCGCCTAGCAACCGTATAATATAGTTAGTTGAGGGTTGGTTCAAAATATAAGCCTATTCCCTACAGTGGATGAGTGTTTATATTTTTTTAGTTGACAACATAACACATCTCTTGCCTAACAAACCACCACAATTATCATACTCGCACAATCTCTTTCTCCATAAAAACGCATTTCGCTCTCATGTCTTTTTCTTTCTCTTTACTCCCTCAACAAAAGAAGTTTTACCCCTTATCACTACCCATCCATTCTCTCCTCTACCGTCTCACGTGTTCCCTTCATCTCGTTTTTTTTCTCATTTTTAAAAACCTACATTATGAAATGACTAATGGAAAGACTAGAGATTGGATCATAAGAACAAGAAAAACCCATCAATTTGATATTTATTTCAAACTTTGGTCGTTTTATTTAACATCAAAAGCATTGGAGAAACTTAACAACATTTAATTTAAAAAACTAGTAATGGCAGCAACATAATGATGGATATCCCCCTCTACAATTACCACTGTAAAAACCTACACTTCGGCAAAGACCCGCACAATCCGTACTTGAGTCACACCGTGCTAGGCATGGTGCAGAGATAGCTGTATGTAATCACAATCGATTATCACAATTTACCATTAAAGTGTTTATGGAAAAGTAAAGAAATTTTACACACCATCAGATGGAACAAATGCCAAGACAAGAAATGCCAACATAAAAAGTGCCAACATAACATAACGTTTAGACATGAACGCCATTAGTTATACGATGTTTGATATTTCTTGATATTGTTTTAGTGTAGAGAATGTAAAGATGATAGTTGTTGTGGTCGTAAGACTTCTTAAATAGCCAAATATATTAATTGCGAAAGATAAGCTTTCTTATTAAGTAATATTGCAATAATATGATATGCACATATTACAAAAGGTGTTATGAAGTTTAATTAAATATGATATATCTCTTGATGTAAAGTTTTAGTTTTCTAAAAGAGTATTTGTTATAAAAAACTGTGTTACTAATATTCTTTTTATAAACTATTTACCAAAAAAGTGTTGCCATATATTTTTACTTAACCAACATAGGATCCTAAATGAATACCGTATATAAAAAATGGAATGCAGTTGGTGGTATCGGTGGAAAAACCCCAAGTAGATGGAATGAAGTTTGATTTGCTCTTGATGTATCGGAGCTCTGTCTTCATTTCCTCAATAGTCCCGGTTAGTTCCAAGACTCGTTTCTCATTTGGAATGAGCATTGAACTGAGTTCCCGGGCGAACATATAATAGTGATTTCGTTGAAATCAAGTAGTGAAATCGATTTTCACAAGTTTGTTCATGATTAATTTAATAATGATATGGTGAAGAGAATAGTTTATCTCAATGAAGACATGGTCTAGCTGTGTTGATACTCGGCACCATTGGGCCACTTTGATGTTCATGATTTTCTTTCTTAATCTTTATCTAGCTATTTTTTGCAATAATAATAATAATAATAAAAAGCCTTATATAATCTATATTCATGAGGCCATGAACCGAGTTTAAAGCATAAAAATAAAAATTGGCACTAAAAAATAGTCACCTTAAATTTAGAGTTTATATTAAAAAAAGAGCTTCCATGGTGTTCATGTTATATTTCTTGACGCCTAACCATCCCCAACACTACACACCAATGACCTTTTTGTTAGTGTGTTATTACTTATTACCCATGAGATACTACCATATAAAAACTTTATTAAGTTAAAAAACTATAAGTACCGGGTTATATGGTTATATATGATAGGGCAAAAAAATTCTATGAAAATTGGCCAAAGTTATAAAACGGTTATACTTAGTGGTGTTAAAGTTCGATGAATAGTTGGCAAGTACTCGGTACTCCTCTAAGGTGCTTTTCTCATATAGTACTCGGACTCAGATTTAGGAGGTCAACTTAGAGCTAGAGGGATATAGTGGGCAATTACTCGTATCTAGCTGATGGTCAACTCAGAACTTCTCGACGATTACTCGGAGCAACTTCGATTTAGGATATTTTGAACACGTGTCCGTTTAGTTAGTTATAACATTCATGTACGTGGTTATAAATATTAGTTAACTTATAATACTTCGCATGTAAACAATATACAATTTCCAAAAAAAATATTTTTTTTATTATTTAACATGTTACACCTCCCGGCATAGGCCGAGTACTCACAACGCATTCGTCGACCGACCTGACATCGCCTAGCAACCGTATAATATAGTTATTTGAGGGTTGGTTCAAAATATAAGCCTATTCCCTACGGTGGATGAGTGTTTATATTTTTTTAGTTGACAACATAACACATCTCTTGCCTAACAAACCACCACAATTATCATACTCGCACAATCTCTTTCTCCATAAAAACGCATTTCGCTCTCATGTCTTTTTCTTTCTCTTTACTCCCTCAACAAAAGAAGTTTTACCCCTTATCACTACCCATCCATTCTCTCCTCTACCGTCTCACGTGTTCCCTTCATCTCGTTTTTTTTCTCATTTTTAAAAACCTACATTATGAAATGACTAATGGAAAGACTAGAGATTGGATCATAAGAACAAGAAAAACCCATCAATTTGATATTTATTTCAAACTTTGGTCGTTTTATTTAACATCAAAAGCATTGGAGAAACTTAACAACATTTAATTTAAAAAACTAGTAATGGCAGCAACATAATGATGGATATCCCCCTCTACAATTACCACTGTAAAAACCTACACTTCGGCAAAGACCCGCACAATCCGTACTTGAGTCACACCGTGCTAGGCATGGTGCAGAGATAGCTGTATGTAATCACAATCGATTATCACAATTTACCATTAAAGTGTTTATGGAAAAGTAAAGAAATTTTACACACCATCAGATGGAACAAATGCCAAGACAAGAAATGCCAACATAACATAACGTTTAGACATGAACGCCATTAGTTATACGATGTTTGATATTTCTTGATATTGTTTTAGTGTAGAGAATGTAAAGATGATAGTTGTTGTGGTCGTAAGACTTCTTAAATAGCCAAATATATTAATTGCGAAAGATAAGCTTTCTTATTAAGTAATATTGCAATAATATGATATGCACACGTTACAAAAAGTGTTATGAAGTTTAATTAAATACGATATATCTCTTGATGTAAAGTTTTAGTTTTCTAAAAGAGTATTTGTTATAAAAGACTGTGTGACTATTATTCTTTTTATAAACTATTTACCAAAAAAGTGTTGCCATATATTCTTACTTAACCAACATAGGATCCTAAATGAAATACTGTATATAACAAATGGAATGAAGTTGGTGGTATCGATGGAAAGAACCCCAAGTAGATGGAATGAAGTTGGATTTGCTCTTGATGTATCGGAGCTCTGACTTCGTTTCCTCAACAGTCCCGGTTAGTGCCAAGACTCGTTTCTCATTTGGAATGAGCGTTGAACTGAGTTCCCGGGCGAACATATAATTGTGATTTCGTTGAAAGCAAGTAGTGAAATCGATTTTCACACGTTTGTTCATGATTAATTTAATAATGATATGGTGAAGAGAATAGTTGATCTCAATGAAGACATGGTCTAGCTGTGTTGATACTCGGCACCATTGGGCCACTTTGATGTTCATGATTTTCTTTCTTAATCTTTATCTAGCTATTTTTTTCAATAATAATAATAATAATAATAAAGCCTTATATAATCTATATTCATGAGACCAAGAACCGAGATTAAAGCATAAAAATAAAAATTGGCACTAAAAAATAGTCACCTTAAATTTAGAGTTTATATTAAAAAAAAAAAAAAGAGCTTCCATGGTGTTCATGTTATACTTCTTGACGCCTAACCAACCCCAACACTACACACCTATGACCTTTTTGTTAGTTTGTTATTACTTATTACCTATGAGATACTATCATATAAAAACTTTATTAAGTTAAAAATACCGGTTTATATGGTTATATAAGATAGGGCAAAAGAATTCTATGAAAACTGGCCAAAGTTATACAGCGGTTATACTTAGTGGTGTAAAAGATGTACGAGTAGTCGGCAAGTACTCGGTACTCCTCTGAGGTGCTTTTCTCCTATAGTACTCGGACTCAGATTTAGGAGGTCAACTCAGAGCTAGAAGAATCTATTGGGCAATTACTCGTATCTAGCCGATGGTCAACTCGGAACTTCTCAACGATTACTCGGAGCAATTCCGATTTAGGAGATTTTGAACACGTGTCCGTTTAGTTAGTTATAACATTCAATTACGTGGTTATAAAATTTAGTTAACTTATAATACTTCGCAAGTCAACTATATACAATTTCCCAAAAAAAAATATTTTTTTATTATTTAACATGTTACTACTCCCGGCATAGGCCGAGTACACACAACGCATTCGTCGACCGACCTGACATCGCCTAGCAACCGTATAATATAGTTAGTTGAGGGTTGGTTCAAAATATAAGCATATCCCCTACAGTGGATGAGTGTTTATATTTTTTTAGTTGACAACATAACACATATCTTGCCTAACAAACCACCATAATTATCATACTCGCACAATCTCTTTCTCCGTAAAAACGCATTTCGCTCTCATGTCTTTTTCTTTCTCTTTACTCCTTCAACAAAAGAAGTTTTACCCCTTATCACTACCCATCCATTCTCTCCTCGACCATCTCACGTGTTCCCTTCATCTCGTTTTTTTTCTCATTTTTAAAAACCTACATTATGAAATGACTAATGGAAAGACTAGAGATTGGATCATAAGAACAAGAAAAACCCATCAATTTGATATTTATTTCAAACTTTGGCCGTTTTATTTAACATCAAAAGCATTGGAGAAACTTAACAACATTTAATTTAAAAAACTAGTCATGGCAGCAACATAATGATGGATATCCCCCTCTACAATTACCACTGTAAAAACCTACACTTCGGCAAAGACTCGCACAATCCGTACTTGAGTCACACCGTGCTAGGCATGGTGCAGAGATAGCTGTATGTAGACACAATCAATTAGCACATTTTACCATTAAAGTGTCTATGGAAAAGTAAAGAAATGTTACACACCATCCGAATGGAACAAATGCCATGACAAGAAATGTCAACATAAAAAGTACCAACTAACATAACGTTTAGACATGAACGCCATTAGTTATACGATGTTTGATATTTCTTGATATTGTTTTAGTGTAGAGAATGTAAAGATGATAGTTGTAGTGGTCGTAAGACTTCTTAAATAGCCACATATATTAATTACGAAAGATAAACTTTCTTATTAAGTAATATTGCATTAATATAATAGGCACTCGTTACAAAAAGTGCTATGAAGTTTAATTTAATACGATATATCTCTTGATGTAAAGTTTTAGTTTTCTAAAAGAGTATTTGTTATAAAAGACTGTGTTACTATTATTCTTTTTATAAACTATTTACCAAAAAAGTGTTGCCATATATTTTTACTTAACCAACATAGGATCCTAAATGAATACCGTATATAAAAAATGGAATGCAGTTGGTGGTATCGGTGGAAAGAACCCCAAGTAGATGGAATGAAGTTTGATTTGCTCTTGATGTATCGGAGCTCTGTCTTCATTTCCTCAATAGTCCCGGTTAGTTCCAAGACTCGTTTCTCATTTGGAATGAGCATTGAACTGAGTTCCCGGGCGAACATATAATAGTGATTTCGTTGAAATCAAGTAGTGAAATCGATTTTCACAAGTTTGTTCATGATTAATTTAATAATGATATGGTGAAGAGAATAGTTTATCTCAATGAAGACATGGTCTAGCTGTGTTGATACTCGGCACCATTGGGCCACTTTGATGTTCATGATTTTCTTTCTTAATCTTTATCTAGCTGTTTTTGTTCAAAAATAATAATGATAATAATAATATAATAATAATAATAACAAAGCCTTATATAATCTATATTCACGAGACCAAGAACCGAGTTTAAAGCATAAAAATAAAAATTGGCACTAAAAAATAGTCACCTTAAATTTAGAGTTTATATTAAAAAAACAAAATCTTCCATTGTGTTCATGTTATATTTCTTGACGCCTAACCAACCCCAACACTACACACCAATGACCTTTTTGTTAGTGTGTTATTACTTATTACCCATGAGATACTACCATATAAAAACTTTATTAAGTTAAAAAACTTAAAGTACCGGTTTATATGGTTATATAAGATAGGGCTATAAATTCTATGAAAATTGGCCAAAGTTATAAAACGGTTATACTTAGTGGTGTAAAAGTTGAACGAGTATTCGGCAAGTACTCGGTACTCCTCTGAGGTGCTTTTCTCCTATAGTACTCGGACCCAGATTTAGGAGGTCAACTCAGAGCTAGAGGGATCTAGTGGGCAATTACTCGTATCTAGCCGATGGCCACCCTGGTCTGATATTTGATTTCACGAATTAATCCGGCATGAAGAAGATCTTGTACTTGTTCATTCATAGCTTTGGTTTGCTCGGGCCCATCTTTCGCTTCTTTTGGACAATTGGCGTGAATGCTAGATTCACCTTCAACTTGTGTTCCGCAATTTTCCGCGGAACACCAGACATACCAGCGGGTTGCCAAGCGAAGATGTCCATGTTCTTGGTTAATAGCTGTTTAAAAAATGTCCTTACTATCTCTGAGATAGCAGGTCCAATCACAACCGTTTGATTTGGAAACGTTTTGTTTAGCATCCATTTTTCAGGCTCAGTTCTTTCTGCCTGCTTAGGTAATTTGCTCGGTTTTAACCTTTCTGTTGCATAGCAATGACGATTAATGTGGATGATTGCAACCCAGTGCGGGTCGGTACTCCCACCGCACCATCAACTGCAGAGGGATGAGCATTGAAATCGCGAATTGCATCACGTCCCAAAATGATGTCATGTTTTGACTTGACTGGTAAAACCAGAAACTCAACATCTTCAGTGCGTGAGTGTTTTCCGTCACCGAGTGTAACAGGGAAAGAAATTACTCACCGCGGATGCATCACCTGACCCCCAAAGCCAGATACAGGTGCATGAATTGGCTTCAACCTCACCTTATCTTCTTCGTCAAGCTATTCGAAACATTGTTCATACATTATGTCTAAAGTACTTCCAATATCAAAGAATACATAATGTGAACGGTAATGACCAATGAGGACAGTAATTATCAACAGGTTTTTGTTACAAGGACCCCCTTTGACCCGCGGGAAAACTACCGGCTCACTCTTCCACTCTTCCTCTTCGATCAACTGTATCTTTCCCCCTGTTATACGTCCACCTTGAATCATGTGAATGTTCAAGTCCTTGATTTGTTTTTTAGACGCGCCCTAGTTATCCTGTGAAGGAGCATTACCAGAACCATGTCTTTCGTTCTTGACCAAGTGTCCAAGTTTCCCATACTTGACTGCCGCTTCGATTTCACCTTTCAAAGCCAAACACTCATATGTGTTATGACCAATATTATCATGAAACGAGCAATGTTTTTTAAGGTTGAGGAATGATCTTCTTGTGAGTGGCTGAGGTTTTTTGAACTTCACGTTCTCAGTAGTGAGGATTTTAGGAGGAGTTTTCGACAATGGGTCCAGTTGTTGGTAACACGCGCTGAAGTGCTTGCTTTGTTTTTGTTTCCTATCAGAGATCTTGCATCAAACTGTTTCGACGTATCCGCGGAAGGCTGGAGCCTTAACCAAATTGTTCCCTTGGCTTATTTGTTTGGTCGCGGAGTCTGAAATTCTACCTTTGGAGTTTGTTTTTGGCTATCAGTGCCCAAAGTTTTTTCAGTTCTTGCAAACAACTTTGCCGCAAACATTATGTCATCCCAAGACTTAGGCATTCCATCCCTGCCAGTTAAGGTGCGAATTAATTCGTTACATTTTTTTCATTTTTGCGGAAGGCTCCCCTCATCATGTCTTCACTAACTCCACCGATATTGAGACTTTCATTGTTAAACCGAGTAATGAAGTCTTCAATAGACTCATTATTTCGTCTAACTACGTCCAATATCTAATAAGGATCACGGGTGTGCTTCTTTTGCAGACTGAAGTGTTGAGAAAATTTAGCCACAAAGTCATCCCAACTTTTAATTTGCCCGTCCGGGAGTTTCTCAAACCATTCACGCGCTGCTCCGGTGAATGTTAATTCAAACATGTGACACCAGTCGGGAAGAGTCCAACCACTGACTCCTCCCACAGCCACAAAGTTTAATAGGTAATCACTAGGATCAGTCATCCCGTTGTATTTTCCCACAGACGTTGGGATTTTTGAATTAACCGGGAATGGAGCTGTTGCAATGCGCGTGATGAATTTTGATTTTTCAGCAAAGGCTGCCAGACGATATGGCTTGGTAAAATCTTCTTCCGCATCACTTTGGTATTCCGCATTGCGAACTACCACCTGCAGACGACTGGTCTCCTCCCGGTCATGAAGTCTGCTATCACCTCCGTAATAACTGTTCTAACTTGGACGGTATGTTGGATCGTAACTTTCATACTCTTCTCTGTAGGAGGGCATGCGCATGACCATGCGAGGACGTTCACATCTTCTCCATTCGTACTCATCACCAGGAAGCCTCTCCGTCTAAAGGCTATCACGCATCTGACTCCTCCTCACCGTTGGGGGAGGAGATGGAGATCTCTCGGGAGTCTCGTCATAAGCCAAAGTACGTGCATGAATTCGTTCTTCACGAACCATACACTCGTATTCAGCCACAGTTCTCGCTTGCTGAATACGTAACCACTCTTCAGGAGATTGGAATCCTCCATATATGTGGCCATGACGATGAGATCTAGCCGACTCGGAATGATCAGAACCGTCTTCCAGGCCTAGATCTGTACGAGCTCGGCGAGATTCAACCGTTACATGTCCTAAGTCACCTGTGATTGGTCCACCAGGTGATTAGACATCAACAGTTCGCCTAACTGTTGCCGGAGTTTCCGTCGGCCCTTGGGGATTTTGACTCATATTGTATCGGAACAACGAAAACTAACACAATTTTAGCAAAACACGGATGGCGCCAATGAAGAAACACTAGACCTAATTCCCTAACGGGTCTTAGGTCCGATGAGTCCATGGGGTATGGTACAACAACTACTAACAACGATACGTGTCCGATCACCCAAGTCCAATGACAGAAACCTGCAAAATAGACACCCTGAGCTTGTTACGGGAAGGACAAGAGGGGGTGTATTCCCGTAACCACCCTCCGGCGTAAGAATAAGTACTATTCCGGTGAAGATAAAGTACTTGAAGTATTTAGAGTAGATAGTTTGGAGTGAATGAATACCTCATGAAGATTGTGAAGGTATTTATAGCCGAAGGATGTGGGAATATAATTGACCCAGCTGTCCCTTTCTTGAAGATGCTCTTATAACCGTCTGGATATGTGTCCTCAAGTGATAGGTTGAGCTATACGGTCCATGTACATGATTGTAAAAACCTGGACACGTGTCACCTTGTAATAGGATGGGGTAAACCTGGCTGTGTGCACGGTTATAACAACCTAGCCACGTGTTTCTCTACTATTGGCTGGAGTATCACGTGCTCTCCAAGAAAGGATCTTGGTATATATTCTAGAAGGAAGTTGGTTAATTACAATTTTCTTATGACGTTGCCTTCTGGTCATCTTTTGCGGGTGAAAGTATTATCCTGCGGATGACTCCTGAGGGCGTCTAGATCCTCCCGCACGTAGTCTCTAGAACATATCATTGTTCTTCCTTTATATTTGAGTCATGTGGGTGATCTCTTTGTCCCGCGGGTGGCATATGAGGAGTTTCCCTCTGACCCGCGGGTGGTACTTATGGGTATTTTGGTTTTTTTGGTACCCTACCTCTATATTGTTAATCTTTTATTTTTATTTTTCTAACAGTATCGCCTCAGGTACGGCGCTCCCAAGATAGAGCATAGGAAACATTAGTGGTGGATGAATTCTAAAGCTAGATCAAGCTTATTCAAGTTCTTACACTTCATCTTGGGCTTTGTGTTAATCTTTGTTCTTGATGTGTTATTTCGTATTTATTTTTTTTCTGTTGGTGATGTGTAGTGAAACACACTTACTTTTTTTATGAATTTATCATGGTTTTTATGCTTATTTGTTTAATTTATGAAAGTATTTGGGGCTAAGTGCAATAATTTACAAAGTTTAAATGTTAATTGTAGGTTTATGAAAGATGGTGAAAAAAGAGTCAATTTGGAAGATTCTAGAGGACTTGTTGGTCAAGTTTTAAAGCTATAACTCAAGGCCCAACCCAAGCCCACAAGTTAGAAGCCTTTTATAATATTATATGAAGATAATTAATAGAGATTTCAGCCATTATCTAAGCCAAGAACCCGAAAATACAAAAACCCTAATTCCTTCTACAAGTCCGATCGGACTTCAGCAGCCAAAAGAAGAAAGAAAAAAGAGAAGAAGGAGGCGGCTGAGGTGATTGTGGCGGCTGGAGAGGAAGAGGAACATCAAGGGGGACCTTGTGCAGCTGCTAGGCATCTCAAACATCCATTAATTCAGCCATAAACCCTAAGTAATTGATCTTAAACTTTGGTTATTGTTCAAGAACCCTAACTTTGTTGAATTGGTCTTTTATTTTGGATTGTTTTGCAAGTGATTGATAGTTTGACTTGTGATTGATTATGTTTGAATCTTGAATGAATTTGATCATGTTTAAGTTGATGTTTATGATGTTTTTCTCAAGTATACATGGCTGTCCAAAATCTATGAGGAGCTAAACTTGCTTGTTCTACCTAGGATAGATGATTGATGAGTAGTTTAGACTTGTATAATGGATTGTTAATGTTCAAGACTTGAATTATTGATGTAAAGTTTAACTAAACCATAAATTAGATTGTGTGTGATGGCTGTGTTTCATGTTTTATTACTTATAATCCTCTTGCATTAGTTAATTGAATTAGTTTTGATTAATTGATTGCTTGTTAGACTCTTGACTTGGTGTTTAGGGTTTATTTGCGGGGTGTACAACCGTAGGGATAAGTGGGTACTATAAATCATCTAAAATCAGTTAAAATACACCTTCTTTGAGACCGAGAGGTTATAAGAAGTAATATTGTCTCGTTGCTTTTACTTGTTAAAATTAAGACCGCGCGAGAGCGGGTTTTTGTCTTGTCAAGTTTGAGTGTTTATGTGCAATTAGTTGGTTTAATTTGGGTTAAGTTAAATTGTTCCTCTATCCTTGGTGACACAGTATTTGTCTCCATTAGGATAGTGTGTCGATGAGACCGAGAGGAGAGTCGACATTTGAACACGTTAATAATTGTTTTTTCTGGTTTATTCTTTAAAATCAACTAAGATAAGTTAGAGATTGTTAGAGAGACTGAGAGGTAATTTGACTTTCTTAAACAAGTTTTAGTTGTGCTATCTTTTATAACCGGTGTCATGAATATTTTCAATCCGTTGTCTTGTTATTTCTATCAACATGATTCATTCCTAGGTAGACGTCTTTATATATTGAATTTAAACCAAAGTTTTCAAAGTTCTGTCAAAAGTTTTCTTTCAGTTAAGTTAAGTAGTTAAATAAATTCTAAAATAAATCAATTAAATATTTTGGTGAGTTTTGGTTAAAAGTTTAGTAATTATAAACGTTTTCACGTGTCTTCGAGTTCGATATCCGGACTTTCCTCATCTTTGCTATACGCGACCGGTACACTTGTCGTTTGTGTGAACTAGGATAGATTGTTTGGTTTTTAAAGCTTAGTTGCGACTTGTGTTTTATTTAGACAGAATTACAAATTTTGTTCTTTAAAATAAGACGAATTACGGTTCGTGTCCTTTTCTAAGTTTCCTTGCATGCGGTGTACTTTAAACTTTTTTTTTCTACACGTTATGTCCTTTACGCTAACTGGGTTAGAAAAACTCAGTTAAATGCCCTCACGTGAGGCGCATGTGAGGGCATTTTTGTCCTTTCACCTGTACCTGCAACTTCTTCTTCACCTGTACCACAACCATCCAATCTCAAACCATTCTTTCTTCTCAATCACCACCACTCACCATATTTGTTACTGATTATCTCAACCCCAATTTCAAAATCCCACCACCAAAGTTGACCCATCCACCATTTGTCTCTCTCTTTCTCTCCCCGACAACCGTAGCATCATCTACTGGTTCATGGCGACATGAAAGGGTACAAACCCTCTCGTTTTCCGGCAACCCTGAGAAGCCGTTTTTGCCAGCGATTCTGGTTATTGTAGTATCTGAAAGCGGTTCCAAGTCCAATCGGACCAGCGGAAGAATGAGTGAAGGAACCACCGTCATGGCTTAGGCAGAAACGAAGGTCAAGATTTAGGTGCATAAATGGCTCCGGCGGCACAAAGGGTAGGGTTCAGGCGCCGCCATGGCTCGATTAGGGTTTTGTTTTCCAGATCTTAATGGCGTGGTGGTTATTGTCTGCCGGAAACCCTAATTTCATATCCTAAGTGCGATGGTGTGATTGTGGTTGTTCAGTGGTGTGGTGTGGTTGTCCGATTGTGCGACGGAGATGGTGACTTGGACGGCGATGTGCCGGTGATGAACGGTCGGACTGGTTCAGGCGCCGCCATGGCTCGATTAGGGTTTTGTTTTCCAGATCTTAATGGCGTGGTGGTTATTGTCTGCCGGAAACCCTAATTTCATATCCTAAGTGCGATGGTGTGATTGTGGTTGTTCAGTGGTGTGGTGTGGGTGTCCGATTGTGCGACGGAGATGGTGACATGGACGGCGATGTGCCGGTGATGAACGGTCGGACTGTTACTGCTCCTATGCCGCTAGATTGAAAGCTGCCACTGATTATATCTGCAAAAATGAAGAAGAAGTTGCAGGTGAAGAAGAAGTTGCAGGTACAGGTGAAAGGACAAAAATGCCCTCACATGCGCCTCACGTGAGGGCATTTAACTGAGTTTTTCTAACCCAGTTAGCGTAAAGGACATAACGTGTAGAAAAAAAAAGTTTAAAGTACACCGCCTGCAAGGAAACTTAGAAAAGGACACGAACCGTAATTCGTCTTATTTTAAAGGACAAAATTTGTAATTCTGTCTTTTATTTATACATATATTTTCGCACATCAAGTTTTTGGCGCCGTTGCCGGGGACACGGTTAGAGGCGTATTAAGAACGACTCGAGTTAAGACTTGCCTTGTTTACTACTTGTCTTTCTTATTTGTTTTGTTTGTTAGTTTAAAATAGTTTAGCTAATTAATATTTCTTTTATTTATTTTAATAGTTGTATGTGACGTACTTGATCTCTAGGACCACCAGAAGTTGAAGGATTTCCCGAACCAGAGAGAGAGCTTCTTGAGAGACGTCGTACAAAACCGTCTTCCAGTTCATCTACATCCGTCGGTAATACGTTCTCTTCTCCTACTTTTTCTGAACCCGTCATTAGGGATAGGATTATGGGCGACGCAAATCCTCTACCGAGGAGGACAGTTGCAGACCGGGCCCGTCCGGTCGATGCTGGCGCGAGATCCAGCATTGCTCCACCAGCTATAGGAGTTCAAACGACTTGGCAGATTCCATCTAATGTTCTGAACACGATTGCTCATTCTGCTCAATTTCACGGGTTGCTCCACGAGAACCCGCATTCTCGTCTCACTCGTATTACACGTATCTGCGACACGTTTCATCTTGCCGGCGTATCCGAAGATGCCATAAAACTCCGAATCTTTCCGTTCTCACTCGTTGATCATGCGAGTCTGTGGCTTGAGTCCCTTCCACAGGGATCCATTGCTACTTGGGCTGCCATGCAGACCCAATTTCTTGAAAAATACGATCCTCTGGCTAAGGCCGCTCGTTTGCGTAACCAAATTCATTCTTTCCAGATGGAGGACACCGAGAGCTTCTACGAGGCGTGGGAAAGGTTCAAAAATCTACTTGCTTTATGTCCGAACCACGGCCTACAAGACTGGGCGGTTGTTGAGAAGTTCTACAACGGAGTGACGTACGCAACTCAAAGTATGCTCGACACAGCTGCAGGAGGTAACCTACTGACAACGAAAGATACGGATGAGTGCATTGCCTTGTTTAATGGTTTAGCCATGAGTGGATACCAGCGACCACCGGTTAAGAATACCAAAACCGTCGATTCCCTATCACGCGGCATGCATTCGGTCGACACGAGCACCGCACTTGCGGCACAAGTTGAAGCGTTAGCAAAGATCGTGAAGGACTTGCAGGTGAAAAGTAAGTTACGCAAGATCTGTAGAGGGGGACACGATACCGTTCAATGCCCCGTAGGTTTCCAGGAGGAGGCAGTCGACTTCGTTAATAATCCAAACCGAAATCAACATTCTTTCAATTCTTATAATTCGGGGTGGAGAGGTAACCAAAATTCCAACTGGAGGAACGGAAATCAGTCTGGCTTCCAGCAACGTCAGAGCCTATTCCAGGATTCCGGTGAGGGACCGAGTAGTGGGGAGAAGAAGCCCACGTTAGAGGAGATGATGGCACAGCAGACACAGATGCTGTCGCAACTCATGACTCGAGAGGACTCCCGTCACAAAGAAACTCAAGAGAAATTCCAGGAGCACGAGTCATTCATGAGAAATCAAGGAGCGTCAATTCAAAATCTTGAGCGTCAGATGGGAGAGATAGCAAGTCGTCTAAATGAGAGGTCGCCAGGAACACTTCCAAGTAACACTGAACAAAACCCGAAGGCGTTTGCAAAGGCTGTGACAACAAGGAGCGGTGCGGGGGCATGTAGCGAGCCCGTGATCCAAGAGGCGACGAGAGGAGTCGTTAACGAGCCTGCGGTAGATGTAGAGGAGCAGGTAGACGAGGAGATTCAGTTGGAGTCTCCACCGGCCAAGGTGCATCAGAGGCACACTCCCGGAAGTTCAGCACAGGCCGAGAACCAACCATTACCCAGCACACCACCGAGAGTCTACAAACCTAGACTCCCATTTCTCGGGAGAGTCCGTAGGGATAGAGACGAGGAGCAAAACTCCAAATTTCTTGATCTTCTGAAGCAACTTCATCTTAATATTCCTTTCCTTGAGGCACTTACGCAAATGCCCAAATACGCAAAGTTTCTTAAGGATATTCTTTCGAACAAAGAGAAGTTAGCCGAAGTCTCTTCCATTCCTCTGAGTGCTGGTTGCTCTGCAGTCTTGCAGAGAAAGATACCAGAAAAGATGTCCGATCCTAGGAGTTTCACAATTCCCTGTATCTTGAGTGATAATACGGTCGTCCATGCGCTGGCAGATCTTGGTGCCAGTATTAATCTCATGCCGTATTCCGTGTATCGCAAGTTGGGTCTAGGCGAACCGAGGCCTTCCCGTATGAGTATCCAGCTTGCTGATCGTTCTGTGAAAAACCCCCGAGGGGTGGTCGAGAACATGCTTGTTCGTGTCGACAAGTTCATCTTCCCGGTGGACTTTGTCATCCTGGACATGAACGATGACGATAGTGTCCCACTCATCTTGGGCCGACCATTCCTTGCCACTGCACAGGCATTGATCGATGTCTGTGAGGGTAAATTAATCTTAAGAGTTGGGGATGAGAACGTCACCTTCGACGTTCGACAGTCACTGAAACACCCCAAGTCTGCTGATGACTCCTTATACTTCATTGATACCATCATGGAGCATGTCGGGGAGTTTTTCAGCGAAATTTGTGGAGGATCTGCCTCCAGCACCCAGATTCTCGATAGGGAGATTCCGGAGATTGAAATGGTTGCCGTAACCAATCAGTCCTTAAATGACGACACCGAGTCGCATACCCCTGAATCTGGCGTGTCTGCTGAGATCGTACGAGACGATCCGATGGACCGACCTTCGGTCGAGAGTCCTCCTCTTTCCTTAGAGCTTAAGGATTTACCTTCCCACCTTGAGTATGCTTTTTTAGATGAAGAGAGGAAGCTTCCGGTTATCATTGCATCTGCGTTGACCGAGGTCGAGAAGGAGAAGTTGTTGAGGGTGCTACGAGAGCAAAAGGAGGCTATTGCTTGGAAGATTATTGACATCAAGGGCATCAACCCTTCGTTCTGCACTCATAAAATCCTCATGGAGGAAAATTTCAAAACTGTCGTCCAGCCGCAACGGCGGCTCAATCCGAAAATGCAAGAGGTCGTAAAGAAAGAGATCATTAAACTCCTTGATGCGGGGATCATTTTCCCCATTTCTGATAGTGCTTGGGTGAGTCCAGTCCAAGTGGTTCATAAAAAGGGTGGCATGACTGTCGTCACCAACGAGAGGAACGAGCTTATTCCCACGAGGACTGTGACAGGATGGCGAGTCTGCATTGACTATCGCCGATTGAATGAAGCCACCAGGAAAGACCACTTTCCTTTCCCATTCATTGATCAGATGTTAGAACGATTAGCAGGTCAGCAGTACTACTGCTTCCTAGATGGTTTCTCCGGGTACTTCCAGGTTCCGATAGCTCCCGACGACCAGGAGAAAACCACTTTCACCTGCCCTTACGGAACGTTTGCTTACAAACGTATGCCGTTCGGACTTTGTAACGCTCCGGCCACATTCCAGAGGTGTATGGTAGCCATTTTCCATGATATGATCGAGGACTCCATGGAGGTGTTCATGGACGATTTTTCCGTATTTGGGAGTTCCTTCGATCATTGTTTATCAAATCTCGAGAGGATGATGTCCCGCTGCGTTGACACCAACCTAGTCCTTAACTGGGAAAAATGTCATTTCATGGTTCGTGAGGGCATTGTTCTAGGTCATCGAATCTCAAGTGCGGGGATAGAGGTTGACCGGGCAAAGGTCGAGACCATTTCTAATCTTCCCCCGCCGACTTCTGTGAGATCAATTCGTAGCTTTCTAGGTCATGCTGGGTTTTACCGCCAGTTCATCAAAGATTTTTCTAAAATCGCGAGACCCATGACCAAACTTTTGGAGAAGGATGCTCCATTTATATTTTCTGAGCAGTGTATCGAGGCGTTTGATCTCCTAAAAGACAAACTAGTTAACGCCCCAATCATGGTTGCTCCCGACTGGTCGTTACCATTCGAGTTGATGTGTGACACGAGCGACTTCGCAGTCAGAGCGGTTCTTGGACAACGGAAGGATAAACGTTTCCATCCGATCTATTATGCGAGCCGGACCTTAAATGGCGCACAGGAAAGCTATACCACCACCGAAAAAGAGCTTTTAGCTGTGGTGTTCGCTTTCGACAAATTTAGGTCCTATCTGGTTTTGTCCAAAACGATTGTTTATACGGATCATGCCGCTATTAGATATCTTTTCAGCAAGCAGGATGCTAAGCCTCGTCTTATCCGATGGATCCTGTTGCTTCAAGAGTTCGATATAGAGATCCGTGATAAAAAAGGGGCCGAGAATGTGGCGGCTGATCATCTTTCACGACTAGAGGGAGTTGATTCAGGAGATTCGGGAGTTAGGATCGACGATCGTTTTCCGACGGAGAGTCTGATGTTCATTACTGCACAAGAGGAAGGTTTTCCATGGTTTGCTGATTTCACGAACTATCTCGCTGACGGATACCTCCCAAAGATGCCTTACCAGCAAAAGAAGAAATTCTTTGCTGACATTAAATTTTACCTTTGGGACGATCCATATCTTTTCCGCATTGGTGCCGATCAGCTTATTAGTGTCACACCCTCAAAATCCACTAACGGAGTTTTACCGTCAGAGGGTGTGAACTAACAGGATCGGAATCATTAGTTATAATCAAACCATAAAACAAAGTTTCAAAAACCATGAAAAACGTTTACGAGTAATTAAATGCGGAAGCGTAAAAACCTTTAACCAAAAGTTGCGTCACGCAGGACGACTTAAAACCAATGATAACTGTTAAAAATAAGTTTGCATAACAAAAGCGTTTTCAAGCAATGCATGTTCCTAAACCGCGCGCCCGCCTCGGCTACCTGAGAATAACATACTAAAAGTGTCAACACAAGGTTGGTGAGTTCACAAGTTTAAATAAAAGTAAAGCGATTAGCGTTTGCGTTCAGCGTTTTGCGTTACAGCGTTTTGCGTTACAGCGTTTTGCGTTACCAGATATTGTTATGTCAATTATATATCTATAGGTAGCTAGCCTATAAAGCAAGTATTACTAAGTGTTCGACACCGAATCTGACTGTTTATCAATTTGCCTTGCCACCAGGTCATCCAGACCATGGTAAGTGTTTAGCCAAGATTACACCCGCTCGACATCCAGTCGAGTTTAGCGTTGGGTGGGGTTTGTCAAACCCAGTAGTACTACTTAACAGTGACTCGCTATTATCCAAATATTAACCGGTTCGATGTTATGAAGGACTTTTAGTTTACGCGTTTGCCACTTAGTCTTTACAAGTGATATATAATCTATATTAACAAAATCTCAAATGCGTTGCGGAGTATGTTATCTCCCCCAAGTGAAAAGCGTTTAAAAAGTTTAAAAGGGGAAAGTGAAACTCACTGTTTGCGAAGAAATTCCCAAATTAATTCACCAAGATGCGCGTCACAGAAAAACTCTCTCTAGCGTTCTAAAACAACAAAGAGATTTTTCTAAGTTTCGGAATATTATCGAGTCTCTAGACCCGGCACATAATACCTATGCACATAACATGTTTCGTGTTTCGTTTGTGAATCGTGTGTGACTTTAACAAATGTATTTGTGATACATTACATGTGTAAGCTATTATTTACGTGTCACGTATTCATAAAGTACATCACTAGCAATTACTCCCCGTAAGGGCAATTTGGTCAACTCATAACAATTAACTAGCAACTTTTCTCCATGAGGGCAATTTGGTCAAATCATTACAATCAATTAGCTATTATTCCCCGCAAGGGCATTTTGGTCAAAACACGACAATTAATTTGCAATCATTCCCCTCAAGGGCAATTTGGTCAAAACACAATGATAAATTAGCAAGTATCACGTTTCATGCATTTTCACAAAACTCAGCAGCTAGTTTCACCGAGACAGAAATTCTACTTGAAAGATCGTACTATTCCCACTGATCATAGCATCTCAATAAATTTACCAAAAATCATCACAGAAGCATATATGTCTTAGGTTTCCAGAAAATATATTTTATTATATTTTTATTCCACATAGTTTTCTCACAATCATCAAATCATTACAGCAAACTCATAACAGTCAAATTCATGCGCAACAGAATGTTATTTGCAATTCCCGTTAAACGAAAAATCCAATAAATTCAAGACCACTTGGGTTAGGTTCCTAACTCAATGAGTCAACTTCCAGAAGTGGAACCAACCCAATTGGTCTCGTAGTTCATGAGATATAACATTTACAAAACAACCTAACAGCAGGTCTAACAGCTCAGCTTTGCACAACGTTTGTGTAAAATCATAAAAGTTAACCTTTACTTGTCCAAAAATTACAAATTTATATTCTATAGAAACTAGACTCAACCTAGTTTACTTTAGTATCAATAATCTCAACCAATTTTCACATTTACACTTCGTTACAGTCACTTAAACATCAAATACACATTCTGTCCAGAAACTGTTTGCATCCAAACTCAACATATTAACAATCTATGAACTATCATGCATTCATATAGGACTCTAGACTCCATAAACACCATCCATGCACATCAATTACACATTACATACATGATTAGGGTTTTTGTTTGAACTCAAATCAAAGACACAACGATTAACGTGTAACAATATAAATTCTAGTTATCAAATCATCATTCAATCAACAACAATCATATTAGTTATACACACACACAAAATCGGCTGCCTAGGGTTTACAATTAACCCAATAAACATCAAAATTAAGTGTAAAGGATGCGTAGGATAATCGATTATACCTTCCTAGCACCTAATTCTTCGATCAAAACTTGAAATTGGTGGTTGTATGTGTGTGTATTGGTGACGGCAGCAAAGGAGAGACCAAGGGGGTTCCGATCGGGATTATTGAAGAAAGAAAATAAGAGTTAGGGTTTATTATAACATAGTATTTATAGAATACTGTGTTACACTTTGGCCCCTCCACTTTCAATTGTTGTTTTTCTAACTTAAATAACTAGTTTACGTCTTGAGTTAACGTTTATAACCATGTTATCACACAACACATAAGTCTAACACATAATTATCACATAATTACTGTTTTGACGTTTTTCGTTTATTCACCAATCGTTTGCGTTAACTCGTTTGCGTTTCGGTGCAAATCCCGAAAGACTGCACATGTAGTAAGTGTTAAGCGTCATTTAAACCCTAGTTTAAATGTAATGAAGTGTGCGTTATAGATTCAATGATCTTAAGTTTGAATTGACGGAGTTGAGTTAACGGAGTTAACCTGAAATTGACGATTGTCACAATTAGAAGGTGTGTAGATGTCAAGGAAGGATGGCAAATTTTGAGCTATTGTCATGTGGGACCGACTGGAGGTCACCACGGTGCGAGTTCTACGGCGAAGAAAGTTTTTGATTCTGGTTTTTACTGGCCGTCTATCTTTTAGGATGCTCATCTGTTCGTTAAGAATTGTTATCGTTGCCAGCGTGTCGGCAACATTTCTTCGCGAAACGAAATGCCCCAGAATGCCATTCAAGTTTGTGAGGTTTTTGATATTTGGGGTATTGATTTCATGGGACCGTTTCCATCTTCGCGTGGAAACAAATACATACTCGTGGCCGTCGATTACGTGTCTAAGTGGGTTGAGGCCAAAGCTCTACCCACCAATGATGCCCGAGTGGTAGTCCGTTTTCTGAAAAGTCTATTTGCTCGTTTTGGAGTCCCGAAAGCCTTGATCAGTGATCGAGGTACTCACTTTTGCAACTCGCAGATGGATAAGGCGTTGAAGCGTTATGGGGTCACCCATCGGCTTGCGACCGCCACCACCCACAGACTAGTGGGCAAGTGGAAGTGAGTAATCGGGGAATCAAACGTATTCTCGAGAAAACGGTTGGTTCAAATCGTCGGGATTGGTCCGACAAATTAGATGACGCTCTGTGGGCCTTCCGTACAGCCTACAAGACTCCGACTGGTTCCACACCATTTCGGATGATTTATGGGAAGGCCTGTCATCTTCCTGTTGAATTGGAACACCGCGCTTCATGGGCCCTTCAAAGGGTTAATCTTGATTTACCCGCCGCAGAGGGTAATCGTTTCCATCAATTACATGAATTAGAGGAGCTCCAGGATCACGCATATGCACAATCATTTCGATATAAGGAGCATACGAAGGAACTGCATGACAGGAAATTGAAGGGTAATAAGCAGTTCAAGTGTGGGGATAAGATTTTACTGTATAACTCACGGTTGAGGTTATTCCCGGGAAAGTTGAAATCCCGATGGTCGGGACCGTTCACGGTCACTGAGGTTTTCCCGTATGGCACGATTGAGATACAAGATCGAAGCGGGAAGTTTAAGGTGAACGGCCATAGATTGAAGCACTACATAGGAGAGCCGATAACTGATCAGAAAGTCGAGGTGTTCTACCTTGACTCATTCACCGAGAAATAGGCGTGATGGATGCATCACTCGGGAGACAGCCCGAGTTGTAGAGTTTGTATTATGATTCTTTTTATTATCTGCTTTTATTTGTTTTATTTTTATTTATATTTATAAAAACATAAAAATACAAAAATTAAATATTTAATAAAAATCAAAAAAAAAAAATTAAAAAATTTAAAAAATTCAAAAACACAAAAATTTGTTTATTTCTTATGTTTTTGTTTTCTGTTTCGTACGCCGCTACATGCGAGCGAGTTTGAGTTGTTACAGGTATTATTATGCGCATGGTAGCTCTGATGGCGTTTTGGAACTGGTTCACCCGAGGTTGCGGCCGCGAATGAAATGCTATACGGTCGTTCGTTCGAATCATACACAGCTGATGAAGAATTTGCATCTAAACCAGGGGAGTAACCCGTTCTCTATTTTAATTTCTGTTCTTTCAAGTTTTAGTTTTATGCTTTACGTTTTATTTTTATTTTATTTCTTTTCCTTGTTCTCATCGAGGACGATTTCGTTCTAAGTGTGGGGATGGGAATTTATTTTACTTAGTTGTAGAAAAAAATAATAATAATAATAATAATGATAAAAAAAATGTCCCTTGTTTTTTAGCTTCTGTTGCATTAAAGTGGGAGATGATGATATTTATCGGAAATCGGTTTTTCAAACTACTAATAATATGAGATAAATAATAGAAAACGCACTTAACTTGGGATGTGTCGGTAGGCTCAACCTTGAAAATGAAAGGGCAAATTCGATAAAACGGTTAAACGGAAATCTTTTGTGGGTAAAGCGTTTTGTCCGTGGAACATAAGCAATGAAAGGTCGAGCCATACTCAAGCCTCAAATTTTGGTATGAAAAAGTGGAAATATCATGAGTTTTAAAAAAAAAATTTGAATACGTTATCATATGATGCTTGGGTAGGTTTAACTTTAGAGTATGCCGTGTAGCCTGTGATATAAATCTTAAAATGCTAGTTTAGTGTTTTACACCTCATTGGCGTATGGTTTTATAACCTTAAATCATGTATTGATGGGATGCTTCGGGTCCGGAGACCATGGGTCTGTATGCAATCTATTTATCTGGGTATTCACAATTCCTAAGTGGGGTTGTGTATATTTAAAATAAAGCCAAAGAGCAAACCCTTATAAGTCTATAAACATGATCACAAAAAGTACAAATACACTACAGACTTGATCATCCACGCTATTAGCCATGTGGGGTCCCCTTGCTCGCGTCTCATTACCATTAAGAAACGGACCACAAGGGACACGCTACATGTAAGCCCTACAGATGAAATTTTGCATACTCACCTATGGTGAAGGATTTGGGGTATTGCTTGATAACGGGGGGATGTCATGTTGTGGGGAGCACTAGCTATAAATTAATTGAACCTTAATCATATCTAATGGCTGCTTGGTAGACTTTGATGCTTAAGCTTAGGTGGATAAACAATACCCTTGATCGTCTTAACTATTCATAAATATTGAGCAACAAAGTTTTAATTATGCTAATTTTGAGGTTTAAGTCAAGTTGGGGTGGTCTGGTCCGGTAAAAGCAGAAAATAAGCGGGTCTTAATTGTGTAAACCACTAAGTAATATTATTGTCGGATCTTATTTGTCCCGGTAAAGATTAAGGCAGGGGTTTAGGTGGACAAAAATATCGATGATCGCGGTTTTTGCGTTTTTTTGAGCTTTAAAATATAACCTATATGTTTGATTTAACTTTGATTTTCCGATTCTGATCCAACTGCAGTCAAATCTTTTTCAGGGACGAAAAAGTCTTAAGTGTGGGGATGTTTGATGTGTAGTGAAACACACTTACTTTTCTTATGAATTTATCATGGTTTTTATGCTTATTTGTTTAATTTATGAAAGTATTGGGGGCTAAGTGCAATAATTTACAAAGTTTAAATGTTAATTGTAGGTTTATGAAAGATGGTGAAAAAAGAGTCAATTTGAAAGATTCTAGAGGACTTGTTGGTCAAGTTTTAAAGCTATAACTCAAGGCCTGTAACATCCCGAAATTTCCAAAATGATATTAATTATATTACTTAATAATAGATGGAAAGTTTACTCGGGTTATCAGGAAATAAATAACAGAATAGGAGTTGGTATGAATCGGACTAGTGTTGGGTAATGGATGCGGGTTGTGGACTTGGATTATTTGAGATGGGTTAAATGAGAATGGGATTTAAGGGATATAAATATCCCCTAAACCCAAAATATCTTCATTCTCACCCTACACCCTAAAACTCCTAACACACACATACACCCACATTCTAACCGATCAATATTCGAAGCCGAGACCCGAGATTTTGTTGATAGATCTGAGTTGGTAAGGTAAGAACAAATCCAACAAAGCTAATATTACTGAAAATGGTTAGGATTGGATGGGTTAACCGGACCCGAAACCCAAACTGCCCAAATCGGACCCCTAAAACGTCGATTTTAGGCCGATTTGATGGTTGGGATTTGTAGGCGCCGATCATACGATTCCGTGGGTACCAAAATCGAGTTATTTGGCTAAGAAACGAAGGAGTTATGGGCAAACAGATCTGCAGCGCGATAACTTCGCCTGCAAGATTAAGTTCGCCTGATGAACTTCGCCTTCAAGCGTAACTTCGCCTTGAAGCGTAACTTCGCCTAAGGATAACTTCGCCTACGGCCAAGTTCGCCTAAGGATAACTTCGCCTGAAGCCAAGTTCGCCTAAGGATAACTTCGCCTGAAGCCAAGTTCGCCTAAGGTTTAACTTCGCCTGAAGCCAAGTTCGCCTAAGGTTTAACTTCGCCTGAAGCCAAGTTCGCCTAAGGTTTAACTTCACCTGAAGCCAAGTTCGCCTAAGGTTTAACTTCGCCTGAAACTAAGTTCGCCCGAGGGTTAACTTCGCCTAAAGCCAAGTTTGATTAGAAAATAAATTATAAAGCGATAAGTTAAAGTAAGCTAATACTAGGCCACCAGATTGGATCAGACGAGTATTGATACGTGTAACTTGTACAGTCAGCCGAGCTCAATAGAGAAGGGATTTACAGCTATCAGAAAAAGAAGCAGAGTTCAGGTGAGTTTCTAGCCCCATTCCTTGTTATGTTTTCGGGGCTGTGTGCATACTTGATGTGTTGTTAATACATTTATCCTAAGTGATAAGTGTATGCCATATGTGAAATATGTGATATGTATGAATGATTGCTTGATGGTACGTGAACGATCTTCGGATATTGCACGTACTGTCAGGTTGTAACGTTATAAATATGGTAAGTATGATATGTATGTTTATGTGTATGAACGTAATAAAGTTAACAAAAGAAGGAAATGACGGTTGTATGGTTGTATGGTTACGAAAAGGGTACCGAGCCCTAATAATACTCGAGGTATGATGTATGGTTGTATGGTAACGAAGAGGGAATCGAACCCTACTAATATTCGAAAACAAGGGACCAGACCCTTATAATATCTGTGATGTTAGGGACCAGACCCTTATAATATCTGTGATGTTAGGGACCAGACCCTTATAATATCTGTGATGTTAGGGACCAGACCCTTACAATATCTGTGAGGATAGGGACCAGACCCTCATAATATCTGTGATGTTAGGGACCAGACCCTTATAATATCTGTGATGTTAGGGACCAGACCCTTATAATATCTGTGATGTTAGGGACCAGACCCTTATAATATCTGTGATGTTAGGGACCAGACCCTCATAATATATGTGATGTTAGGGACCAGACCCTTATAATATCTGTGATGTTAGGGACCAGACCCTTATAATATCTGTGAGGTTATAGGGCGAAAGGCTCTTTAAAACGTATGATTATGAATGTAAAGAAAGTATGTGAGTAAGAAAGAAAGTATGTAAGTAAGAATGAAGGTATGAGTACTTATGTGTGTATGAAAGAAAGTTATGAGGTTAAGTACGTATGTATGTAAGAAGGTATTGTATGATATTGTATGATTAACTAAAACTCACTCAGCGTAGCTGACTTTTAGTATGCACGCAGGTGAGTAGGATGAGACAGCTGGCTTGAGTGGAGGACACATGGCAGAAGACTAAAGCCTGGCATCTGAAGATCTGATATGTTTTATAAGTCATGTTTTGATTTTGAAAGACAAGAGGAATGTTTTAAGACATGATTATGAATTGATATGTAATGTTTTATGAAAGTTTTATATTCCGCGTAAAGTTTTTAATAAACTCTGATTTGAAGGATTGTGTTTATGAGTAAATCCGACGCTAAAGTAGGGCTACCGGGTTCGGGGCCTTACAAGTTGGTATCAAAGCATAAGTTCGAGAGATTTAAGCATCCTACATGCTTAGACTCGAACAGAAAATGGGATTTAAGTAAGAAAGGAAAGAAGATGCCTGTTCAAGAATGCCATGTGTCGCTCAAGCAAGATCAGTAAAGGTAAAGTGTATGATTAAATGATATATGTTAATGAGAAAGAAAAGATATGTAAACGATAGGGATAGGAATAATTGATTGTTTGATTTGACTAATTGCTTAAGTAGAACCAGCACAAGTAGACTCATAAAGGGGAGTGTATAGGACACGGAAGGCAACGTGATCAGCTAGTCACAGCTGGCCACTGTTATTACCTGTTATCCTTGCTATCCTTGTACTATATAGTTCCTTGAGTGAGGATGTTTGTGTTTTCTCTTTTAGAATACTAATGGCTGGAGCAAAAAGGTTTGTTGGTAAGGGAGGTCACACTGGACGTCCTCTTGGAATACGCGTTGTCCGAGAACCTTCTGAAGAACTAGTTACTACCACGAAAAAGGATAAAAGTGAAACTTTGCAAGGACCAAGCAGCAATGAAGGGTATCAGCTGGATCCTGTTACTCAATTTGCCATTTCTTACGCTGTAGCTGCTGCAGAGAAGAAATTTCGTACTGACAAGTCTGCCGAAAACCATGCAAGGGCCACTGAGAAGGCAGGAGGAGACGGGAAGAAGGGTGATGATGATAAGGGAGGAGCGAAAGGAACCAAAGGATCTGTAGATGTCGTGGAGTATGCGGGGAAGAAGATACCACAGGTCGCGGGAAGGGAAACATGCAAAGTGTGCGGGAAGATGCACCTAGGAGAATGCAAGGCTGGTCCAAATCAGTGCTACCGATGTGGGAAGAAGGGACACATAACTCGTGATTGCACCGAGGACCAGAAATGTTATAAGTGTGGTAAGTCGGGTCACTTAGCTAGGGATTGTGGGGGAGCAAGAACGGTGGGGGAAAAGAAGGAAAAGAAATGGGCTACCTCTACTAAGCGGTCTGGCGTGATGGTGACAACAACTGATGAGAGGAAGGCCAAGGTTGGGAACAAGGATGCGTGTAAGACATGTGGGCGAGTGCACCAGGGAGAATGTAAGACTGGGACAGACAGGTGCTATCGGTGTGGAAAGAGTGGGTATTATTCTCGAGAATGCCCTGATCGTCCAAAGTGCTTCAAATGCGGAAAAGCTGACCACATGGCTAGGGATTGCAAGGAATCAGGGGCGGAAGGTGCGAAAGGATGACGACTTGGGGAAACTGCAGAGAGGAACGCTTGATGAAGGAATAATTGCTCATGCAATGGTTTTATTAAGTTACTTTTGCTTAAGGACTTGTTTTGTGTTAAGGTTTAAAACTTATGTTTATCAGTGAATGATTATTATGTTGTGATGAAAGGTTGTTTTAGACAATAGTGTTAAAAGTACTAATCGAAGCCCTGGAGGTATGAGATGAGTTGTGGTACATCGAGGGTCTCATGGACAAGCTACCTTAAATAGCTAAAACACATGACCACCATTCGATGGCTGCAAAGCCGGAAGTAAGAAGGGTAACTCAGAAAGCGAAGGCGATTCAATAAAGCGTGTAAATATAAGAAGTTTTCCTTTTATGGGGAATAAGTTAGGTTTAGGGGACGAAACCTCTTTAAGGAGGGAAGACTTGTAACATCCCGAAATTTCCAAAATGATATTAATTATA
Organism: Bidens hawaiensis; assembly: GCF_021521415.1. Taxonomy (NCBI): domain Eukaryota; kingdom Viridiplantae; phylum Streptophyta; class Magnoliopsida; order Asterales; family Asteraceae; genus Bidens; species Bidens hawaiensis. The sequence continues at coordinate 98,547 of NW_027493318.1, read as the reverse complement.
TTACTTAATAATAGATGGAAAGTTTACTCGGGTTATCAGGAAATAAATAACAGAATAGGAGTTGGTATGAATCGGGCTAGTGTTGGGTAATGGATGCGGGTTGTGGACTTGGATTATTTGAGATGGGTTAAATGAGAATGGGATTTAAGGGATATAAATATCCCCTAAACCCAAAATATCTTCATTCTCACCCTACACCCTAAAACTCCTAACACACACATACACCCACATTCTAACCGATCAAGATTCGAAGCCGAGACCCGAGATTTTGTTGATAGATCTGAGTTGGTAAGGTAAGAACAAATCCAACAAAGCTAATATTACTGAAAATGGTTAGGATTGGATGGGTTAACCGGACCCGAAACCCAAACTGCCCAAATCGGACCCCTAAAACGTCGATTTTAGGCCGATTTGATGGTTGGGATTTGTAGGCGCCGATCATACGATTCCGTGGATACCAAAATCGAGTTATTTGGCTAAGAAACGAAGGAGTTATGGGCAAACAGATCTGCAGCGCGATAACTTCGCCTGCAAGATTAAGTTCGCCTGATGAACTTCGCCTTCAAGCGTAACTTCGCCTTGAAGCGTAACTTCGCCTAAGGATAACTTCGCCTACGGCCAAGTTCGCCTAAGGATAACTTCGCCTGAAGCCAAGTTCGCCTAACGATAACTTCGCCTGAAGCCAAGTTCGCCTAAGGTTTAACTTCGCCTGAAGCCAAGTTCGCCTAAGGTTTAACTTCGCCTGAAGCCAAGTTCGCCTAAGGTTTAACTTCGCCTGAAGCCAAGTTCGCCTAAGGTTTAACTTCGCCTGAAGCCAAGTTCGCCTAAGGTTTAACTTCGCCTGAAACTAAGTTCGCCCGAGGGTTAACTTCACCTAAAGCCAAGTTTGATTAGAAAATAAATTATAAAGCGATAAGTTAAAGTAAGCTAATACTAGGCCACCAGATTGGATCAGACGAGTATTGATACGTGTAACTTGTACAGTCAGCCGAGCTCAATAGAGAAGGGATTTACAGCTATCAGAAAAAGAAGCAGAGTTCAGGTGAGTTTCTAGCCCCATTCCTTGTTATGTTTTCGGGGCTGTGTGCATACTTGATGTGTTGTTAATACATTTATCCTAAGTGATAAGTGTATGCCATATGTGAAATATGTGATATGTATGAATGATTGCTTGATGGTACGTGAACGATCTTCGGATATTGCACGTACTGTCAGGTTGTAACGTTATAAATATGGTAAGTATGATATGTATGTTTATGTGTATGAACGTAATAAAGTTAACAAAAGAAGGAAATGACGGTTGTATGGTTGTATGGTTACGAAAAGGGTACCTGTCAAACCCTCAAAATCCACTAACGGAGTTTTACCGTCAGAGGGTGTGAACTGGCAGGATCGGAATCATCAGTTATAATCAAACCATAAAAACGTTTAAATGCAAAATAAGTGCGGAAGCGTAAAAACCTTAATTCAAAAGCTGCGTCACGCAGGACGACTTAAAACCAAAGATAACTGTTAAAAATAAGTTTGCAGAATAAAAGTGTTTTCATTTAATGCATGCTCCTAAACCGCGCGCCCGCCTCGGCTACCTGAGAATAACATACTGAAAGTGTCAACACAAGGTTGGTGAGTTCACAAGTTATATAAGATAAATCGTTTAGCGTTTTGCGTAACCTCGTTACGGCGTTTCAGTGTTGCGTAACCACGTTACGGCGTTTAAGTGTTGCGTAACCACGTTACGGCGTTTAAGTGTTTTGCATTACCAGATAGTGTTACGTCAAATTATATATCGATAGGTAGCTAATCTATACAACAAGTATCGCTAAGTGGTTCGAGACCGAAGCTGACTGTTTATCAAGTGCCCGTCACCAGGTCAACCCAGACCATGGTAAGTGTTAGCCAAAATTACACCCACTCAACCTCCAGTTGAGCTTAGCGTCGGGTGGGGTTTGTCAAACCCAGTAGTACTACTCAACAGTGACTCGCTATTCCAAATATTAACCGGTTCGATGTGTGGGACTTCAAATGTTACGTTTGCCGCTTAGCCTTTACAAGTGATATATAATTTATAACAAAATCTTAAATATGCGTTTATCTCAGAAAATGCGTTTATCGGAGTATGTTATCTCCCCCAAGTGAAAAACGTTTGAAAACAGTTCAAAGAGCGGGGTAAGTGAAACTCACCGTTTGCGAAGAATATCCCGATATAGATCACCAAGTGATGCGCGTCGTAGAAACTCTCTAGCGTTCTAAATAACAAAGAGATTTTCTAAGTATCGGTACGTTTAACGAGTCTCTAGACTCGGCACATAATACCTATGCACGTAACAGATTTCGTGTTTCGTTTGTGAATCGTGTGTGACTTAAACAAGTACAATTGTGATACGATACATGAGTGAGCAATTACTTTCGTGTCACGTACTAATAACATACTTTACTAGCAATTATCCCCGTAAGGGCATTTTGGTCAACAAACAAAATTAACTAACCATTATTCCCCATAAGGGCAATTTGGTCAATTCCTGGCAATCAATTAGCAACTATTCCCCGCAAGGGTATTTTGGTCAAAACATAACAAATATATAAAAACTATCATATTTCATGCATTTTTACACAACTCAGCAGTTAGTTTCATTATGACAGAATTTCTACTTGAAAGATTGTACTATTTCACCGATCATAACGTCTCAATTAATTCACCAAAAATCACCACAGAAGCATACATATCTTAGGTTTCCAGAACATATTTTATCTTATTTTTATTCCACATATTTTTCTTATAATGACCAAAACATTACAGCAAACTCATATCAGTCAGATTCATGCGCAACAGAATGTTATTTGCAATTCCCGTTAAACGAAAAATCCAATAAATGCAAGACCACTTGGGTTTGGTTCCTAACTCAATGAGTCAACTTCCAGAAGTGGAACCAACCCAATTGGCCTCGTGGTTCATGAGATATAACATTTACAACTTAACCTAACAGCAGGTCTAACAGCTCAGCTTTGCACCACGTTTTTGTAAAATAATAAAAGTACACTTCTACTTGTCCAAAAATTACAAACTTATACTTCATGGAAACTAGACTCAACCTAGTTTACTGCAGTTCCCACAATCTCAACCAATTTTCACGTTTACACTTCGTTACAGTCATTTAAACATCGTATACACATTCTGCCCAGATTCTGTTCACATCAAAACTTAACAATTTCACTAGCCATGGATCACAAATAAATCATATAACATGCTAGACACTAATACTACTATCCATGCATCTCAATTACACCATACATACAAGATTAGGGTTTGTGTTTTAACTCAAATCAAAGACAACAATGAATCATGCAACAACATCAATCTAGTTATCAATTCATTATCCAAATAACAACAATCATATTAACCATATACATGAACAAAATCGGCTGCCCAGGGTTTGTACTTAACCCATTAAACATCAAAATTAAACAACAAGAAGGTAAAGGATGATCAATTATACCTTCCTAGCACCTAGTTCTTGGATTAATCACTTGATTTGATGTGTATATGTGTGTGTTCTTGTGGACGGCAGCCGTGGAGAACAAAGGGAGGGCCGATCGGGGTTTGTGGTGTGGGGGAAAAGAAAAGAAAATAAGTTAGGGTTTGTAGTTAAGGTTATATTTATAATTATACAAGTTACACTCTAGTCCCTCTACTTCCAAGTGTTACATCTCTAGCCTAACTAATTGGTTCTTGTTTCTTGTTTAACATTCCACATAACATAATCAAGTAACACACATATATCTAACACATAATTATCACATAATTATTGTTTTGACGTTTTTCGTTCATTTATTAATCGTTTGCGTCAACTCGTTTGCGTTTCGGTGCAAATCCCGAAAGACTACACATGTAGTAAGTGTTAAGCGTCATTTAAACCCTAGTTTAAATGTAATGAAGTGTGCGTTATAGATTTAACGATCTTAAAGTTTGAATTGACGGAGTTGAGTTAACGGAGTTAACCTGAAATTGACGATTGTCACAGTACCGAGCCCTAATAATACTCGAGGTATGATGTATGGTTGTATGGTAACGAAGAGGGAATCGAACCCTACTAATATTCGAAAACAAGGGACCAGACCCTTATAATATCTGTGATGTTAGGGACCAGACCCTTATAATATCTGTGATGTTAGGGACCAGACCCTTATAATATCTGTGATGTTAGGGACCAGACCCTTACAATATCTGTGAGGATAGGGACCAGACCCTCATAATATCTGTGATGTTAGGGACCAGACCCTTATAATATCTGTGATGTTAGGGACCAGACCCTTATAATATCTGTGATGTTAGGGACCAGACCCTTATAATATCTGTGATGTTAGGGACCAGACCCTCATAATATCTGTGATGTTAGGGACCAGACCCTTATAATATCTGTGATGTTAGGGACCAGACCCTTATAATATCTGTGAGGTTATAGGGCGAAAGGCTCTTTAAAACGTATGATTATGAATGTAAAGAAAGTATGTGAGTAAGAAAGAAAGTATGTAAGTAAGAATGAAGGTATGAGTACTTATGTGTGTATGAAAGAAAGTTATGAGGTTAAGTACGTATGTATGTAAGAAGGTATTGTATGATATTGTATGATTAACTAGAACTCACTCAGCGTAGCTGACTTTTAGTATGCACGCAGGTGAGTAGGATGAGACAGCTGGCTTGAGTGGAGGACACATGGCAGAAGACTAAAGCCTGGCATCTGAAGATCTGATATGTTTTATAAGTCATGTTTTGATTTTATGAGAGACAAGAGGAATGTTTTAAGACATGATTATGAATTGATATGTAATGTTTTATGAAAGTTTTATATTCCGCGTAAAGTTTTTAATAAACTCTGATTTGAAGGACTGTGTTTATGAGTAAATCCGACGCTAAAGTAGGGCTACCGGGTTCGGGGCCTTACAAGGCCCAACCCAAGCCCACAAGTTAGAAGCCTTTTATAATATTATATGAAGATAATTAATAGAGATTTCAGCCATTATCTAAGCCAAGAACCCGAAAATACAAAAACCCTAATTCCTTCTACAAGTCCGATCGGACTTCAGCAGCCAAAAGAAGAAAGAAAAAAGAGAAGAAGGAGGCGGCTGAGGTGATTGTGGCGGCTGGAGAGGAAGAGGAACATCAAGGGGGACCTTGTGCAGCTGCTAGGCATCTCAAACATCCATTAATTCAGCCATAAACCCTAAGTAATTGATCTTAAACTTTGGTTATTGTTCAAGAACCCTAACTTTGTTGAATTGGTCTTTTATTTTGGATTGTTTTGCAAGTGATTGATAGTTTGACTTGTGATTGATTATGTTTGAATCTTGAATGAATTTGATCATGTTTAAGTTGATGTTTATGATGTTTTTCTTAAGTATACATGGCTGTCCAAAATCTATGAGGAGCTAAACTTGCTTGTTCTACCTAGGATAGATGATTGTTGAGTAGTTTAGACTTGTATAATGGATTGTTAATGTTCAAGACTTGAATTATTGATGTAAAGTTTAACTAAACCATAAATTAGATTGTGTGTGATAGCTGTGTTTCATGTTTTATTACTTATAATCCTCTTGCATTAGTTAATTGAATTAGTTTTGATTAATTGATTGCTTGTTAGACTCTTGACTTGGTGTTTAGGGTTTATTTGCGGGGTGTACAACCGTAGGGATAAGTGGGTACTATAAATCATCTAAAATCAATTAAAATACACCTTCTTTGAGACCGAGAGGTGATAAGAAGTAATATTGTCTCGTTGCTTTTACTTGTTAGAATTAAGACCACGCGAGAGCGGGTTTTTGTCTTGTCAAGTTTGAGTGTTTATGTGCAATTAGTTGGTTTAATTTGGGTTAAGTTAAATTGTTCCTCTATCCTTGGTGACACAGTATTTGTCTCCATTAGGATAGTGTGTCGATGAGACCGAGAGGAGAGTCAACATTTGAACACGTTAATAATTGTTTTTTCCGGTTTATTCTTTAAAATCAACTAAGATAAGTTAGAGATTGTTAGAGAGACTGAGAGGTAATTTGACTTTCTTAAACAAGTTTTAGTTGTGCTATCTTTTATAACCGGTGTCATGAATATTTTCAATCCGTTGTCTTGTTATTTCTATCAACATGATTCATTCCTAAGTAGACGTCTTTATATATTGAATTTAAACCAAAGTTTTCAAAGTTCTGTCAAAAGTTTTCTTTCAGTTAAGTTAAGTAGTTAAATAAATTCTAAAATAAATCAATTAAATATTTTGGTGAGTCTTGGTTAGAGTTTAGTAATTATAAACGTTTTCACGTGTCTTCAAGTTCGATATCCGGACTTTCCTCATCTTTGCTATACGCGACCGGTACACTTGCCGTTTGTGTGAACTAGGATAGATTGTTTGGTTTTTAAAGCTTAGTTGCGACTTGTGTTTTATTTATATATATATTTTCGCACATTAGTTGGCAAGCTTTTTATCAATAGTTAACAAAATGTTTGTTTGTTTATTAATTTGTTGATTTTTTTTTTATTGATATTTTATTTTTATAGAAACATAGATATTACATCAATATAGCAGGTAGGCGGGCAACAAGCTGCGCCGCCTCCCCTTTCTGAATTGCAAACCCTAACCTGCTAAAGACATACCCCTGCCCCTTTGGAGTCGACACATTGCTATGCACAACCTGTTGGACCCTGGTTAGGAAACGGATAGCTTCCGGTGCCAAGGAGCCAAATGTATCAAAAGCCAGAGGGACAAAAACATGTTGGTTCTCTTCGTAGGTTTTAGCATGTTTCTCCACCTTCTTCATTTCAGCCCTTTTCATTGCTTGCCCAGCTACAAACCCATTATCCCTCAAACCAGCTAAGGGAGATACCCCTGTGAGGTCAACACAAGCGTGTTTTCCCCCGGCCCAACCAAAGACGAGCAAATCTGCCGGTCGTAGAGTGGATCTCCCTTCCGTAGGGTCTGTAAGGAAGTTTACGGGGGGCTTCATTTTTAGCTGATATCACAGCTCGCCTTAAGATGTCCCAAAGAACGTCCCGCACCCAATCATGTCGGTATTTGAACCCAGGCATCTCCTTGCAATGAACCGCATGCTCTCCGAATTTATCCAATCAAGCCTTACGGCAGATCGGACATGTTTCGTCTTCTGGGTACATTGGGACCATCAAACGGTACTTAAGAATGGCCCTATACTCGACCGCAGACATGCTTTTGCCCAAGCCATCAATCGGGATAATGGTCAGAAAATCTTGGGCATGAGGACCTTGTAAGCATTCAATAACCGCCTTCTGTCGGGGGAGACAATCCAAAAACTTCTCCCAGGCTCTGAGCGATTTTGCCAAAAAGGGCATTTGCCAAAGTTTTTTGAGGCTTTGGTGGGGCGGTGTCCATATTAGAGAAACCGCCAATGTCAAAGTCTGGGAGAGCGCCATTTAGGTGTTCCAGGGCCTGCACGTAGTCTGAGTCCAGGTCGACAACCCCGCTATTCCTTAAGATGTGATTATGTAGCTTTCAAGACTGAGCCCTCGACGCTACAAAAGCGTAAACCCCAACATCATGAGCCGAAAGAAGGCCTAAACCCCCTAAGCGCATCGGTAAAGATGCAAGTCGCCATTGAAGATCACCAAAGAACGGGCCTCCACATACAACTATGTCTTCGATGGCTTCTCGTAGCCCCTTATCAAAACAGGATACCGCATCATCCATCATATGGGGGTGGCATGTTCGTAACCCAAAAAGCAACTTAGCAACCCCCATGTAAGACCTAAGCAGGAGGAGTTCGCTCTGGGGATCCCTAAGGCAAGGTAAGAGTTTCATAAGATCAACCGCACGAGATGCTCTCCGCCTCGCCAACTCCTTAATAAAGTAGGGATCTCGACTAACAGCCCCTCCAAGGAGCTTTACCCCTCTCTCTGGTCTACCAATCCCACTAGGGAAGAGCCCATCTTTGACTTTCACCCCATTACACGCTGGCCAAAAAACCTCGGTTTTCTTAATATTAAGTTGTAGCCCCAATGATGGCCCTTCCGAATTGATAATGTCTAGGGCTTTAGCAACTTCGTTGGCACCACCAATAATAGTCCCATCATCCAAGTACCAAGCATGAAATGCGAGGTTACAGTCATTTTGTACCCGGAGAACAAGAGGGTGTAATTCTAAGGCAAAGAGGAGGGGCCCAAGGGGGTCTCCCTGCTGAACCCCAGTAGTAGCCCCTATACAGTCATCAACAACATACAACCTAGCCGGCTGGGCATAAAGGAACTGGACCCATAGATAGATAGACGGGCAATGATGATGAACCTCCCGGAGAAGGGCTGTGCGGTCGACCATATTGAAGGCGTTGGAGAAGTCCACGGTAAGCATAGCTAAAGAGCCGTCCGCGTGAAAGGAGTTAAGAAACCGGTTCGCGCTGTGAAGCACCGCCTCTGCCCCATTAGGGGTCCCCACCCCAAACTGAAAGTCCCCTAAATACTGAGTCATTTCCTTCCCAACCATCTTCATAGCCACTTTAGAAACCAACCTACGCCAGATAGCCCCCACAGCAATGGGCCGAATTCCATTATCCGGCTTTAATAAAGGGGTAAGGGGGGCCGAAGCAATAAACTCAGCGAGCACCTTGGGGCACAGACCCCCTAGCCATAAGTTGACGACTTCAGTGATGGCTGAGAGCAGACCCATGGAAGTCACTGATCCCTCACCACTAAGAGCGTCCAACAAGTGTTGCGCCCGCATCCCGTCTCTCCCGCATGAGGTCCCTTTAGGAAATGATCGGATACATCTAAGCACACAGTCCCCATCCACAGAGAGAGTAGGCAGGGCGACAGAGCTAGAAGGCAAGGACGGAGGCGGCACCACTGGGTGTTTATCAATGACGGCTTTCATGGTTGAATCTCCGAGAGGGGCAACCCCACTTGAGCATAATACCTTGACTGCAGCTGAAGAGCCGTCCGCGTGTGTATACAAGCAATCATCATAATTTTGCGTGTGTATACTAGATAGCATATTAATGTTTCATACATAACTAGCTTAATATTACGTATGTAACATTACTTGTAATATTAATGTTAATGTAGATTGATTTTGATTCATTCGAGATTGAAATTTGAAGTTATTTCGGATAATTAGAGTGCACTTGGGATGAATTGTATTGATATGCACATTCAAATTTTAGAAACTCTATATATTTGATGGCATTTGATACAAATTATTTTTGTATTGGATGCACAATACAACACAGCTTAAAAAGGTCAAGAAAATGATGGTACAATAACATAGTTCATTAAATATATAAATAAAATTAAAAATGCATTGATTAAATTGTCCATTGAAAACGCTAGATTACATCTTCATTAGTAACATTGAGAAGTTCATCTACCTTTACAGCACAAAGTACACAAACGCTCAAGAATCATCACCAATACGGTTACGCAAACTTGACATTACACGATTCATCATAGAAAAAAATACATATATCCATGGATGCGCTTGAAACAAGCAAAACCAATGTTATTTTTAATAGTCGATAGACCGAATGGTAAGATAGATATTTCCTTGTCTTCACCGTCACTCTAACAAGGCCGAATACACTATTCAAGTTATCAAAATTTATTTCCTTTAGAACACTATAACAATACAAGGCAAAGTTGACGCTCAAACATATTAGCGTAATCTTTTCTTCACAGTCACTTTCAAAACTTTTAATTGAAGTCATGAGTTGTACTTTCGGTAAATCTTTTTTGTAAAAAATATATATCTTGCCAAGATATGAATAAAAAACTATACCAACCTTTTCTCTACTTTTGTGTCAGATAAATTATTACTCGTGTCTAGAACTCGTGTTGTGGGAAATCAACACATACAAAAGGTCGGCCGACTACTTGGGTGATCAATTAAGTCCACAAGAATATAAATTTGTAGATAACATCACAAATGAAGCAGCTGATTGTTACACTTATCAAAGTATTATACTTTTATATCTTAGAATTTGCAGGCTTCTTCATCTAAACTTTTAACTTTGCATGTGCTCTTATCAAAAATTGTCTAATTAGGAACGACTCGTGTTGTGGGAAATCAACTCTTTTGTCTCTTCTCAAGGTATTTCCTATATTACTTGACTAGGATGGTACCCGTGTTACACATGGGTGAAACATATTTAAAAACATAATATATACATAACATCATATAAATTTAATGTAATGCAAATGTTATATTTATAAATAAATAATAATTTTACTTGAATTATAAGACATCATAACTTATTTGAATTAAATACAAAAAAAATACAAAGACTAATAAATAGTTACCATGCAAATGTTGCATTTATAAATAAATGATAATTTTACCTAGTCATACTATAATATTAAACGGCAAATAGTTATCATGCAAATAACTTCATTATTACCATACAAAGCAAACGAATTGAAACAAAGATGTTTTGTGATTACATTAGTTACTTACTAATTCAAACAAAAAATAATAATGATAATAATTTGCAATGAGAATTCAAACCAATACATACATACATACATACATATATATATATACACACACACACAGATTATATATATAACAAATAGAATGTTTGAAATGAATTTACAGTGTGAGAAGTTTATTAGTGAAACTAATATTACATAAAAAAACGATAACTTAATATGTGAAGGTATAATACATGACAAATATATGATTTTAAATATTAAAAACTAGGTTATTGACCAGTGGGCGCCATGGGTGGAAAAATATAAATCATGTAACATTCACATGTTTCTAGCATCACCTTATATATAAATCATGTAAAAACATAACATTCAACTAAAATAACATCCATTTTACAATTATAAATTTGTAAATAGTTCCTTATAAACCACATTTGTAATTTTATTTGTAATTTTACCTTCTTTATCTAATATAAGCATTTTAACACAGTCACTACTCTTCACTCATGATAAAGCTACATATAGTTGACCATGTGTAGACACCGGTTCTCGCAGGTATATGTCAACTCTTGCTAGTGATTGGCCTTGACATTTATTAATAGTCATTGCAAAACAAACCACAACAGGATTGTCTTCGTTTCAATATGAATGGCAGTTTCTTATCTGAATGAGTTAGACCACTACAAGTTATATAAGTGCGAAACCCAATGTTAGTACCTGAAATAACCTTTACTTCGATAAAACGCCTCCCCAAGTTAATTACTTGTAATCTGGTTTCGTTGCATAAACTGTTCTTCTGATCAATATTCCTTAGTAACATTATTGGCACACCAACTTTCAAAACCAATCTATGATTAAGCATACCAGACATCTTTAAACCTTTTAGAAAATCCGGTGAGTGTAATGCTGGATCGAAACCAGGACCAATACTTTCAGACTTGTCTATACTATCATAATTGAGATATTCAACTTCTTCTCAGGGAAACAAAGACAAAAATTTGTCATTAATATCTTGGACAACCTCATTTAAAGGTGCAAGTATGACCCTTTCTTGAAAATATGAAATATCATTAAAATTATTCAAGAATGCTGGATATTCAAAAGCAATCAGATCAGAAGTAGGATCGGATGAATCACCAATCAAAAGATCATCTGGTATATTATAATAGCGTTGTTGTGTTTATAAATAATGAAATGAAAATGTTGTATTTATAAATAAATGATAATTTTACATTAATTATAAGATATCATAACTTATTTGAATCAAATACAAAAACATACAAAGACTAACAAAAATAAATAAAAATTTAAAATATCTTATAACTTATATCATAAGTACAATAATAAGCAAACAAAGAAATTAGTCTTCACATCAACAAAACAATTTTACAATTTTTGATTCAACAAAACTTCTATCTCAATGTTGATTCCAAAGATGAACTTTATCTAAGACATTTATTACACATCAGTAACCGTAATTTTTATTACTCTAAGATAGTACCTCTGTTTATTTACATATCAATTTAAATATTTGTTGCACATCAATGTTAAAAGATGAATAATATCTAAGACATTTCTTTTTATAAGTATATTTTAAATTTATGTTACAAAATAAACTGTTATGACAATTTAAAACCTAATTTTAGTCTTCTATAATACTATAAATAATTGATCTTCAAAATAAAGTCTTAATCAATATTCAATAACATATTAATTTTCATTCAAGTACAACTGACATATAGTTGCTTTCTAATATATATCATTTAAGAAATTAGGCAAAGCTTTCTCATCTACTTTTTTATAACTTCTTTATGGATAAATTATGTTAAATAATTATTGAATATATCTAAGAGTAATAATCTAATATTGTTTTAATAGATTGTGCTCTTTAGCTTTTATGCTTCTTTTATTGTGTATCCGTTTAATTTTGTTAAAACTTGAACATAGAAATAATTAAAAATGTAAACTAAGAAAACATTTTTAAGAAAACATTTTTATGCTTCTTTTTGGCATTAAAAATTGTTTTTTTATTATGGGAATAATATGAATAAACTAAGAAAACATTTCATGTTCACTAATTATTATTTACGAAGAAAAATGTAAAAATTAAGGAGAAAACGTGTTTTGATTTTTAGCAACCACTATTTGTTCGAAAATTATGTTAAAATAATTTTATGCATTATTTTTAGGTGTTTAAAAATCTAGTATACATATAAAATTTATTTTATTTTGTTTCTAAACAAAACCATACAAGATTCCTTGATGCAATGAAATTCTACTTTGGCCTTGAATCCACCTCTTGCCAAAAACTAATTTTGACTATTAACTGAATTGAACTGAAAATCAAAAAAATTAACCCAATAAACTGAATCGTGTACAGCACTACTTGGGTGATCAATTAAGTCCACAAGAATATAAATTTGTAGATAACATCACAAATGAAGCAGCTGATTGTTACACTTATCAAAGTATTATACTTTTATATCTTAGAATTTGCAGGCTTCTTCATCTAAACTTTTAACTTTGCATGTGCTCTTATCAGATTGTCTAATTAGGAACGACTCGTGTTGTGGGAAATCAACTCTTTTGTCTCTTCTCATGTATTTCCTATATTACTTGACTAGGATGGTACCCGTGTTACACATGGGTAGAACATATTTAAAAACATAATATATACATAACATCATATAAATTTAATGTAATGCAAATGTTATATTTATAAATAAATAATAATTTTACTTGAATTATAAGACATCATAACTTATTTGAATTAAATACAAAAAAAATACAAAGACTAATAAATAGTTACCATGCAAATGTTGCATTTATAAATAAATGATAATTTTACCTAGTCATACTATAATATTAAACGGCAAATAGTTATCATGCAAATAACTTCATTATTACCATACAAAGCAAACGAATTGAAACAAAGATGTTTTGTGATTACATTAGTTACTTACTAATTCAAACAAAAAATAATAATGATAATAATTTGCAATGAGAATTCAAACCAATACATACATACATACATACATACATATATATATATACACACACACACAGATTATATATATAACAAATAGAATGTTTGAAATGAATTTACAGTGTGAGAAGTTTATTAGTGAAACTAATATTACATAAAAAAACGATAACTTAATATGTGAAGGTATAATACATGACAAATATATGATTTTAAATATTAAAAACTAGGTTATTGACCAGTGGGCGCCATGGGTGGAAAAATATAAATCATGTAACATTCACATGTTTCTAGCATCACCTTATATATAAATCATGTAAAAACATAACATTCAACTAAAATAACATCCATTTTACAATTATAAATTTGTAAATAGTTCCTTATAAACCACATTTGTAATTTTATTTGTAATTTTACCTTCTTTATCTAATATAAGCATTTTAACACAGTCACTACTCTTCACTCATGATAAAGCTACATATAGTTGACCATGTGTAGACACCGGTTCTCGCAGGTATATGTCAACTCTTGCTAGTGATTGGCCTTGACATTTATTAATAGTCATTGCAAAACAAACCACAACAGGATTGTCTTCGTTTCAATATGAATGGCAGTTTCTTATCTGAATGAGTTAGACCACTACAAGTTATATAAGTGCGAAACCCAATGTTAGTACCTGAAATAACCTTTACTTCGATAAAACGCCTCCCCAAGTTAATTACTTGTAATCTGGTTTCGTTGCATAAACTGTTCTTCTGATCAATATTCCTTAGTAACATTATTGGCACACCAACTTTCAAAACCAATCTATGATTAAGCATACCAGACATCTTTAAACCTTTTAGAAAATCCGGTGAGTGTAATGCTGGATCGAAACCAGGACCAATACTTTCAGACTTGTCTATACTATCATAATTGAGATATTCAACTTCTTCTCAGGGAAACAAAGACAAAAATTTGTCATTAATATCTTGGACAACCTCATTTAAAGGTGCAAGTATGACCCTTTCTTGAAAATATGAAATATCATTAAAATTATTCAAGAATGCTGGATATTCAAAAGCAATCAGATCAGAAGTAGGATCGGATGAATCACCAATCAAAAGATCATCTGGTATATTATAATAGCGTTGTTGTGTTTATAAATAATGAAATGAAAATGTTGTATTTATAAATAAATGATAATTTTACATTAATTATAAGATATCATAACTTATTTGAATCAAATACAAAAACATACAAAGACTAACAAAAATAAATAAAAATTTAAAATATCTTATAACTTATATCATAAGTACAATAATAAGCAAACAAAGAAATTAGTCTTCACATCAACAAAACAATTTTACAATTTTTGATTCAACAAAACTTCTATCTCAATGTTGATTCCAAAGATGAACTTTATCTAAGACATTTATTACACATCAGTAACCGTAATTTTTATTACTCTAAGATAGTACCTCTGTTTATTTACATATCAATTTAAATATTTGTTGCACATCAATGTTAAAAGATGAATAATATCTAAGACATTTCTTTTTATAAGTATATTTTAAATTTATGTTACAAAATAAACTGTTATGACAATTTAAAACCTAATTTTAGTCTTCTATAATACTATAAATAATTGATCTTCAAAATAAAGTCTTAATCAATATTCAATAACATATTAATTTTCATTCAAGTACAACTGACATATAGTTGCTTTCTAATATATATCATTTAAGAAATTAGGCAAAGCTTTCTCATCTACTTTTTTATAACTTCTTTATGGATAAATTATGTTAAATAATTATTGAATATATCTAAGAGTAATAATCTAATATTGTTTTAATAGATTGTGCTCTTTAGCTTTTATGCTTCTTTTATTGTGTATCCGTTTAATTTTGTTAAAACTTGAACATAGAAATAATTAAAAATGTAAACTAAGAAAACATTTTTAAGAAAACATTTTTATGCTTCTTTTTGGCATTAAAAATTGTTTTTTTATTATGGGAATAATATGAATAAACTAAGAAAACATTTCATGTTCACTAATTATTATTTACGAAGAAAAATGTAAAAATTAAGGAGAAAACGTGTTTTGATTTTTAGCAACCACTATTTGTTCGAAAATTATGTTAAAATAATTTTATGCATTATTTTTAGGTGTTTAAAAATCTAGTATACATATAAAATTTATTTTATTTTGTTTCTAAACAAAACCATACAAGATTCCTTGATGCAATGAAATTCTACTTTAGCCTTGAATCCACCTCTTGCCAAAAACTAATTTTGACTATTAACTGAATTGAACTGAAAATCAAAAAAATTAACCCAATAAACTGAATCGTGTACAGCACTACTTGGGTGATCAATTAAGTCCACAAGAATATAAATTTGTAGATAACATCACAAATGAAGCAGCTGATTGTTACACTTATCAAAGTATTATACTTTTATATCTTAGAATTTGCAGGCTTCTTCATCTAAACTTTTAACTTTGCATGTGCTCTTATCAGATTGTCTAATTAGGAACGACTCGTGTTGTGGGAAATCAACTCTTTTGTCTCTTCTCATGTATTTCCTATATTACTTGACTAGGATGGTACCGGTGTTACACATGGGTAGAACATATTTAAAAACATAATATATACATAACATCATATAAATTTAATGTAATGCAAATGTTATATTTATAAATAAATAATAATTTTACTTGAATTATAAGACATCATAACTTATTTGAATTAAATACAAAAAAAATACAAAGACTAACAAATAGTTACCATGCAAATGTTGCATTTATAAATAAATGATAATTTTACCTAGTCATACTATAATATTAAACGGCAAATAGTTATCATGCAAATAACTTCATTATTACCATACAAAGCAAACGAATTGAAACAAAGATGTTTTGTGATTACATTAGTTACTTACTAATTCAAACAAAAAATAATAATGATAATAATTTGCAATGAGAATTCAAACCAATACATATATATACACACACACAGAGAGATTATATATATAACAAATAGAATGTTTGAAATGAATTTACAGTGTGAGAAGTTTATTAGTGAAACTAATATTACATAAAAAACGATGACTTAATATATGAAGGTATAATACATGACAAATACATGATTTTAAACATTAAAAAATATACAAATTGATTGAAAGGTTAATATTTTAAAAATAAAAATAATTATAACTATAATTTAATATATATATATATATATATATATATATATATATATATATATATATAAAGTCATATAATACATCCGAAAATCAGTTGATATACCAGTATGGAGATGTTATACAAATTAGTGGAAATGTTAAAAACGATTTTGAATACTTAGAATTGGTTATCGAAAGGTATATTGGTTTTAAATAATCTCAACTACGCCATATTGGTAAATAACAGTCCCAACTTCAAACTTGGCTGGTGGCGCTCCCAACTACACGTGAATTTGTTTTTAACGGGTCGTGACTAACGGATGTTAACTCCATTAGTCTTATGCTTATGTGGCACGCCTTGTTGGCAAAAACTTGATTACGCGGCACGCTTTGTTGTCAAATTATGTCTTATGTGGTAGCTTACATGGCAATTATAATCTCATATCTTCAAACCAAAACCAATAACCCATATCTTCAAACCAAATCCAAAAACCAAGATCTTCAAACCCACACACCTTTCAACTTCATTCAACATGATTTTAACCCACCGACCACCGCCATTCTACTCATGCGGGCCACCACCGCTGCTACCCTGCTCACTAAAGGACCATTGTATCAAACCCTAAATACAAGCAATCGGAATATCAAGTGTATATGGTTTCTTGCAAGGATGGTTAAGCTTTTTGATTAGGGAAAAACTCCGGCAAGTTATAGAGCAGATCTGGGTTTTGTGAACAATTTCTTATACATATCGGAATAACGATTTGGGGGGAGGGGGTTGTGAGTTGCAGGTCGCTGGAGTTGGGGATTGAGGTTCCGAAGAGCTCATAAGTGGGGGATGATTTTGTGTTGGGGATCGGAGTAACAAAATCTGTTTGGATCTTCACCGCCAGTGATAATGATGGGGGTTGTGGGTTCCAAGTGGTGGTTGCAGGGGATGGGCATGGTGGTGCTCGGGGTTCCGGCGATCGTTGCACGGGTGGTGGACTGGTAGTGTTGTGGTGGTTGTGGGTTGCAAATAGCGGAGTTGTTTTTGTTAGGTTAAAGAAGATCATATGATAAAGATGATGGGTTTAGTGGTGGGTCCAATAAAGTTGCCTGCTCAGCATCAGATGCCACGTAATCTGCCACGTGATATATTTTTTGCCAACTAGGCATGCCACATAAGAATCAGACTAACGGAGTTAACATCTGTTATGTCGCGGTCCGTTAAAAACAAATACCCATTTAGTTGGGATCGCCACCAGTCAAGTTTGAAGTTGGGACTGTTATTTACCAATATGGCATAGTTGGGACTATTTAAAACCAATATTCCTTATCGAAAATATGCGGGTTTTATTTAAGGCATAAATTATGAAATTTAGACATAATTATATACATTTACACATACATAAAATGTAAAGTTTGATGATATTGGAAACTATAACATCATATATATGTATATATTATAAATTTAATGAAATGCAGATGTCAAATTAAAAAAAAGATCATTTTATATGAATTACAAGACGTAGCATTGTTATTTTAATGCAAATAAAAAAACATACAAAGACAATCAGAGATAAATGAAAATTTAATACATGTTTATAAATTATATCGTGAGTAAAATAAGACATGTTAATTTAAGCATAATTCTCTAATGAAATTAACATAAAAATGTATTGTTTTATACACATTTTGGAAGTGATTGGCCTCCGAACGTAAACGTCATTGTCGTTTAGCAATCCAAGGAAACTGCACATGACAAATATTATATTTGTATAACTAATTTGACAACAAATATAAACAATATATATATATATATATAATAAATGAGTATTATAGTTTTTTATGATACCGGTTTTTGTAATCTTCAATTTCAAACAAATAGGCGTAGATAAACACACGACTAACAACTAAGCCATATGAATTTGAGGCATAAACTTTCTCTACGAATGAAAAATATAATAAAAGTGAAAAATTTTTATATGTAATACGTAAACATTTGAAAAATATGAAAAAAAATCCGTTTTAAGAATTATTGAAAATGTAAAACGTCTAATTGTGTCATAACGCCTCCAAAATTGATTTTAAAGAAACATCGTAACTAATAAATTAATTAGTGGTCAACATATATTGCAAAAATTTTAATTCAAACGAATTTACATATATAGAAAGTATAAATGGTTTTAAAGTTGGCAAAATATAATATCATTAATTATGATTATATCATTTTGGTCAAATGGTAGTTAGTTATTACAATATTTGAATTTTTATTTTTAAATGCATAAATCTTTGTAACAATATTATTAGTGTGAATTAAAATAAATTTGAGTTTAAATAATTTAATTTGACTTCCATAATTACCCGAGTGTTTTGGAAAGCGTTAACAGTCAAAACAATTAAATTTATAACTATTTTGTAAATCATTAATATTTAAATAATTTGATTTTTGGTAATATGATCATAATATAATGTTAATTGTGTTAATAATAAACTGTTTTGAAAATAATATCAATCAAATAATATGGAAAATGACAACAACTGATTTACAAAGTATAAAAATCTTTTAACTTTCGTTGAGATTAGTGAAATAATGTTTGCTGAGATTAAAAATAAATTATGATGATTATTACCTTTTTTAACAATAAATATAATTTCATTGGTACATTCTTTAACAATCAATTTCATTATATATTTGTTTTTTCAATTTTTTCATTAATGTTGACATTTATGCCTAATAAAAAATATGTCAAATATAAAAGATGAAAAGTTTGTTGAGATTGGAGACATTAATATTGATAGTTGTGATTGGAAACTATAAAAAAAATCTTTTAAATTTGTCAAATTCGTATTTAAAAGAATCTAAATTTGTTATGTTTAAGACTAAATTGATGGTCGAATTCCGTAACCATTTAAGGAATTTGAATTAATTTCAATAACCAACCGTATTAATCTTTTTTTAGAATTAAAATTTCAAAAAACTTTCCATCTTTTTTAAGTTAACTAACTAAACAATATACATTTAAAATAAATAAAAGGTAAAGTTTGATAAGATTAGAAACTATAAAAATCTTTTAAATTTGTCAAATTGCGTATTTAATATGGTCTAAATTTGTTATGCTTAAGACTTAATTAAGGGTCAAATTCCGTAACCAATTGAGAAATCTTAATTAATTTACATGATAGGTTCTAAATTAAGGGTTAAAGGTAAGACCGTTTATAAGATAATGGAAACCTGAATTTTCCATAACCAATTGTATTATATCATTTTTTTAGAATTCAAAATTCAAAAAAACTTATCATTTTTTTCTTTGAAGTTCACTAACTAAACAATATATTGTTACTTTTTTTAATTACAAAGAAATTATTGTCAAGACTTTCAAGATAATATTCACAAATTTTAGCATAAGAAAAATTAAGATTATTCATATAAAAATGAATTAATTTACATGAATAGTGTGAGTTACATAAAATAAAAAATGAATGAAAATTAATAACTAAAATGCATTCGTAAATAACAAAAACAAACACAACCAACCTATTTTTCATAAATTATTTCTTCCATGCAATTAGTCAATCTACCAAGTTGGGTCGCCAAAAATTGAAATTATTAAAGATCAATTATTGTTAAATATACTGAATTATAACAAATCAATTTAATAAGAAATATCAATGGATGTAACCGGAATAATTAACAGAATAATTCCGATGACGAAATAAATCAACCATATTTCCGTATATCTCAAAAACTTCAACATATCCATTTAATCTTGGAGTGTGATGTAGAACCTAAATAGATTATAAGAAAAACACAATTAAAAAGAATACAAACAACAAAGTGAAAAGAAATGAAATAACAATTAAAATGAATAAATAATTTACCGAAATGTTGTGTACGGCTAATATAACGAAGAAACGGACGGCGAAAAGGAAAAGGAATACAACATCTTGATGGCTAATATATCGAAGAGAGAGATAAATGAATTTGAGAAGTTGAATGTTAAGGTTTATATAATAGTTAGGGATGATTTGGCATTAATAAGAAAGGTAACATGTAACATGGAATCTAGGCGGCATCCTATATGAATGCCCTAGAATGGTGTCATATGGAATACTTGTGTTGCTTTAATAGATTAGTAAGATGTGTACTTCTTTCAACTACTTTCACATATTGGCAAGACATTTTATTAGACTTTTTCGTTGTGGAGAAAAAAAGGCTCCATTCGCCTAGTCACCCGCAAAATGGGGCCGTTATAACACAACACCCCATTGATCAAGATAGCGTCGAACACCTTTTTCCCCTCTAGCGCCATTCCAACGGCAGCGTTATACCCTTGTGGTGGTGGGGTCCACTTCAAACTTACCAATGACATTCAAACACACCCATTTATTTACTTTTTATTTTTTCTTTTATTTCAAATATTAGTTAAATCAAGTTAATCCACAATGCACTAGTTAAGTTAAAACTCTCCATCCTCCGTGATAATGGCGTGACACAATAACTAGTTACTAGTTATTCTACAACACATAGCCTTAACGTCATCATCTGTTTAAAGTATTTAAAGAGTGCTTACTTCTTTTTATGCATCGGAAACAATCATGGTATCTTGATTTATTAGGACGTAAAAAAGAAGTAATTATCCTGGTGTATGTGTATCAAGGCAAGGAGGTTTAGATACCTAAACAACATAATAAGTTGGTGATTGCGACAAGATGTTAGGTAGCGTTTGGTATGAATAAATGAGAGGCGGAATGGAATGGTCTATTAGGATGGAATGAAAAAAAATGTGTTTGGTTGGTCAATGGAATGGAATCACCCATTACCATGTTCATTCCATCCCCTCCAAAACACCTTAAATTCATTCCATCCACCCCCTTATTTTTTTTTTCATTTCATCCATCTTTCACACCATATCACCTCCAACACCCTCCCACCACTATTATCTATTACCTTCACACCACCAAAACCACCACCACCGCCCGCCACCACCCACCACCGCCTTCGCCGCCGGCCACCACCACCGCCCGCCTCCACCACCACCGCCCGCCTCCACCACCACCACAGCCTACCATCGTCGGCCACCACCGCCTCTATCAACCACCCACCACCACCTACCATTGTCGCCCACCACCGCCACCACCAACCATCGCTCCCAGCCATCACCGCCGCCCGTCGCTTACTATTGCCACCACCACCCACTATCACCACCACCTACCACCACCACCAATCGCTCCCGCCCATCACCACCGCTGCCCACCACCCACTACCCACTATCACCACCACATGCCACCACCACCAATCGCTCTCGCCCATCACCACAATCACCACCCGCCACCACCATCCCACCGCCACTCACTACCATTTTTATTTTATTACGACTTTTTCTGGCTTACCAAAAAATAAAAATTTAGTAATTCATGTCATTTTCACATGGTAACCAAACATGTCAATGGAATGGTAATGATCAATTCCATTACTTCGGCCATTCCATTCCCTCGCTCATTCCATTCCATCGCCTATTCCATTACCCCATACCAAACAGTACGTTAGTGATATAAAATCAATCGGTAACGAACACGTAATAGGTAGAAATTGTTATATTTAAGGACGATAGGAAAAAACGGTTAGGTTGAGATATAGACACACCACCAAATTAGCAAGTTGAGCAATCTGAATCCAAGAATCAAGATAAGTCGCACCACACTTCATTGAATAGTAAATTCGATACATTACATGGATTGTTTTTCATTATTCGTTTATAATATTTATATATTTTTTGAATTTTAATTTAATTTATTGTACATAAGTTAATAATATACTTAGCATTTGGTGATGAAAGAGTTTCACAAACAAATGAGATGTTAGAACCCGGTTTAAAAGCTATTTGGGTTTGGTGAGACTCATTACCCGCTTATTTATTTTACTATAAAATTGTTTTTTAATTATAAATAATATATATCTTTTTCTAAGGAAATCAAATTTTATTTTTTAGTATATCCCTATTTTATAGGCGTTTCATATCAAATATTTGGTTAAATTAATTTTTAATTTAATGAGATGTTATAACTCGTTTAAGGAATATCTGGGTTTGGTGAGACCCATACCCGTGAATTCGAGTCAAATGCAAGAGAACCCTTCATTTACAGATAATGCAATCTGGTGACTTGAGAGAATGTAGGGAGCAACCAGAGAGCTTTTAAAGGTTTCGTTTATATATATTATAGATTCTGAACTACCCCACGTTCAAGGGCGGATCTAATGTTGGGTCAGGCAAGGCCGGCTCCGAGAAAACAAAAACAATTTTGGGCCAATAGCGAAAAAAATTTTGGGCCTTAAGTAAAATGAGTATTTTGTTGGGTTTAAACAATTTAATTTTTATATAGGTTTACTTTGTTATAATTGGGTTGTGTAAAAAACTTTTGTATAAAAAAATGATTAACCATGCCTCAAATGAGAGTAGAACCCACAACATTTGGGTTGGGAGTAATACCCTTTTGCCACTAGACCAAACTAATGGTTATGTAATTGACTTTAAACACTAAGTATACATATTGTTATAACAAAAATACATATAGATTACCAAAAAATAATAATAATAATTTCGGGCCTATGGGATGTCAAGCTTGTGACCATCGACCACCCGGTCACACCTTATGACCGGCCCTGAGGCCAGGGAGAGCGTAGGCACTCACTCAAATCTCTAGTTTATGTTATAAACTTCTAATATATTAAGCACAATGACACATGTGCCCCATCCTTATTATTGTCAGTGCCCCAAACCCAATCTTTTGAGCTCACCTATCCAAACCTAAATTTTGTTTTTGTTTTGAAAAATAGCAATTAAGCCCACATTGCTTAATTTTCAAACCATATCATAATTGAAAATTTGGAATGTGCACATTATATATGTGTGAGAGATTAAAATGTTTTCACATCTGATCAGGTATATTTCGTTCATATTTTTTTGTTATTTCGGTTTCTTATTTTTATTTTGAAATACGAGATACGCACATTAATTGTTTATATTTTTTATTTTGATTTATGTTGGTTTCGCTTTGATTTGATTGTTTACGTGTTTCTTGAAATTCAAAAGGCATAAGATTTTTGTTATTTGAGAAACGATGATTTGAGTTCTAGATTTCTAAAACATTCTATCTAATTTAGAGTCAAGATTGTTATAACAATTAGAGCAAAATATGAATTTAGTTAGACTATCATTTTTTAATGATTAATAAATCTATACTATTTAAATGATGAAAAAAACACTTGCAGCTGTTATGAATGATGCTATAATTAACCATTTTTAAAAGATAAAATCATGTAAGGTCAATTGTAATATGTATTTTGGTTATTATGTTTAATGAAATTTGTTATTTAAACGTATAGGTCATAGTTTATTTAATGTAACTTTGTTACCTATTCCATTTTGGTTTGACCCGATCCATTTTGGGTTGGCCCGGTTTAATTTGACCAGATCCATTCTAGGTTAACCTTTTTACACCCGCTGATTAAAATTTTTGGATCCACCACTAGCTCACGTATAAAGTATAAACACTAAACAATTGGAAAACTTAGTACTGCCTAATAAACAGAAAGTACAACTAGAAAAAGAATTAAGAGAAACTAAAAAAGACATGATGGAATAAGTCAAAAGCAAGGTGGTGAATCTGGGATCCCTTGATTTGCATGAACTTCTCACCTCATATCACAAATAGCACACCCGTAACCCCCGGATATACCGAGCCACAAGTTTCAAGTGACCCGCATATTACTAACCCATTGCTATCAGTTAGTTTCTTATAAATTAAATATTTGTCTAAACTCATTTGGTTTAACATTTGGCTAGCTTAGACTTCGATTCTCCCTACTTGTTAAACCTTTTTAGTTTCAAATAACAGTTTTTATAAAATAAAAATCTTTTCAATAACATTTTAAGGAAGTAATAATAAGGCTATTAAACAAGTCGTGTTTGCAGGTTGTTAAACCTTTTTAGTTTCAAATAACAGTTTTTATAAAATAAAAATTTTTCAATAACATTTTAAGGAAGTAATAGTAAGGCTATTAAACAAGTCGTGTTTGCAAGTTGATGGATGGAACATAACACAAACTTGAATTGGCTGGCCACAACATAAACCTTAAAATTGTGTTTACACATAACCTGAAACACATCATATTTTGTCGCAGACTAACACGAAAACATTGGCCTATTATTTTAATTTTTTTAAGCAATTATGTTTATATCAATCAAATTTCTTCACAGAAAATTTTTTTTACAAAAAGAATACCCAAATAGTTTAAAAAGCTAAATATTTAAACAAATGGGTTAAACAAGTTAACCAGCAAACCATTCAGGTTGACAAGAACACGACTCTATTAGCTAAACATGTTTGTTGATTCACAACCCCGCTTGGACTAAACCCAAACCCTGAATTTCGTATTAGTTCAGTCGTGTTTCCATGTCACGTCAGAAGTTCACACCACTAAGTAATAGTGCTTGGTTCCGTCCCACATCACGAGCTGTATATGATGTGTCCCGTTCATTTTAAAAATCAGATTGTTGTAAGTTAAGGCTCCAGGTAGCACCCAAGTCATGCTAAATTTTTAATCGGACTCCCTCACATATTCCGGATTATAAAAACTTTTTTAACCGGGTTATATTTGGTTTATTTTAACAAGGTTATTTAAACTTGCATGCAGTGATAAAACTGTGGAGGATTCGATGTTACTTAAGGGATAACAAAAGAAGATAATCAAAAGTGGAACTTGTGTCTTCAGTTGTGTGCGTTTATAATATATATTATGTTTTATCGATATTATTATATTGAAACCAAGTAGTCGATGCATTTCTGCATCAAGTTTGCTATAAGTTATATAATCGAAATAATGAAATCAAATGTTAAAGGGACAAAACAATGAGCTTTGGAACAAACGTTGAAAATACAGAATGCTGAGACATAGATTCCCATTATTTACACGATATTAAATCATGAACTAAAAACAAATATGTCACACCATCACCTACCACGAGAATATATGATGCTCCTTCATAATGTTCCAGATTTTCATGATTTGCTAACAAAACAACTATCAAACTTAGACAGTAAACGAACCAAACATTCAGTGGGTCATTTGTGAACCATTAGTTGCAAAGTTCATTTTTGATCATTTATTTTATTAACAAACCAACATGAACAAAAATCCTTGAAGAAAAAATTATATATTGGGATTAGCTAATCATCTTATATGGTTAAAGGTTACATGTTAATATTTTAGTTTATGATCTTAGATGGTTTCAGATTACTCGTTAAGAATTTCATCATCCAAAACCCAATCTCAACTCAGTCAAATAATCTGACTTAAAATATCAAAAACTCCAAAGTACAAAACTCAAAATTAATAAATTTAAGTTCTAACAAACTCATATTATTATTTGTTAGAATTATATAAATATAATATATTAATTTTATGAGAATTTCATATATGTCCTTACAAACTTCTAAACTATTATATGTACCCCAACCCAAATTAAAAATATCTCATATGCCCTCTATATCCGTTCAAATATCAAATTTACTGATTTCATTACAACAATTAAAAACATGACCATTTTACCCTTATTTTTCTTACAATTTCAATATTCTAATTTACCCATTTTTAACATTGAATTTTATAATTATCCACTAACAATATTTTTCTAAAAACTATGACACTTATTCATTACTAATGCAGGTAAACGGGTGCATTGGTTTCAGGAAACCGGTTTCCTATTACAATGAGCTTTTTTATCCCAAACAATAAGAAGCATACACATGGTCTCACATAGAGAAGCTCTTGCAGATATATTGAAAATGCAGATAATATGTAGAAGTTTATAAAAAGGTTCCAAACAAGTCACCTAACCATAAAACTGTCAAAAGAATGCCAGGAAACTTTCAATTTGGTGTCAATCATAACTAGACATATGAATGAAACAGAAATGGTCTTGCAGTAGAAGGGATTATTCAACGTTTCATGAATTCAATTCAACAAAAAGACTGACCTGAGGGTGTAGCCCGGTCTCTTTAAGAGTTAAAGATAGTTTGTCGGGACCGTATAAAACACGAGGGAAGTTGGTGGCAAGAGTGTAATTTCCAATTTCTAAGGAGCTTGAAGAATCAACAAAGTCATATAGAGACTGTATTGTAGCAGTGCAATTAAACCTCCGACCCTTGCGATCCCCATTTGGTAATCTCACCAATACCTGAGTTCATCCCATAACAAAGTTACCTTATATACATCAAGTCATTCTATAAAATCTTAATCATGTAAAATAAAAAACCTTTTTAAAAAATGAGTTAATTTTTACACGCTTGAAGACAAACGGGTGGGTCATTTTTTTGTTTTCAATAATGGGTTAGTCGCTACACGACATAAACCTAAAACAATATTTATGAGTTTGGCTTTGGCTTTTGGTTTAGGATAGACAGGTACGGGAGTCAAACCCGCGAACCCATTTAGCTAAACGTGTAATATTCATGTCAGCCCGATTGGTTCTTGGGTTGAGCAGTTTAACTCATTTATGAAATGGATTTTATGTAATAAATTAAATTAGCTGGGTATATTACGCCAAATTTAAAACTTAGAAAGAAAATAGACATAAGATGTTACAACTAAAACGTATTTGTGTTATAAACACTTATGTTTTTTGTTGTAAACTGATAATTTTATAAGTATAAATATGCGAATAAATAAAAATAAAAGTAAAAAATATCCAGGTTAAATGGGTTGAGTTCGTGTCAACTTGCGAGTATTTATGTCGCGTCCAGATTCATACGTCTGACACGATTTTCGGGTTCATTTCGTGTTCGGTTCTGGTCAGATTTTCAGATTGGTGTTGGGTTGAACCTGTTATATATTAATATGCGAAAAAATAGACATATTCGAGTTAAACGGGTCGAGTTCATATCAACTCGCAAGCATTCATGCCATTGCCACGTTTAGTTTCATATGACTGACACGATTTTAGGTGTCTGTATCTGTTTGGGTTCTTGTCATATTTTTGGGTTCATGTCAGGTTGAACCCACCAACCCGAGCACCCCTTATAGACTACTGCCTTGGAGTTCACAAAACTTAAGATATCAAACATTTGCCATCAAGCCTTTTAAAAATAACCCATTTTTGAAAAAAAAAAGATAGTTAGATTAGAGATAATGGAATACCTGTGTAACCTCAGGCCCTTTATCGGGTTCTGGGCCCAAAGACAAACCTTTCTCCTCACGCAATTTAGCCAATGCAGCTTCTCTCTCGGCAGCTTCACGGGCTGCTTTAACACGGGCCTCTTCTTCTTCTTTCTGCTTCCTCTCAGCTTCAGCAGCTTCTCTTGCTAATCTTTCTTCTTCTTCCTTCCTCTCTCGTTCCCGAGCCTGATGTGTCATTGTTAAAAGTAATAATAATGTTAAAAAATTAAAATACAAATGATTGCATTAAATAAATTATTGGATTAGAATATACTTGATCAGCTTCAAGTGCAGCTTGATATGCAGCATCTTGTTCTTCTCTCAAACGGATGTTGTTTAAACGTTCTTCGGCTTCAAGTCTTGCAGCAACAAGGACTGTTGAGCTTTCTTCTAGAACTCTCTGTAACAACGTAAGCATTTCTTCGGGCGATTTGGGCCCCTCAACCTACGATAAAGTATTAATTAACGATACAGCTAAAAAACAAACAAAAAGATAACATAGATATTTGGGCATTAGCTGAGGGCAGCCACTGTTCATCAATTTAACATGCGGTTATTTAATGACAAGACCTTTAAAGAACTGTGCAAATGAAGGGGATTACTAATGGTCAAAGGATATTGGATACACACTTCAAAACAATCACTTTTCAAGTAAAAGTTATGGTTTCCTATTGATTAGTAAGAGGTCGTATCTAAAAGGTTTTACTAATCTGTTATATAGCGTTAAAACTGTAGTAAGTTGATTTGTAAATAATCACTATTTAAATTTGAAGAAACACAGTATATAGTCATTCACTGATACATGAGTCATGACAAAGTTCATTCTAACCCCTCTCTAAGGAGAAATGAGCATACCAATTCTAGAAGTTATTAAGATATACAAAGTACAACATGTTAAATAACTGGTAGATAACAACACATACGTATTTGGTTTCTGGTTAGTAAGTACATCAATTTTGAGGCATTAGCTCCTTAAAATGCAACAATTGTCATTATCAAAATCCTATAACTACAATGATACACACTTTAACAAGATATGTTATACTCCATTAGCCCATCAACAACCATGCCTAAAAAAGATCAACAGTTCAACATGTAATATAAGCTCAACCACAGCATATTGCAAACGAGTAGACCTCCCTTCTGAGTGCATATAATATGCGCAAGACATATATACGATAAATCTTATACAAAAAACTCAACGTCTCACGCTTAATACTTTGGCATCTAATCCTCATGTTAGTTTGATAAACTGGGTACTTTTCATTCATGATCCACTAATCAATAATCAGTTCATTCACTAAGTTGCACTATACAGACATCATTTGTCAAGTTGACTACGTATATTTATCACAAATTTGATCCAAATTTGTCATTAAACTAAATTATGTGTATTTGGTGCTTGATTTTAGTCCCCAATCACAAGCGGCATATAATCAGCATGGTTAACATAACCTTCAAATATTAGTTAAAACACACATAATTTACAAACCTGCTGTAGTAAAGCAATCCTCTGATTGGTAGCCACCATAACCACAGCACAGAAAGGAAACCTCGAAGCTTTCAAACTATTACTCATCTTAAACCCTTCAGTAGTCCTAATACTCCCACCCCAAGCAACAAAATTCTCATTAATAAAACCCGACAAAACCTCCGAACACAAACTCTCTCCACAAAACAACGGTGTATCCGGATGATCCGGCGAGTGCAAGTACACAAACATCAGCTTAAACTCACGCCTCGACCGCTGCAACGCGTCCATAAAACTCTCAGGAACAAAATTCGGATGCCTATCCCCATACTCCCTCTCAAACATTGATATAAACTTCACCGCCTCAGACGCCGCGGCCGACGACGACGATTCGGCAGTACGTCCCGAAGTACCAAACCCTAACACACCTAACGAATAGGACAACACACCACCGGCAATCCAAAAACCTAGCCCAATCGCACTGGAAACTAACCCTAGGCTACC
Organism: Bidens hawaiensis; assembly: GCF_021521415.1. Taxonomy (NCBI): domain Eukaryota; kingdom Viridiplantae; phylum Streptophyta; class Magnoliopsida; order Asterales; family Asteraceae; genus Bidens; species Bidens hawaiensis. The sequence goes on along the minus strand of NW_027493318.1, from coordinate 68,795 downwards.
TGAAATGATCGTAATCGGAAGCGTAATGATCTTCCATATTAAACCTGGATCAACGTTGTTGACTGTTGCCGATCGGTCAACTCTCTCGATTGCATCGTTACTTGTTTCGGTACCGGTGGTGGCCGGAATATTATTATTATTATTATTATTATTATTATTATTATTATTATTATTATTATTATTATTATTATTGATGGTGTTTGATGAGGAGGTGAAGGTTTGGATGGCTAATTCGAGGTCCCAGCCATGGGCGGAGAGGATCTCAGTGCACAAATCGACGTCTTCTACGCCTGTGATTGCTTGGAAGTAGGATAATTTGTCTGCCACGTCACTCATTCTGGTTCGATCAGTGTAGAAGATGGTGAGATTAGGGTTTGGAAATGGTGTGTGTGATGAAGAAGATGATGAAAGATGAATGAATTTGTTCGTATTTTGAGATTTTTAGGCTTATCGAAAGAGCAGGTGAATGTGAATGTGAATCATTGTGAGTATTGAATAAGGGTGTTATGGTAATTTAATGGGATCCGTGGGCTTTGTTTGTGAAATGACGAGAGTGCCCTTTTTGATACTTTGTTATCAAAAAAGACAAAATATGAGTGGTTGTTAGTAATTCTTCATCATCATCATTATCTTACTCACTATATCCCACCAATACCAAAGCTATGGTAGGGTCTGAAGAGGGTAAGATGTAGACAGCCTTACCTCTACCCCATGAGGATAGAGAGGCTGCTTCCGATGAGACCCTCGGCTCGATAGTAGTTTTGCATCAAGCCTTGGACATAAGGCACATAGCACTCAATCATCGGGACACCGGCTGATTGGTGCATGTACCCTTGTCTTCCGGCTATCAACACCACCAAATGATGCCTGATTAATCTTCCGCCACTTTTAACGTTATTTTCACAAGATTAGTAAAATAACGCCAAAATTAGTGCAATTTCACTTTTGCTCACCCAAGGGTTCACACATATATACATTATATGCGCGGCGTAGTAGTTGTTAGAATATCGGTGTTACTTGCCTTGGCTAGACGTGGTATGGTGGTTGGGTCGATGGTATGTCTGATATGTGAAAAGGATGTTAAATCGGCGAAGCACGTGTTTGTGTCTTGCCAATTTGTGCAATCGGTTTGGAGCACTATTGCTACTTGGTGTAAGGTTCTGTCTATCTATGCCTTTTCCACCCGTGATTTATTGGAATTGTATAAATACTTTATACTACCGAAAAAAAGGCGAAAACGTTACATGCGGTTTGCTTGACGGTGATTTGATGTATTTGGAAAGTGAGAAATCTCGCAGTGTTCAAAAGGGAACTGTGACACCCGGTAAATTCCCAACCCCTTAAACTAAGTAATCAACCTAATAATTAGGTGATTGTAAATATTATGCGCGCCATGTTAGTCAGCGCGTGCATTTGTTATGTGCGCCCTGCGCGAGCGCGCTATGTTAAGAATCAGCGCGGGCACATTATGTGCGCCTGGCGCGAGCATATGTTAGAATCAGCGCGGGCATTTATGTTTGCCCTGCGCGAGCGCGCCATGTTAGTCAGCGCGTGCATGTGTTATGTGCGCCCTGCGCGAGCGCACCATATTAAGAACCTGCGTGAGCATATGTTATATGCGCCATGCGTGAATGATTTGGCTTTATGTTTTCATGTAACTTAAACGTTATGTTGTCTATGGGTTGACCATCCCGCATGATGCTAAGGCGGGTGCATCCTACATCGTTTATGCGCGTGCGGAAGGGAACTAACCTACCCGCATGGCGGGAACGTTGAGAGCTAGTTTGTCTGAAGCTCCAGGATGGAATTGACTTCAACATGACTGATCACTATGTTGAAATACCAAAACCACCTGGAGAATCTACAAATGAAACTCAAATGTCCCTAACTGCGAGAAGGTTACGCACCTACCCGCAGCAAAGAAATGTTCTACACGCAGGAAGCTATGCGCACCAAGTTATACGCGCAGAACACTTAGTCAAAATGATCAGATTTAAGGAAATTGTCCCCGCCCAAAAGAGGGCGGTTGCGTGTTTCAGAAAACTTCTACTTTTTACTGTACACTGTCTAAAGCACTGAAAAAGCAAACTGTAAAAGTCAACTGCCAGCCACCCACTCTCACCAACCACAGCCCTGCATGTCCTGTCCATATCAAATCAGAATCTTTAATCTACTTTTCTACTCTTTTTAATAAATAATAATAATTTCCATACTTTATCATCATTTCAAAAGATTACAATTCCCTAAAAGCAAGGGATTATGTTCCCTTGAGTTTGCCTATAAATTTGTAGCCTAAATTATCACCCAAAACACACTTCAAAGAACTACAAACTTGCACTAATCTTTTCCCAAGCATCCGTTGTTTCCAGCTCCGATCCTGTTACTAGGTAAGCCGAGATTATAACCTTGAGATCTACTTTCCAACCCTTATATCTTGATCTTAATATATATATTTGTTATTTAATCGTATTCTAGACCTTCGATTCCGAGGCCAACACCAAGAAAACCCGAATCTCGATTAATCCCTTAACAAGAACCACAGGTGAGTCTCACAGCCCCATTTTCACTGTTTTCACTATTTTAAACTGTTTTCGGGGCGAGGGACACGTACTTAAATAATGTTTTATCATGGTATACTTACAAGCTAAGCAAACGATTACGTGTTTAAGTTATGTTTCATGATGAGCAATGCGAACAATTATCTATGGTTTTTCGATGATAGTGCACCAGATTCGAGTAAGTGATCACTTTACCATTGGAACTCTAAGGGTAGGGACTGCTGGTTTGATCCGCCCACTCGTAGGGGTCGCACCTCTTACACAGACGAGTGCCTAGCATGTCACGGGGCAGTACTATGGGATTAAGCCCGCTCGTAGAGGTCGCTCCTCTTACGCAGACGAGCGCCTTGTTTTCCGGCACAACGTCCGCGCGTAACCCGCGGGACGGTATTACAGCATATATTCGCTCGTAGTGGCAGCGCCACTTACACAGACGAGCACAGTTTTCCAGAAGTGTCCGCGCGTAACCCGCGGGACGGTATTACGCTATTTTAGCTCGTAGTGGCAGCGCCACTTACACAGACGAGCACAGTTCCCAGAAATGTTCGCGCGTAACCCGCGGAACGATTTTATCAGAATATGTTGATAGAACTATGTTTTACCAAGCATGTGTTATAATGATGCTAACAGAATTATGTTTCAGAATGATTATGATGCAATACGATTTATCAAGTTACTAAAACTTGTGAACTCACTCAGTTTATACTGATTCAAATGTTTTTACGTGTCTTTCAGGAGATAACTAGGTAGCGCATGGAGTCACACTTAGAGCACCACACGCTGAACATCTAAAACAAGCTTTTTGGAAGATTTTGGTTTTATCCCCTCGATGCGCACGGTTACCCGCCGCGCAAGGGGATATGGCGAGGAAATCTTCAGTTTTATACTTGGATGTTTTTTTTTTTTTTTTTGTAATCTTAATCAATGTAATGTATTTGTATTAAACATTTCATGCGCAATGAAAATCTTTGAATGTTTTGCAATGGCCCGTGCTTAAGTATCAATCCCCACTCGTGCGCGCCCGGCTGTTTCCGCCGCTCAGGGCCGGGTGTGACAGATTGGTATCAGAGCACTGGTTATAGCGAACTAGGAAAAGAAGTTTTTAACCTAGACTATAACCTTTGGGGAATCGCATGAAATATTTTTCAAAGAATATTTTCAAAAGAAAAATCACACACGCACTTAGGAACACGGGTCACAGTGTCTAGAGATAAGAACATTATGTGCTCTGAGTACATGCGCTAAGTTTGTTGTATTTTCTTTTTATGAAAAGAATGCCTCCAACCAGAGCCAAGGGAATTACCATGACACCCGAGGAGCTCGCAGGAATAATCGCGCAGGCGATTGCAACGCATGAGGCCAGCAAGGCCGAATCTAGTCAGGGTCGCCAAGAGAACGAGACCCCAGAACCCGAATCAGGAGCCTTGGACAAAGGTTGCTCCTATAAAACATTCATGGCCTGTAGGCCTTGGCCATTCAAAGGCACCGAAGGAGCCATTGGGCTCTACAATTGGATTGACAAGATGGAGACCGTTCTCTCCATCAGCGGATGTAGTGAAAACCAGAAGGTCCTTTACGCGACCTGCATGTTCCAAGAAGCAGCTTCGTCTTGGTGGAAGCTCCAAGTAAAGACTTTGGGGCGAGAAGTTGCTCTTCACAAGACCTGGGAAGAATTGAAAGAAATGTTGATGAGAAAGTTCTGCTCTCGCGCAGAAATTCAGAGCTTGCAACAAGAATTCTGGAACCACACCATGGTAGGAACGGATATCGATGCCTACACCAATCGTTTCAACGAGCTTTGCCAGCTGGTGCCAGACATGGCAAACACAGAAGAAAAGAAAATCGAGAGGTACATCTTTGGGTTACCACCTGTCGTTAGAGTCCCGCTCAACGCCGCCGCACCTCCGACCTTTGACGAGGCGGTTGCGCGAGCCATCACCCTTACAAGGGATACGGTTCGTGCGGGTATGTTGACTGCTCGCTTGAACGAGCAGCGAACCTCTGACTCCAAGAGGAAATGGAACTCCCACCGAGGATCAGACTTCAAGCAGCCACCGCCCAAGAAGCAGGAAAGCACAAGGGTTTACGCGATTCAAGCCGCGGAACCATCAAGGAAAGGATACAGCGGGCCTTACCCATGGTGCAACAAATGCAAGTACCACCACGAAGGCGAATGCGCGAACGTCACATGCGCCAAATGTGGCAGACCAGGACACAAGACGGTGAATTGCCGTGCTAAAGAAGCTGGAGCCAATGACAACTGCTACGCATGCGGGAAGCCTGGACACTTCAGTCGGGATTGCCCACAGAAAGGAAACCAAGCTCGCGGGAGAGCTTTTGTGATCGGCGCGGGTGAAGCAAAGGAAGAGCCGAATGTGGTAACCGGTACGTTTTTGCTTAACGGTCATTATGCATCTATCTTATTTGATACTGGCGCTGATCTAAGTTTTATATCCCATGAGTTTAAAAACTCCCTGGGCTTAGCGACCAGTAGGCTAGACAAACCTTATACTATAGAACTAGCCAATGGTAGGCAGTTATGCGCGAATGAAAGGACTGAACAATGTGTATTAGTCATGGGAGGTCATGAGTTCAATATTAACTTGTTACCAATAGATTTGGGAAGTTTCGATATTGTGGTAGGTATGGATTGGTTGGTCGAGAATCTCGCGGAGATTGTTTGTCATGAGAAGCAGGTTCGGATTCCACTGTTGAACGGAGAAACTTTGATGATTCAAGGGGAAAGAAGGGGAGTTGCGACGAAACTGATTTCATGCCTAAAGGCGCGTAAGTGCCTAAGGAAAGGGTGCTACGCCTTCCTGGCGCATGTAGTAGAGAAAGGAGATGAGCGAAGAATTGAAGACTTACCAGTAGTGCGCGAATTTCCAGAAGTTTTTCCTGAAGATTTGCCCGGGTTACCGCCGCCGCGACAAGTCGAGTTTCGTATTGATTTGGTCCCAGGAGCTGCGCCAGTAGCTCGAGCGCCTTATCGCTTAGCTCCATCTGAGATGCAAGAGCTATCCAATCAGTTACAGGAACTATTGGATAAGGGTTTCATACGCCCAAGCTTTTCACCTTGGGGAGCTCCAGTACTGTTTGTAAAGAAGAAAGATGGTTCGTTCAGAATGTGTATTGACTACAGGGAGCTGAACAAGCTGACAGTCAAAAATCGGTACCCCTTACCGAGGATTGACGACTTATTTGACCAGTTGCAGGGATCCAGTTATTATTCGAAGATAGATCTACGGTCAGGATACCACCAACTTAGGGTCCATGAGGAAGACGCGCCAAAGACAGCCTTCCGAACCAGATATGGCCATTATGAGTTCTTAGTGATGCCTTTCGGGCTAACTAATGCGCCAGCTATATTCATGGATCTGATGAACCGCGTGTGCAAACCATATTTGGACAAGTTTGTGATTGTGTTTATAGATGATATTTTGGTTTACTCTCGAACCAAGGCCGAGCATGAGCAACACCTGAGAATGATTTTGGAATTGTTAAGGAAAGAAAAGTTGTATGCGAAGTTTTCCAAGTGCGAGTTCTGGCTTAGAGAAGTTCACTTTCTCGGTCACGTTGTAAACGAGAAAGGAATACACGTCGATCCTTCTAAGGTTAAAGCCATCGAAAACTGGGAAGCGCCAAAAACCCCAACTGAGGTGAGGCAATTCCTTGGACTAGCTGGCTACTATCGACGCTTCATTGAGAACTTCTCCAAGATAGCTCTACCTCTGACCGCGCTAACTCAGAAAGACAAGGCGTTTATTTGGGGCAAGAATCAGGAAGCGGCATTTCAAATGTTGAAACAGAAGTTATGTAGTGCGCCAATCTTATCCCTGCCCGAGGGGACAGATGACATCGTTGTTTACTGCGACGCTTCACACCAGGGACTCGGATGTGTCCTTATGCAGCGAGACAAAGTTATAGCGTATGCCTCGCGCCAACTTAAGACCAATGAGAAGAACTACACAACGCATGATTTAGAACTTGGAGCTGTTGTCTTCGCGCTAAAGATTTGGCGCCATTACCTCTACGGTACGAAATGTGTAATCTTTACGGATCATAAGAGCCTCCAACATATATTCGATCAGAAGGAATTAAACATGAGGCAACGAAGATGGGTTGAATTGTTGAATGATTATGATTGCGAGATCAAGTATCATCCGGGGAAAGCGAATGTGGTAGCAGACGCGCTAAGCAGAAAGGAGCGAATAAAAACGCTACGAGTCAAGGCTCTAAGGTTGACCATTCACGCAGATCTCTCTACCCGCATCCGAGACGCTCAGCAAGAAGCCTTGAAACCAGAGTTTGTTAAAAACGAATGCCTTGGGGGTATGATTAAGAATTTGGAACTAAAAGGGAACAACACTCGATATTTTGCCAACCGCATATGGGTCCCTCTCAAGGGAGGATTGCGCGAGCAAGTTTTAAACGAAGCTCACAAGACGCGATATTCCGTACATCCTGGCGCAGACAAGATGTACCAAGATGTTAAAACGCTGTATTGGTGGCCCAATCTTAAAGGCGCCATCGCGACGTATGTCAGTAAGTGCCTGACGTGTTCGAAGGTAAAGGCTGAATACCAGAAACCATCGGGGTTGCTTCAGCAGCCAGAAATTCCCATGTGGAAGTGGGAACAAATCTCTATGGACTTCATCACCAAACTACCAAGGACACCTGGGGGTTATGACACGATATGGGTTATTGTAGATCGGCTAACTAAGTCAGCGCACTTCCTGCCGATTAAAGAAACTGATAAAATGGAAAAGTTAGCCCGACTGTATATTCGAGAAGTAGTTTCAAAACATGGAGTCCCAGTGTCCATCATTTCTGATAGAGATAGTCGGTTCACCTCAAGGTTTTGGAGATCATTACAAGAGGGGTTAGGTACTCGACTGGACATGAGTACGGCTTATCACCCCCAAACGGATGGACAAAGCGAACGAACGATCCAGACATTGGAAGATATGCTGCGCGCGTGCGCGATCAATTTTGGAGGTAGTTGGGATAACCACCTCCCGTTGGTTGAATTTTCTTACAATAACAGTTATCACACAAGCATTAAGGCTGCGCCGTTCGAAGCTTTATATGGGCGCAAGTGTAGATCCCCACTGTGTTGGGCTGAAGTGGGCGACAAGCAAATGACTGGCCCAGAAGTGATCCAAGAAACAACAGACAAGATTTTTCAGATAAGGGATCGCCTTAAGGCAGCACGCGACAGACAGAAAAGTTATGCTGATATGAGAAGGAAACCGTTGGAGTTTCAAGTAGGGGATAAAGTACTTTTGAAAGTCTCTCCATGGAAGGGAGTCCCCCGTTTCGGTAAGCGAGGAAAGCTAAATCCGCGCTACATTGGACCTTTTGAGATCCTGGAGAGGATCGGTCCAGTTGCTTATAAACTCCGTCTACCCGCCGAACTCAGTGGAGTTCATGATACGTTTCATGTATCCAACCTCAAGAAATGTTTATCTGACGAAACGTTGATTTTACCGGTGGAAGAAATTCATATTGACAAACAGCTGCACTTCGTAGAAGAGCCTATAGCAGTAACCGATTGGAAAGAACAAAGGTTGCGCAGAAGCAGAATCAAGTTGGTAAAAGTTCAATGGAACTCAAGGCGTGGGCCTGAATTCACTTGGGAAAGAGAAGATCAGATGCGCATAAAATACCCACACCTCTTTCAGAATATGGCTTCTGCCAGCAACGTCTCCTAAATTTCGGGACGAAATTCGTTTAACGAGGGGAGAATGTGACACCCGGTAAATTCCCAACCCCTTAAACTAAGTAATCAACCTAATAATTAGGTGATTGTAAATATTATGCGCGCCATGTTAGTCAGCGCGTGCATTTGTTATGTGCGCCCTGCGCGAGCGCGCTATGTTAAGAATCAGCGCGGGCACATTATGTGCGCCTGGCGCGAGCATATGTTAGAATCAGCGCGGGCATTTATGTTTGCCCTGCGCGAGCGCGCCATGTTAGTCAGCGCGTGCATGTGTTATGTGCGCCCTGCGCGAGCGCACCATATTAAGAACCTGCGTGAGCATATGTTATATGCGCCATGCGTGAATGATTTGGCTTTATGTTTTCATGTAACTTAAACGTTATGTTGTCTATGGGTTGACCATCCCGCATGATGCTAAGGCGGGTGCATCCTACATCGTTTATGCGCGTGCGGAAGGGAACTAACCTACCCGCATGGCGGGAACGTTGAGAGCTAGTTTGTCTGAAGCTCCAGGATGGAATTGACTTCAACATGACTGATCACTATGTTGAAATACCAAAACCACCTGGAGAATCTACAAATGAAACTCAAATGTCCCTAACTGCGAGAAGGTTACGCACCTACCCGCAGCAAAGAAATGTTCTACACGCAGGAAGCTATGCGCACCAAGTTATACGCGCAGAACACTTAGTCAAAATGATCAGATTTAAGGAAATTGTCCCCGCCCAAAAGAGGGCGGTTGCGTGTTTCAGAAAACTTCTACTTTTTACTGTACACTGTCTAAAGCACTGAAAAAGCAAACTGTAAAAGTCAACTGCCAGCCACCCACTCTCACCAACCACAGCCCTGCATGTCCTGTCCATATCAAATCAGAATCTTTAATCTACTTTTCTACTCTTTTTAATAAATAATAATAATTTCCATACTTTATCATCATTTCAAAAGATTACAATTCCCTAAAAGCAAGGGATTATGTTCCCTTGAGTTTGCCTATAAATTTGTAGCCTAAATTATCACCCAAAACACACTTCAAAGAACTACAAACTTGCACTAATCTTTTCCCAAGCATCCGTTGTTTCCAGCTCCGATCCTGTTACTAGGTAAGCCGAGATTATAACCTTGAGATCTACTTTCCAACCCTTATATCTTGATCTTAATATATATATTTGTTATTTAATCGTATTCTAGACCTTCGATTCCGAGGCCAACACCAAGAAAACCCGAATCTCGATTAATCCCTTAACAAGAACCACAGGTGAGTCTCACAGCCCCATTTTCACTGTTTTCACTATTTTAAACTGTTTTCGGGGCGAGGGACACGTACTTAAATAATGTTTTATCATGGTATACTTACAAGCTAAGCAAACGATTACGTGTTTAAGTTATGTTTCATGATGAGCAATGCGAACAATTATCTATGGTTTTTCGATGATAGTGCACCAGATTCGAGTAAGTGATCACTTTACCATTGGAACTCTAAGGGTAGGGACTGCTGGTTTGATCCGCCCACTCGTAGGGGTCGCACCTCTTACACAGACGAGTGCCTAGCATGTCACGGGGCAGTACTATGGGATTAAGCCCGCTCGTAGAGGTCGCTCCTCTTACGCAGACGAGCGCCTTGTTTTCCGGCACAACGTCCGCGCGTAACCCGCGGGACGGTATTACAGCATATATTCGCTCGTAGTGGCAGCGCCACTTACACAGACGAGCACAGTTTTCCAGAAGTGTCCGCGCGTAACCCGCGGGACGGTATTACGCTATTTTAGCTCGTAGTGGCAGCGCCACTTACACAGACGAGCACAGTTCCCAGAAATGTTCGCGCGTAACCCGCGGAACGATTTTATCAGAATATGTTGATAGAACTATGTTTTACCAAGCATGTGTTATAATGATGCTAACAGAATTATGTTTCAGAATGATTATGATGCAATACGATTTATCAAGTTACTAAAACTTGTGAACTCACTCAGTTTATACTGATTCAAATGTTTTTACGTGTCTTTCAGGAGATAACTAGGTAGCGCATGGAGTCACACTTAGAGCACCACACGCTGAACATCTAAAACAAGCTTTTTGGAAGATTTTGGTTTTATCCCCTCGATGCGCACGGTTACCCGCCGCGCAAGGGGATATGGCGAGGAAATCTTCAGTTTTATACTTGGATGTTTTTTTTTTTTTTTTTGTAATCTTAATCAATGTAATGTATTTGTATTAAACATTTCATGCGCAATGAAAATCTTTGAATGTTTTGCAATGGCCCGTGCTTAAGTATCAATCCCCACTCGTGCGCGCCCGGCTGTTTCCGCCGCTCAGGGCCGGGTGTGACAGGAACCGAACACTCTAAGTTGCGTGATTGGTGAGATAAAAGCGCTAAGTTTTTTGTGGGTGAAGAGTAGGTCCAAGTGGTTGGGGTTGACATGGGGAAAGGTGGCGTGCGTTTAATTTTGTATAAAATGTAAGTGTAACTGGTAGGATTAAGGTTTTTGGTTTGGTGTGGTCATGTTGTTTCATTGTATTGGTGGACTTAGCGTTTTTAGTATCTTGCTAGTTTGTGCTATTTATGTATTAATAATATATTTTGTTTGTCGTTAAAAAAAAAGTTGGTGGTGGGTGACGGCGGTAGGGGGTCAAATGGTATGTTAGGCTTGAGGTGCATGGGGTAAGGGAATGGATGTGAGAATGGAATAAACGAATAAATGAAATGAATAAAGAAGTGAAACGGGTCATTATCAATTCATTGTCTTGTTTGGTTACCATCATCATCATCGTACTCAGTATATCCCACCAATAGCAAAGCTATGGTAGGGTCTGAGAAGGGTAAGATGTAGACAGCTTTACCTCTACCCCATAGGGATAGAGAGGCTGCTTCCGGTGAGACCCCCGGCTCGATAGTAGTTTTGCATCAAGCCTTTGACATAAGACACATAGCACTCAATCATCGAGACACCGGCTGATTGGTGCATGTACCCTTGTCTTTCGGCTATCAACGCCACCACATGATGCCTGATTAACCTTCCGCCGCTTTTAACGTTATTTTCACGAGATTAGATAAATAACGTCAAAATTAGTGCCATTACTTCATGGTGTGAAAGACAGAAAAGAACGAATGATGTGGAGGTGGCAATGGTGGGTGGGGTGGTGGTGGGTCGTGGGTGTTGGTGACGATAGTGGCGGTCGGTGATGACGGTTGGTGGTGGCATGTTTTGTGGCGGGTGGTGGCGGTTAACAGTATGGGCAATGGGTGTCGGGTGGTGGCGAGCAATGGTGGTTGGCGGTGATGGTGGTGGTGGTAAATGGAGGTAGCGTTGGTAGTTGTGGTAATGCTGGGTGGTGGGGCGGTGATGGTCAGTGGTGGTGGTGGCGGAGGCGGTGCCGCGGTGGTGGTGGTTAGAGGGTGGCAGAGGTGATATAGGTTATGTATAGTGAAAGAGTGAATGAAATAAAAAATAATATATATGAATTTGATAGTCAAGTCAAGGGATGATTTTAAACCGGACAAATAAGATGACTTGCTTTTGTTTACTTCGGACGGTAAAATCTGTTTCTAACACTTTTAAAAGTACCACCGGTTATGTGTTTTAATTTGAATAATACAACATAAAATCTAGTGTAACAACATTCATGTTCATGTCGCAAGGTGGTCTAATGATAATAATTGGCTGAACAATAAATCGCTGATGGAGATTTGACTGCACCCACGAGGCTCTAAACGAAGGTTTTAGGCATTAATACATCGGCTAAAACACATGCATCCTTGTTAATACATAGGCGTTAATAAATGGTGTAATCAGCTGAGGAAACCGATGTGAAATCAAACCAGAAGCAGCTTTCCAAGTTACCAATTTGGTTTGAAAAAAGATATAAAAAACATATTGGCTTCGCCCTGGAGACCTTCAGTGTGTTAGACTGACGTGATAACCAACTACACCACGAAACCATTTGTATCTCAAGCTTTACGAATATCATAAAACTCGTTACAAATTGTTTTGTTGTTCTAAATTTTTTTTTTTAGAAGATAGCATTCTTTTATTTTTAAACTCAAATTCTAAAATAAAATGGAATGGTTGGGAAATGGTAGTTACGCTTTTACATACCAATTAGCTTATGATTCGACATTGATTGTGAAGAATATGTTTGTATTGAGGACTCATGATTTCCTTTTCAATACGTTGTAACCTGCGGATCTTTTATACTTGAATTCAATCTTAATGTTTCTAATACACAGGTTTGAGAAAGGTAATGTTAGATATAATTGGATTTTGTTGTCAATTATGCACATGTATAGCTCGTTGTTTTTCTCTAAGAGAAACGTGTGATTACTTTTTGAATCCAATAACCATGTCAGAAAGATCACGGCTATAGTTAGGAGTTATGTGGCACAATGCTAACGTATCAAATGTAACCCATGCTTCACACGTCATTAATGAAACACCTAATTACTTTTGACGTATGGGTAACACCTCTAGCATATCACCTTTCATATCATCAACAAACAAAACTTTTTGAATCGCGCGGCAAACATCGGCTGATGAGGCTAGTAGGGCCCTAGTCCTGTAACCTTTTAGAAGAGGGGGGGGGGGATTGATAACTCCAACTTCTCCAAACTAAGAAGTCACGACGAGCTTCACAAAGTTGAAACCATACACAAATAAGCTCCGCTCATGTTCCGTTACTTTCTCCTATCTAGCTACTACTCAAAGCATGTAAGTTAGACAATCTGAATACTAATTTTCTGGCAATTTAAACATGTAATACCAAAAGAAATCTTCATCATGGGCTTTTCCTTTATTTAAAATGGCGATCCAAAGTGATTTTTCGTGATCTGTCATTAGATGGCATTACCAGCCTATCAAAAGAAGAGGGTAGCATGACTCGTCGATTCGGTATGGCTCCAATTCATTATTTTCACAGAAACCCTTCCTCGATTCGGTGAGTCTTATCAGTCTAAGTCACCCATATATGTTAAATGTTGTAGTGGGATCCTTTAGTGTGTAAATTCGTTGTTACTCCTCCAGTTAACCCATATATACTTTGTTGCCAAATGAATGTTGTGCACATACTTTATTTTGTATATATTATCATTAGTAACAATACATTTTAGAAAAAGTAAAAACTACTCTAAACATAAAAGAGAGATCAGAAATATACAAGAATCTTACACCACCTAACAAGTCATTTCCACACTCAAAAAATTCTCAGCTCTCAATAAAACAAATTATAACACAAAAATTATCCAGTTATTACGCCTGCTAAAACATCCGTCCTACCCCTTGCAAAAATTGTGTAAACCACCCGAATAGCATCAAGCCATGTATCTAGATATTCCCACGAGTCTGCAATCTGTGAAATACATATAAAAAATAAATAAAAAATAAAAAAACACAAAAATGATCACTTTCAGAGTATAATTATATAAGGTATCATAGTAACCTAGACATATACAAATTTAACCTACTTTTGAAGAAAATATAGCTGGTAGAAGAAAAACAGACTCAACAATGTAAATTTCACGTATAAATAAAAGAAAAAGGTAAATAGGTCGTAAGTTTTGTACATTTCAAAGCATTTATGATGATATAGAAATAAAGACTGGTGAACACTCAAGTATAAATAAAACAAAATGAGTAATTGATTATTCTTATGATTCTCATAAATGAATCAAAATGATATATTATGAAAAGAGGGTAGAAGATGTAAAATACCAAGAAAGTGGGCCCATGTATCGTGTCGATGCAAATAGAAGGACCGGGAGGCAAAGTCAAATCTGCACATGCTGATACCGACACAATATCCGGAATATCAATCTTAATTACCGGTCTGCCATTACTTGTTCTATCGTGTCGTTGCTCACCATTGTGTAACTGTAACATATTATTATTAAATCCAAGTACATGAAGCATGACTTACGACAACCAAATCACACACACATGCGTACATACATTAATATTAAAAAAACAAAAAGAAACAAGATTTAAGAAAACCGAACATACCTGTTGAAGCCCTTCATGGTTCAAAACAAACTCAAACCGCTTCCATTCACCATGTGGAGCAATTGGATTTCCCACTGGCGGAGCAGTAAGATATCCAACCTTTAAATAAGGCAGCGGCAGCTAAAATATATATAAAAAAAAGAATTTAAAAAAGATAGAATACAATAATACAAAGGTGTAATTATGAATTTCTATATATATTGTAAAATATACTGACCATGGATCGCACAAGCTTCAAGGCACTTGTGTAAACCTGTAAATATAAGTACTCAAGTTACATTCATAGGATGCACTGATCAATATGTTTATAGTTACCCAACAGAAAAACAAACGTGCATAAAAATAATTAAGAATAAAAAGATATTTACCGAGTAATTTGGCTTTAACGCATGAGCAGCAGCAATGTAGATAGCAGATTGACTGTATAACTCGTTTGGGGAAACTTCATGTCCACCCATTGTGCCACCTGTTCTTGATGTATCTTCTGCTAATCCATACTACATAAAATATGCCAAATTAATATTATCCCAATTAGAAAAAAAGATATATAAATAAATAAAATGTGGGTAACTAACCAAAACAGTGCCAAGATTGTAGATGGCCCTATGAAAATCAAATTGCAACTGTATCGCCGCACGAAACTGAGTTGAAGAAAATATATGTTATTAGGAAACAAATACATATCATTAAGAATACACAAAAATCTATCTGTGAGCCATGTGGTTAAAATTGTTGATGTATTGTACCTTACTTATTGCACTTTTCACTATTGTCTGTTTTTCACGTGCAGGAACGATTGCACTCAGTTCCTGCAATACCAAATGACGATATATTGATATTAAATATCAATATACAATTATCTATATAGAAATAAAATCACTGTGTATTTTCAAGTTAATGCAACTAGAAAGTTTTAGAAGAACCTGTAAAGCAAGACCCCAGTTGTTAAGAGCCTGGAAATGATCATGTCAAGAAGTCATAAACTCATAATCGACGAACAAAAAAGGCACTACTTTTACAAAAAAAAAAATAAGATAGATAATGAATAAGGGTATTCAGAGTTACCTGAGGACTGTTCCAATTTAGTTTAACAGCTTTTTCATAATTATTTGTTGCCTGCAATATCAAAAAGACAAAATTCAAAATGCATGCATTTCACCATCTCCATAAATTGTTAGCATGGGGAAAAATAATTTATGTGTGTCAATCATGCCAGGTTGGTGGGTTGACGGGTTACAGGTTGGCGGGTTGAATAGCTCAACCAAAATATGACCCATTTTGTATCAGTGTCAAAAACATCAACCCTAAGCCGCACACACTTAAAAGTTAAAATCATGTAGTTTAACCCATTATTTATAACCATGTCAAACAGGTTGGCATGCTATAATGAAGTCGTAAACATGTTAACTAGGTTGGTGGGTTATAAAAAAAAAAGGCAACCAGTTTAACTAAACGCGTTAAACCTGTCAACCATAACACGACCCATTTAATCAAAAAATAAAAATTGATTAAAGTCAACCAGAACACGACCCGTTTCTCAAACAGGTTAGATACGCCAACCCAAAATTTGATTATTTCCATGTCGTTTACGAGTTGTGTCAAGATTGCCACCTGTAAAAATATCATAATTTAAAGGTCTAACCTGCTTCCATAACTCTTCAGCTTCCTTCGTACGCCCCCGCATTTTGGCGCGATCAGATATGGCAATAGCCCAGTTATAAAAAGCCTGCAATTATAGAACATGAATATAGTGACATGTGGAATATTTTAAATTCAATTACCTTATCAGAGTACAAACATCATGTAACTAAATTAAGATGCCATATTTCATGATCAGTCTTATACTCTATAGTTTATACTACAGAGATTGAGATACATACATCGTGAAGTGTAGGGTTTAAACGCGTAGCTTCATCATACTTTTTGCAAGCTTCTTCAAGCAAAGCATCTTTGGACGGTGAACTTGTATCAGAGTTAACATTATCTGCACTTTCCTGAAATGCATCAAAAGTTATACATACTTTTGTCAGAAGTATTACATGATTACAGGCAACAGCACGCACATCTATCTTTAATATAACTTGGTTGCATTGGTACACCAATTACCTGAAGAACCAGTGCCCAGTTATAAAGTGCATCATAATCATCTGGATTTCTCTCTATTGCGCTGGCATACCTAAAACCAAAAACAAACCATAAATAAGCATACAACCTAAAATACCATTAAACATAAGATCCAAAAGTAATAAAGCTTATTATGATCAGTTCAAGATTGAATATAATTATGTACTAAGAAATAATATTATTATATAAGCATAAATTATGAAAAATAGGGCTACCTTCTAGCCGCATATGTAAGAATCCGTTGCCTTGACCGACCTTCCTCATCAGATCCCGTGACACTATTAATCAACTCCATTGCAGCACTATTTTTTTCTGTGTGCTGTTGTGTGCTTTCTTGACTACATAAGTTCAAACACATGTCCAAACACCAGCAAATGTATCAATATATGGTAAAATTCTCAAAATGACCAACTTTAGGAGAGAGAGTCCAAAAATGCCCGTCGCTTTTGCTAACTTCCAAGAATAACCCATCCCAACTTCATCGTCACGCTTAAATTCCGGAGTCAACGATAAGTTACAAAGACCAATGAAAAACTGACTCGTAGGCATCCAAAGTCACTTTCACGATGAGTTTTGAGCTCAAACTCATCTTCACGGTGAGCTTTGACCTCAAACTCATCTTCGACGATGAGTTTGGACGCCACGTGTCATCCCGTCATTGGCAGATGAATCTCATAGTCCGACACACATATCGCATAGCCACAATTGGATTGGGAACAGGCTATTTCTGGAATTAGGCAAAACGACGGTTCAACACGGCGGGTCATTACGGGAAAATTCCCTCAATATATTTACTAAAACAGAACCAACTAATAATCTGTTCAATTGCTCTAATTACGAATATCAACAATAATATCCAAATTAGGGCAAAAAGGTAACCTATGACGATCAGCAGATTCAGAGTGTTGATCATCATCATCAGCGTCTCCATTCTTCAATTCATTCAGCAACTCTCTCATAGTGAAAGTTCGATTGCCTTGGTCTTTCTGGGCCGGTGCATTGTCGTTTGCAAGTTTCGGATCTGCATCCTCCGCAGCAATATTATTATTATTATTATTATTTGATTGGATCGGTGGGTGAACGTTGGAAGAATGACCGTTGGATGTATCAGTTGACTGGATCGCGAGATCGGAATGTTCGGCATCACCCCCGTTGGTAGACATCGTTGAATTGAATTGATGTGTAGATCCAGTGAAAATTAGTGGACTCAGTCTCCCTGAAATCTAGACAGATAAGACTGCAACTTCTCAAACTCATGTGCTTCTTTAGGATTACTTTCAAAATTAAATTGTATTTTTTTTAAACGAAATGAACGAGCAAAGGACGGTATCCCGGGTAACTTAATAATAAAAGGAGACCCCATATGTATGTGATTGTAGACAATGTTTAGTAGCTTAAGCTCGTCTTCTCTTGTTTTGAGTAAAACTCGTTGTTAGAAAGCCCACTACGATAAAATCCGGCTGGGATCAAATTCCAATTTGAGACCTCACGGTGTTCCATTTTATATTCCCATTGAGATTGAACCTAAACTTGTGCTCAGGAGATAGTTGTTCATATACTGATAATCGGAATCTCTTATTCTATTATGATGATATAACTCAACCTAATTTTACCCAACAAAACCGAATAAAGGAATTATTGATTGTCAGTCCAAATCTTCACTATAAAAGCGCATTCGCAAGATAAAATTAATAATTTAAAGGATAATTCAAAAAGAAACTAATCAATAAATGTTACTCATTTTGATATCATATAAATGATTTATATGTTACTCATTTTGATATCATATAAATGATTTATAGATTCGTGCGTTTAAAGGATAATTCAAATTTAGTAATTATAAACTATATTACATTGGCTTTTTTTCTTTTTGAGAAATAAGCACCCACTTAGGGCATCCACAATTTTTAGGGCTCGTAATTTTTCCCGAGCTCTGTTTGGCTTAGATACTCCAATTAAAATTCCATTGTTCCATGACGGCAAAATCCAAATTCCCGGACACAAGAAGCGAGTGTCTGATTGACAGTCACGTGTTCTAGAAAGGATGAATTTAATCAACTTCCATAACATGTTCCCTGATTTCGTTTATTTGGTATCTAGATTCTAGGGCTATTGCTCGACTACTCCGTTGTAGATTCACAATTGAGGGTTGAGCGGAGTTGAAATTTGTTATGTGTTGTATGTACTTGATATGGAAAAAAATGCCTGCACAAAATGTGTCAACTGCATGATTTTGCATAGATTAAGAAGGGAGTTGCTGTTGGAAATCTTGTATTAATAATAAGCAGAAAAAGAAACAATCAACACAGTAAACCGGGCTTGTGTTTAACACAATTCCCTTAAATAGATTCTCGGTCTGTTCCCTGGGTACTCCGGTTCGAAACAGAATCGATGCACTGCCGGACTCGATCACTTGCCTGAAAACGAAAACAAAATAATATTGCTGTAGAGATGTAGAAGAAGAAGTGTGTTTGCTTTTTGGTGTGTCTTGACTAAAATCTGGTCATGGTATTTATAACCAAGAGTCATAACCTATAATCAATTCTTAGTTATGACCATTAAAGAATCATCATCATCATCATCATCGTACTCAGTATATCCACCAATAGCAAAGCTATAGTAGGGTCTGAGGAGGGTAAGATGTAGACAGCCTTACCTCTACCCCATAGGGATAGAGAGGCTGCTTCCGGTGAGACCCCCGGCTCGATAGTAGTTTTGCATCAAGCCTTGGACATAAGACACATAACACTCAACCATCGGGACACCGACCGATTGGTGCATGTACCCTTGTCTTTCGGCTATCAACGCCACCACATGATGCCTGATTAACCTTCCGCCACTTTTAACGTTATTTTCACGATATTAGTAAAATAACGTCAAAATTAGTGCAATTTCGCTTTTGCCCACCCGAGGGTTCACACATATATACATTATATGCGTGCACCGCAAGCAGGACGTATGACCATTAAAGAATATTAAATAATAATAATACTCATCTAATGACCATTATAAAAAGAATTGAAACTGATTCACAATAATCATAATCGTTATGATTATTAATGGTATTGACCAGACAACCAATTTGAATTTCAAAAATGAATTTCGAGCCCGCGGGACGTGCGGACACGCACGAGTTCGATGGATTTCTAGTCCAGAAACCCAAATTCCCCCCCCCCCTGCGCGCGCGTAGGACTTGTGGTAAAACATGTCATAAAGAATTCAAATGGGTCTAAGGGCTCTACCTTATAAACCATTAATTATTTTGTTCCCAATCCGATGTGGGACAAACATGTTAGAACTTCCTTTATTCACACACTTAAACTTCCAACAATCCCCCACATGAATGGAGGTCGAAACAACATTATTTCGATTAGATTTCAGCAGTTGAGTCTTGCACACAATAGGTAGGTGTTATCCTTTGAACATTTGCTTATTAAGAATACTTAGCCCACTTGCTCTGAGTAGACAGTGATGTCTTTGAACTCGTCTGCCGTTTGTGTAAACGACAATATACTTCACACAAGACTCTCCCTGACAAAGTCACGTCCTCATAGTCATGTTAGTTATGGTCATGAACATGCGCCTGGTTCTGCAAGAGCTATTAAGTATTGTGCCCAACAACACCCTTCGAAGCGACCCCACTTCTCTCACATAGGTGATTCACCATGTATGACTACCTTGGTCGAATCATTAAAAGCCATATGCTTAGCCTCACACTTTTCACTTTTAGGAATGGACTAGGAAGGTTACCTTGCCACATGGTAAACTCCCTCTTAAAATTGTAGGGTTATCCCCCCCCCCCCCCACAGTGACCGCACTAATTCATACAATTAGGTTTTCTTATTGAACCCAACTCTTGGGATCTCCAGTCTGTTGAGTTAGGTTTCCTTCACATGAACTTTAATTTTTCAAGGGCTTCAGTCCCATTCCCATGGACGACTTCTGAACTAACTCTCTACTTAGGCGTTTTGTTAGCAAATCCGCAATATTATCCTTTGACTTCACGTAGTCAACATGATAATTCCAGTAGATATTAGTTGTCGTACCGTATTATGTCTATGTCTAATATGTCTATTCTTACCAGTGTACATTGTGCTATGAGCTCTGCCAATTGCCGATTGGCTATCACAATGTATACAGATGGCCGATGCCGGCTTAGGCCATCTTGGTATATCCTCAACAAATTGACGTAACCATTCTGCCTCTTCGCCCGCTTTATCTAGGGCGATGAATTCCGATTCCATCGTGGATCTAGCTATAACCGTACGATTTCCACGATATAGCAGCACCTCCAAGTGTGAATACATACCCACTTGTTGCTCTGGAATCATTCGTGTCAGATATCCAATTTGCATCACAATGTCCTTTGACAACTGCTGGATATCTGTTATAATGTAACCCGTATTCTCTAGTGTATCTTAGGTACCGAAGCAACCGAATCACACAGTTCCAATGACTTGAACTTGGGTTGCTTGTGTATCTACTTAGCTTGCTCACAGCATATGCTAAGTCAGGTCTAGTGCAACTCATAAGATACATCAAACTGCCAATAATTCTTGAGTATTCCAACTGGTTAACGGGTTCACCTCTATTCTTAGCTAGATGTTGACTTGTGTCAATGGGAGTTCTAGCTACATTAGAGTCATTTGCATTAAACTTCTCAAGAATTTTTCTCACGTAATGGGATTGACTTAAAACAAGTCCATCTTGGGTTCGTGTGATTTTAACTCCCAAAATCACATCCGCAAAACCCATGTCCTTCATGTCAAATCTTGCTTTTAGCATGTTCTTTGTGGACGTTATGATTTTGTCATCACTTCCAGCAATGAGCATATCATCTACGTATAAATACAAAATGACATATCCATAGGATGTGTCCTTCACGTACACACATTTGTCACATTCATTGATTTTGAACCCAGCATCAAGCATGACATGATCAAACTTTTGGTGCCATTGTTTAGGAGCTTGTTTTAATCCATACAAGGATTTCACAAGTTTACATACTTTCTTTTCTTGCTCAACGGCTATGAAGCCTTCGGGTTGTTCCATGTAAATCTCTTCCTCTAGATTTCCATTCAAGAAAGCCGTTTTTTACATCCATTTGGTGAACTTTCAAGTTTCTAATGGCGGCAATGGCAAGCACCAACCTTATAGATGTTATTTGCGTAACCGGCGAATATGTATCAAAGTAATCTAAACCTTCTCGTTGTTTATATCCTTTGATCACCAACCTTGCCTTATACTTATCGATGGTGCCACCAGGTTTCATCTTCTTCTTGAAGATCCACTAGTTCCTACTTATGATTTTGTAAGATATAATCTATCTCACATTTGATGGCCTCCCACTGAGGTCCTTCAGCGGAGTTCACCGCTTGTTGATACGTTTGAGGTTCCTCTTCTACCATGTAGGTAAGTAAATCAGGGCCGAAGGATTTTTCAGTCCTTTGCCGTTTACCTTTGATTTCAACCTCCTCTGTCTCAGATTGTTTCCGAGGTTCATCTCCAGTACTCTCGTTTTGAATACTTTCCTCAACCGATCTAGAATAGCTCGGTTTTCCTTTATCCAAACATGAGAACTTATATTCAAAACATGATGCATCCTTTGATTCTATTATGGTGCCATTGTTTATTCCGGGATTCTTGGAATCATGCACAAGAAATAGATATGCACCGCCGGGAAGGGTATATCCTAAAAATACACAATCCACGGTTTTGGGTCCTATTAGTAGGCGTTTTGGTGGAGTCACCACTACCTTGGCTAGGCACCCCCACACTCGCAAGTATTTATATGGTGGTTTAATTATCGTCCATAACTCATATGGAGTTAGATCTTTCTTCTTATTCGATATCATGTTTAAGACATAGTTAGCCGATAAGATTGCTTCCCCCCACATGCCCGGGCTTACCCCAGAACTTATCATCATGGCATTCATCATTCCTTTCAAGGTCCGGTTCTTACGTTCCGCTATGCCATTTGATTGAGGGGAGTAAGGAGGCGTGACTTCATGTATGATTCCTTCTTTTTCACACAAGTCAATAAAAGGTGAAACATATTCACCTCCTCGGTCACTCCTTACTCTTTTAATTTTTCGATTTAGTTGATTCTCAACTTCGGCTTTAAATAAGATAAACTTATCAATAGCCTCGTCCTTACTCTTAAGTAAGTAAACATAGCAATATCTTGTACTATCATCAATGAACGTGATGAAGTACTTGTTCCCACCACAAGTAGGAATTGCTTTTAGATTACACACATCGGTGTGAATCATCTCGAGGGGTTCAGTAAATCGTTCAATCTTTTTGAATGACGATCTCGTTTGTTTTGCTTCGACGCAAGTTTCACATTTATTATTTAAGTCGATATCGAATGTTGGTATGCATTTAAGTTTAATCAAACGTCGAATGGAATTAAAATTAACATGACCTAATCTACCATGCCAAACATTAGAAGACTCAAGCATATAAGCAGAACTAGTAGCATTCTCATTCATTTTGTTAAACATGGTTACATTCAACTTGAACATACCATTGAGGACATAGCCCTTACCAACATACACACCATTTTTGGTCAACACGACCTTATCAGACTCAATCACCATTTTGAACCCAAACTTGTTCAACTGCCACCCCGACACAAGATTCTTACGAATTTCGGGAACATACAACACATTTGACAAAGTGAGTTCCTTTCCCGAAGTCATCTTCAAAACCACATTCCCCTCACCTTTGACTTCGGCCGTAGCGGAGTTTCCCATAAACACCTTTTCTCCATTAGTCACCTCTTTGAAAGTGCTAAAGAGACTTTTTTTCAAAACATACATGACGGGTAGCCCCCGTATCGACCCACCAATCTTTGTTATTTTTCCCAACCAAGTTGACTTCGGTGACCATAATCGAGAGGTCCGTGACCACCGCAACAAGGTTCTCCACCTCACGAACCATGTTAACTTGTCGAGCATTTTCCTTCTTTGGAAGCTTGCACTCATTGGTCCTATGGCCTTGCTTTCCACAATTATAGCAAGTTCCTTGGAACTTCTTTTTCTTCCCAACTCCCCCCTTAGGCCCAAAGTTGAAGCCTTTCCCATGATTTTTCTTCCACCATTTTTACCCTTTGAAGATTGGCCATGTTCAACAACATTAGCCTTTGTTGTTCCGGGACTGTCAATTCTTTTTAGAGCAATTTTGTTATCTTCTTCAATACAAAGACGAACAACAAGATCTTCAATGGTCATCTCCTTTCGCTTATGCTTGAGATAGTTCTTGAAATCGACCCAACTTGGTGGTAGCTTCTCAATAATACAAGCAACTTGGAATGTCTCACTAAGCGACATCCCTTCCGCATGAATATCATGAAGAATAACTTGCAAATCTTGGACTTAACTCATAACAGTTTTTGAGTCTATCATTTTAAAGTCCAAGAATTTAGCCACCACGAATTTCTTAGTACCGACATCGTTGGTTTTGTATTTGCGGTCCAATGACTCCCATAATTCTTTGGCAGTCTTGGCCTTACAATACACGTTATAAAGTGCATCAACCATGCCATTCAAGACATAGTTCCAGCACAAGAAATCCGAATGATTCCAAGCGTGAACCGTGCTCACCGACAGCGCATCCGTTGCCCCTTCATCAACATGAGGAACAGTTTCAGTCAAGAACCTCGCGAGGTTCAAAGTGGTCAAATAAAAGAACATCTTTTGTTGCCACTGTTTGAAATTCACACCGGTGAACTTCTCCGGTTTCTCAGCATGAGACGTGACTGCATTAGGCAGCGAAGCAACCAAACCGGTTGTGACAGCAACAACGGTAGTGAAGATGGCAGAAACGACAATACTCATGGGTTGGGATTCCATTCTGAAACGAAAATACAAGAATAATAATAAGTAATATGTTTAAGTTTGTTGGAAATCTTGTATTAATAATAAACAGAAAAAGAAACAATCAACACAGTAAACCGGGCTTGTGTTTAACACAATTCCCTTAAACAGATTCTCGGTCTGTTCACAGGGTACTCTGGTTCGAAACAGAATCCGTGCTCTGCCGGACTCGATCAGTTGCCTGAAAACGAAAACGAAATAATATTGTTGTAGAGATGTAGAAGAAGAAGTGTGTTTGTTTTTTGGTGTGTCTTGACTAAAATCTGGTCATGGTATTTATAACCAAGAGTCATAGCATATAATCAATTCTTAGTTATGACCATTAAAGAATATTAAATAATAATAATACTCATCTAATGACCATTATAAAAAGAATTGAAACTGATTCACAATAATCATAATCATTATGATTATTAATGGTATTGACCAGACAACCAATTTGAATTTCAAAAATGAATTCAAAAACTGTCTCACGCGGGCTCGGGTTTTCGGAGTTGCATTCGTGTCCGCACGAGTTCGATGGATTTCTAGTCCAGAAACCCAAATTTGCAACCCCCCCCCCCACCCCATGCGCGCGCGTAGGACTTGTGGTAAAACATGTCATAAAGAATTCAAATGGGTGCAAGGGCTCTACCTTATAAACCATTAATTATTTTCAATCCAACGTTGTGCTAACATGTTACCCCTTACTTCATTCACACTCATAAACTTCCAACAATTGCTACTTTGATTGCCTTCACAACATGGTTGTGAATTGGTTGGTACAATGTAATTCATGGTAATAAAGTGTTTCTTGCCTTTTAAATTATTTGTATGGTTGGTTTGAGTGAAACACCTACTATTATAAGTTATACTGTAACTTATTAGTGTGTGCTTTTGTCTACTTTAAGATAAGATATTATGAAGATATCTACTTTAGTTCACTGTTCAAGGGTCGAACAAATCAATTTACATATTAGTCTGAGGCAGTCTTCTGCATCGCATGTTCACATTAGGTAGTCTTACATGTAGATTTCTTGGCAGTTTAGCATCTTCACATCTTGTTAGTTGTTTGGATCATAGCACTTTGGGAGCCCCCAATACAACTTTGTTTAAAATTTTATATGTTATCGTTAGTTCAATACTCGTCTATACTTTGTTTATAGGAAAAAATTATGAATTTTCTATGAGGTTGGAAAGAGAAGTAGATAATATACTCCTATGAACATTGCCAAGTTATGACCTTTGAAGTTTGAACTTTAATATCATTACTATTTTTGTCACTTATAGTACTGACGGTCGATGCTTGACGACTTATTTAACTTGAATGGAAGATTGTGATCAAGAACGCGTCATATTCAAGTATGGTAACCTCATATTCATTCACAATTCTATTGATTCATTCATCGAATTATCTAATAATAAATTGCTCTTTATTCGTTCACATATATGGTTACAACACCTTGTTGAATTACTACCAAGTAACCAATACATAATTTTATTAGTAATACTAACATCTCTATTGCATACTCTAGGGTCTATGCAACTAAGTGTCTGTTAGTGCAATAAAGTCTCGACTTTTAACTTCCTCTTTTACAAAAAGGACCGCAATTTTATAATTTGCTTAGGTTTCTAGAAAATGTTAAACTGGCTCTTGTATCTGATTGAGATTATCTTAGGGTTTTGCACAAGGTTGAGCTGGCTCTAAACATATCTATTGACCTAGAAAGAAAGAATGACTCCCTTTTTAATGATTTGATTGACATTATCTTATAATTACAACAATTACCCAATAACAAGTCTAAGACATTCTTGAAACTTCATATATGAATCACTTTCAAGTTAAAAAAAAATCCTATAAAGGAAATAGACAATATGTCAAGCTAGACCAACAAATAGACAGTTTAGTGATTCTAGAAAAACCTTATGAAAAGATGTTAAACATTCTAAAAGATCCAAGTACACACTCACTTCATGTATGGTTTTAGCTTTATATATACTCTTGACTTCAAATTGTAAATTATTTATGATTAAATGCTCTTTAAAACAACTTTTAACCAATGAATCAATAAAGACAACGGGGCCAATTACGAAAAGATTGATAGTAACACCACCATGAGTGTAATACACAATTATAAGTGACTAACCACCCACGAACCACATCTTAAATAGGTGAACCACCATTCCAACCAAGCCCCATTTAAGTGACCAACCCCTGCCCACCAAGTCACCAACCCTTTTGGTCTATAAAACTTATTCAATGCTTGTTCACTCTTATCATTCAAACCAACTCACACAAATTGCATAAATGATGGCAGACGAGAGAGCCGGGGCTGAGATTGTTTATGGAGCCGAAGAATGCCTTCGTCATTCCATTGAGCTTCTAGATGAGCTCGGTTTCCCGAGAGGCGTTCTCCCACTCAAAGACCTTGTAGAGTGTGGCCGGGTTCGAGAGACGGGCTTTGTTTGGATGAAGCAAAAGGGTCCATACGAACACTTTTTTGAGGGGACTAACACGCGTGTGAGTTATGCTCAAGAAGTAACCGCGTATATTGAAAAATGTAAGATGAAGAAGATGACGGGGGTTAAAAGTAAACAACTATTTATGTGGGTACCCATTGTCGAGATGAGTATGGAAGATGTCAATAGCTCGAAAATTTACTTCAAGGTCCCGGTTGGGGTAGGGAAGTCTTTTCCTATAACCGAGTTCATGAGTGATGAAGAGAAGAAAAAGTACATCTAACGGTCGTCCAAGTGAATCAAGTTCTTGATTTCGTTTCGACTTTGTTATATGTTAGTTTGATTGATTATGTTAATCTGATAAAGGTTAAGATAACTTGTGTACCAACTTTAAGTTTATTCTTGAACATTTACAGTTGTGTCATATGGGTTGTATAGACACGAGTCCTGTAACACCCCAAGTTTTTAATACATTTAATTATAAATTATCTATCAGTATGACTAAATAAATTTTATACCATTTACTTCGTTATATGAACTTCTGGTTGTTAAATTCTTGCTCGGTCTGGCTAGGGTTGTTTTTTCTAACACAGTTTTTAATACATTAAATAATTATAAATTTTCTATCAATATGACTATATAAATTATATACCATTTAGTTTGTTATATGTACTTGTGGTTGTTAAACTCTTGCTCGGCCTGGTTAGGGTTGTTTTTTCTTTTGATTGATCTAGAACCACACTGACACCCAGCGAGGTTGAAGCCTGAATGTTTCACAAGCTCATGATTCATCTTTAATTCACTCTTATACTATTATAACATTGTCCTTCACTGCTCAAGATATTTTTTCGAGAAAAGAAATACAATAAAGGTTTTCGATTGTATAATCATAATGATCTCAAATTTGATTAAAACGGGGTTTACTAAATGGGTCTGTTTTTCAAAGAATGAGCCTATTGTTTGGGTTGGCTATAATAAGACAGTACGTAATGGATAACGCCCCTATGAAGGGGGGTTATGGGCAGGGAAGGTGTCCCACTACGGATTGTCTAAGACAACTATTGTTTACTTTTTTGGTAAAAAGTACAACCTAAATTATCTATTATCTAATATATATAAATGACAAGTTTGGTGTCGCTAAGCCATCATTTGGCCACATAGCAACACCTTACTTGTCCATAGCTTTTGTTTTTTGTTTTGTTTTTTTCCGTTTCATTACCATAAAGAACATAATGGAAGCCGACCGAACTTCAATTATGTTTTTTGTTTGTTTTATTTACGATATCATAACGAATGTGATGGAAGTCGGCCGTATTTGCATAGACTCACCGCCTGAGACCAACAATGCTCGGGTTTACCAAAGCCCCGGATTACCGACCGACGCCACCTCATTGGTCCACTCAATGTCTTAACACCAGGGACCAACAACATTCGTGTTTTACCAACGCCCGTGTTTACCAACAAACGACATCCCTTTGGTCCACTTTATATTTGTATCTTTTCCTTATCTTAGCTCTGTTACTTTAATAAATGACACCGAAACCAATCGAATTGGTGTCCACGCAAGTGGTCTATTAGGCCACTTGGCGGCACCTTTTTAGTCTATGAATTTTGTTATTATTTTTTATTTGTTTTATTTAGTTGAGTTACCATAACGAACGCAATGGAAGCTGACGAAAGGTCAATTTTTTTTTTAAGTGTCATTTTAGTACATGTGGTTTGTTCAATTGCACAACTTTAGTACCATTTTGGAATTTTTTGCAAATGGCAACCTACTTGCAATTTTAGTACTTTTTTCTAATCCCGTCTATTTTTATCCGTTAAGTCAGGGGAAATTTGGTAACTTCACTATTTTCTTATTTTTTTTTCTTTTCTTTTAATTAAATTCTTCCCCCCTTTAAATTTTATTTTTCATCTAAACCAAAAGAGACTGTCACCGAATGTAAGGTCCCGATCCCGGTGCCCTAGTTTGACGTTGGATTTACTCATAAACACAGTTCTAAATATTAGAGTTAATTAAAACTTTTCGCGAAATATAAAATTTCAAACATATATTATATAATCAATCAAATCTTTCCAAAATAACAACTTTTGTCTTTAAACATAATTTAACAAGTCATATCGAAACATCATAACATTCTTCTAAAGATTCCAACCTCTTCAGTCCAATGTCATGTGTCTTCGCTCAAGCCAGGTGCCATAGCCTATTCACCTGCGTGCATACTAAAAGTCAGCTACAATGAGTGAGTTCTAGTTAACCAGACAACATACAATACGTTCATATATTACATACTTATCCTTCTTTACTTTCTTTGTTACATACATAAGTATATACTTTCATTCTTACTTTCATTCTTTCTTTCATACTTTCATATATCATCTTGCTTTACATACATACTCATACGCTTTAAAGAGCATTTCGCTGTACTTTCCTCGAGTATTATTAGGGCCCGGTTCCCTCTTGCCTCGGATATTATTAGGGTTTGGTTCCCTCTTGCCTCGAATATTAATAGGGTCCGCTTTCCTCTTACCTCGAATATTAATAGGGCCTGGTTCCCTTGTTCGTCGACTATCCATACAACCATACCATAACCATACATGAATCTATATATCTTTACTTGTTTACTCTTAATTCTTTTACATTCAGCATCATTCAAATTTCATTCATAAAATATTCATATAATATACATACAACATCACAACTTTCACATATCATACACTTACCACTTAGGGTAAGTGTATTAACGAAACACATCGAGTATGCACACAGCCCCGAAAACATAACAAGGAAGTGTGGCTAGAAACTCACTAAGGTCCTGTTTCTTTATGAGTTTATAGTAATACCCTTCTTTGGCTGTGCACTGACTAACTGTATAATAATTACAAGTATCAATTAACTATCTCTAACTATATCATACTTATAAGTTATTGTAACCCCTCAACGAAGGGGCAGAGCCCCTGGCTGGGGTTAAGCTGCCAGGTCAGTTTGAAAAAATTTTATTTTTATTAACAGTCATTTACTAAAAATTCATCAGAAAATTCTAAGTCTGGGCTAATCTATTCGAATGGACTTCCCATTCGAAGAGCAGATTCTATTCGAATGAACTTCTTATTCGAATGACAGATTCTATTCGAATGATAGATTCTAGTAGAATGACAAATGCTATTCGAATGGAAGATTCTATTCGAATGGACCTTCTATTCGAATGAACTTTCTATTCGAATGAACCTTCTATTCGAATGAACTTTCTATTCGAATCGTCATTCGATTCGAATACTTTTCCACAGTCGATTCGATTACTTGCTCAGTCAGAGGTTTCTTTAAGAACTTGATTCGTATGCTTTCATTCCTATCATTTTTCTATTCGAACGCTTCCCATTCAAATACACTTCATCCCAAAACCTTTATCATTTGATTGCTTTTCATTCGAATAACACTGTAACATATTATTATCATTATTGCTACGTATTTTAAAAACCCATTCTCATATTTTAGTATTATATCCTCCTCTGAACATTTACCCTAGGCCAAGATCTAGCACGTTTAGCAATAAAGTTTGAACCATTATTGATTCCAAACCCGTTTAAGCTAGATTTAGGGTTGTTACGTGAACCGTACATTCCAACGAGTTTATTAAGTCCACTTTTAACATCAAGTTGACATTTTTATGGCATAAAAATACCCGACTTTCCTTAGTACCAAGTATTAGGGCAAACCGTTCTTAAAACACACTCTTTAAGCTTAAAACGTACAATTTTGGTTCCTTTGAGCTACGATTAGCTTCAATACGTGACTATGAATGTTAATCTTGCATGTTTAACCAAATATCTATCACAACTAAGCTTGGTTTTGGATATCGGATCTCGACCGTGATATTAGGGAGTGTTTGTGTGTGTTTTTGAGTGTGTAAGGAGGCTAGAAGATAAGAATGAGAGATTTTAGGGTTTTTGGGGAGGTTTAAGGAGTATTTATACTCTTTTAAGCCCATGGACCTAAGACCCATCACCA
The DNA here is from genome assembly GCF_021521415.1 of Bidens hawaiensis. Taxonomy (NCBI): domain Eukaryota; kingdom Viridiplantae; phylum Streptophyta; class Magnoliopsida; order Asterales; family Asteraceae; genus Bidens; species Bidens hawaiensis. Next base: position 38,073 of record NW_027493318.1, on the reverse strand, counting down.
TCCCTTATTCCATCTTTCATTAATCAATCCCACACCTTATTATTTTATTTAACGTAATTAAATATTAACACACTTTGAAATAAACACCATCCTTTTTATTTTTTAAAAGCAAAAGTAGGATGTTACACCAAAAGCCGCTTAGCGCTAGAATGTTCCTAGCTCGTCATAAAACCTCACGCGATCAGAGCTTGGTCAATTAATATTGGGTATAGAAATCATCAAAGGATGATGGGTGTTTGCTGTCATCATTGTATTCTTGGTCACCGTCAAATCGAGGATTGCCGGAGAAATATGACACTCATCAGAATATACTTCTTGGTGGTCGGAATAGATCGAACTTTTAATCCACTCCTTTATGTTGCCTAAATAGTCACCGGGTTCACCTTTTGATATGGCCGGGTCCTGTTATTTTCGCCACAACCCTGATGTAACATCCTACTTTTGATAAAGGTAAATAAAAGAAATTTTGTTTATGTAATAGCGTGTCGTTATTCAGTTTAGATAAATGAAATATTTGAGTGTGGGCTTGGACCTTAAAAGATGGAATAAGGGATGGTGATGGGCCTTAGGTCCATGGGCTTAAGGGTATATAAACCCCTTAAACCACCCTAAGACCCTCATTCTTATCTCTAATCTTCCATACACTCTCAAAAACACACACAAACACCTTCCTATATGCCGAATCAAGATCCAAAGGAAAAGACCCGAGCCGGTGGGCGTTAGAGCATCATGACAAGCAAAATCTACATCAAGATTAGATCGCGTTTGTAAACTGATTCGTTTAAAGGTACGTTTTATAACGAAACACTTGTTTAGCTCGTTTAGTACCCCTAGATCTGTACAAATGATAAAGACTAAACAAACGAAATGATTCTTAGCGAAATCCATTAACATTTGATTGGTTGATTGTTTGCTTAAAGAACCGTAGGTATATATCAATCAACCACACCATTTAATCGTAATATTTTGATGTTTGGTGGATTGGGGTTTGTAGGCGCTGTAAATCCGAGTCAAATGATACCAAATTTGTGTTATTTCATCACGATCTGAAGGATTATTGTAGATCTGGTGTCCATTGACTGTTCTTGTTCTTGACGATTTTGACTTTGACAATCAGAGTCAAAGATTGGATAGAACAGATATTCATTCGTTATGAATAGCGAATGACTGATCATTCGTTAAGCAGTCATAAGTAATAAGATCCATTTGTTCGCTCTCATGACGAATGGGCCTCTCATTCGTCTATTAGAATTTACGAATGATCTTACTCATTCGTTATCCGTCTGTTCGTTATGATCAGACAACGAATCAACCCATTCGTTATTGATACATTCACGTGTTTCCGTAACAAATGAGCCTCTCATTCATCCCAAGAAATCATGAATGGCCTAATTCATTCGTTACTCATTCAGTCGTCTAAGATCAAACCATTCGTTATAACGAATGAGATAGAGAATGATGCTTAAATAGAGACCATTCGTCATAACGAATGAGTTAGCGAATAAAATAACCATTTAAGAATTCTAATGAAATTTTAGTAAAGGACTGTTAATGAAAATAAAATTTTCCCAAACTGACTTGGCAGCTCGACCCTAGCCAAGGGCTCTGCCCCTTGGACCCTGCTAGGGGCTACCGCCCCTAGACCCCGCTGCCAGGGGCGTTGCCCCTGGACACCCGTAGCTAGGGTCACCATAACTTAGAAGTATGATATAGTTAGAAATAGTTAATTGATACGTGTAATTGTTATACAGTTAGCCGCACCCAGTTAAAAGAGAGAAGTTACTATTAACTCGGAAAGGAATCGAGTTCAGGTGAGTTTCTAGCCCCACTTCCTTGTTATGTTTTCGGGACTGTGTGCATAATCGATGTGATTAGTTAATACACTTACCTTAAGTGGTAAGTGTATGCTATGTATATGTTTATGAATGATGTATGTATGTTATATGAATGTCTATGAATGATGTATGTATGATATATGAATGATGTAAAAAAGATTAAGAGTATGTATGAAAGTATATAAATATAAACGAAAAGGAAAGTATGTATGAATTGACGGTAAGAGGGTGGCAGACCCTAATAATATCTGTGAAGGAGGGTGGCAGACCCTAATAATATCTGTGAAGAAGGGTAACACACCCTAATAATATCTATGAAGGAGGGTGGCAGACCCATAATATTTGTGAGGTTATAGAGCGAAAGGCTCTTTAAGGGTGGCAGGCCCTAATAATATCTGTGAGGTTATAGGCAAAAGGCTCTTTAAAACGTATAAGTATGTATGTAAAGCAAGATAAGATTTGAAAGAACGAAAGAAAGAAAGAATGAAAGAAAGTATATAGTTATGTATGTATGAAAGAAAGATAAGCATGTTAAGTAAGTAATATGTATCTATGTATACGTATGAGTAAGTATGTGAATGTATTGTAGGTTACATGTTTTAACTAGAACTCACTCAGCGTAGCTGACTTTTAGTATGCACGTAGGTTAATAAACTGAAGCAGCTAGCTTGAGGGGGACACATGGCAGGATCTGAAGAAGCTGGCATCTGCCAAAAGATTTGTCATGATGTTAAATAAGATGTTTTATGTTATGTTTTTAAAGACAAGTTTGAATGTTTGTAACGAATGATTGAAGTTTTATTTATTTTGTGAAAGTTTTAATTAACTATGATATTTAAGAACTGTGTTTATGAGTAAATCTAATGCTAAAGTAGGGCACCGGGGTCGGGGCATTACACCTGAACTGTCAGCGCTAGGCGGAAAGCGCTGCCACTGGTATCCTTCGCCTAGAAATCGATTTCTTCAGCAGGACTCCTGGTGCGGTAATCTCCTTCGTTCACCGACTTTACCAGAGCTGTTGTAGTTGTCACCAGCCGGCGATTGATGCCACGAGACATCATCGGAGTTTTTTCTGTCGTTCACGCCTCCGAGGAAAACTATTGATGTGTTGCGTGGGCTTGAGGGGGGATTTGGACAAAAGACATGAAGGTTATTGCTTTTGTATATCATAGTTATCATTTGTTAATAAATTCAAAAGCTTTGTAACCATTGATGTTCTTCAACAACCAACAATTTAAGAATGACCCAACAATCAAATTGCCTAACAATTAACACCCTTCCAACATACCAACAAACTTGGAGATTTAGGGATTTAAGATTATGAAGATGTAAATGGAAAATTTGATTAAAAGAAAATAAAAAAAATAAAGAAAATAGTGAAGTTACCAAATTAGCCCTGACTTGACGGATAAAAATAGACGGGGTAAGAGAAAAGTACTAAAATTGCAAGTTTTAGAAAACTGAGGTAGCCATTTGCAAATAAAATCCAAAATGGTACTAAAGTTGCGTAATTGAATAAACCACCGGTACTAAAATGACACTTAACTCATTTTTTTTTAGTTCTGACACCATAACGAACCTAGCGGAAACCGACCGAATTAGCCTAGACGCACCGCATCAACACCCGTTACCGACAACGCTCACGTTTTAATAACATGCAAATTCACCGACCGCCCCTCCCCTCCGTGACCCCCATTTGTCCACAAGTGCTCTATTGGGCCACTTGTGGCCAGGGGCAGAGTCAAAGCTTTGCTACAGTGGGCCGGTGCCAACTATCCGCTGTCGCGGTGCTTGAAAATAGCTGTTGGTATCTTACAAAGGTTGGTCGCCATCCACCGGTGCCCACCTGTAACACCCCGGCTAAAGTGGAATACGTCCGAGTGTGTCGTACAAATTGCTCAAAACACATGTGACACTATTAAGTGACAATATTATCATTAATTAATTTAAACATCAAGTACACAAGTTTGTAACAAGAAATACAAGGGAAATATAAGAACAATTAACCATTTATTAATATAACCTAAGTTCTAGTGTCTTCGTCACGACATCATACTTTACATAAGGTACCTGTAGCATATATATAAAATAAAGGTCAACTATATGAATAGTTGGTGAGCTTCCACAGTTTGACATAAGTATAGAAAAATCATACAATTCCATGAACAAGTGTAAATGAACAAGTAAGGTCCTTTCCAGTTGGGATTGTGCACCAACGTACTCAGATAAGCGCAAGTAATGTCTTTTCCAATTGGTAACAACCAATGTACTCGGATCGGGGGTCCCTATACCACTCATAACATCGGGGGCATATGATCATACTTATTGAGGAAACCATGAGCAAGTAATCTTTGAGCAAGTAAGCAAATAAACATACAAGTCCATGTAACGAATTGTAGTTTGTAAATAATAAATAAACGAAATTGTAATGTTGATAGGATATATATGCTAACCCCAAAATATGTAAAAACGTTAAAAAGGGGGTGTGAGAAACTCACCTCGAAGGCGGTTAAAATAGAAGTCACTACTTTACGTCACAAAATGTTCTAGTGCCTAAATCATATAAGCACTATAAGTATATTCTAAGTAATTCCTAGAATCCTTAGTATCCAAACAATCCCATGGATTATTAAAAGTTTGACCAAAGATTGACTTTCCGTTGACTTTTGACCAAAAGTTCCAAGTTGTTGACCGTTGACTGAAAATGTTGACCTTTGACCCTAAATGTTGACCGAAGACCCGTTGGTGAATTTTGACCAATTATCTAGACTTAAAATAGTCATAAGATATTCATAGTCGCAAACTAACAATTGATGATGTAATTTGCACTTTATCATTTTTCATGCAACTCTATGACTAAGTCACACTTTTACCAATTTCATTTCTCATAAGTAAGACCAAACATTTAGTCAAATAATTTCAAGTTGACCAATAAAGTCAAATTCCAAAATAACACAACAATCTTTATACAAACTACAACTATTTTTACCAAACAACATGTTGGACAAATTTGGGCAGGTTTTAAGTCACCAAAACCTATTTTTCTAACAAGCCAAAACATGCAAATAATTTACCAAATAATTTACCAAATACTTTCAAGTATTAGGTACAACATAAAATTTTCTTGTAATTTTTCAACACTCACAAACATCATGAAAATTCATACACTACAACAACCTATTTTCAACTACCTTATCAGCACATCATAATGTAAATATTTGCTAAAAATTCCATATATGTCCAGTTAATGCAAGACCAATTGGATTGGATTCCTAATTCAATTTATAACATTAAAGAAGTGAAATCACATAATTATCAATTTTCTATTACAAGTTACACAATTTACAAAATGAATCCGAAAATTTCATTTTCAATCAGAATTGCAACCTGATTTTGTAAATTCATAAAACTAATCACACAGAGTCGAAAAATTATGATATTTGACTTTTTGAAAACTAGACCCAAAGTACTTGACTGTAGCATCAAGAATCAACCAAAAACACTAACATATTAACAAGTTATACAATTAACAACCTAGGTTACAGAATCTGTCAGCTAGCAGATCTAAACCTATGTGCACAACAATCATGATTTTCATATTTATATGATCCTAAATCACCAATAAATCATTTTATAAAATCAAAACTCATGTTTTTCCATTATTAATCTAAATCCATAAAGAACACACACACACACACACAGAGATATATATATATATATATAAAAGATTCAAACTTTTATACCAAAACGCAACAAACATTTTTAATCAAATCAAACTTTGATCATTCTTTATTTATCTCTATAATCCAAATCATTTGGATACAAAAATCATGTTTCTAAGATAAAAACATAAAGAAAAGCATAAAGAAAATATATGTTAAATATGATTTCCTAGTTGCTTAATACAAATATTCAATCCTCTTGCTTCACAGAATCACCAAAACAATACTTGTGCATGAGGATAATTTGAGAGAGTTTTTGCAAAAATGTTTTGTGTGTGTGTGTGATGTGAGGTCGAAGACTCACTCAAAAATAAACCGATTACAAATTATTAGATAGCGGTAAGCGGGTATCGAACACAGAGAGTTTGTGGAAAATGTGTAACTAAGTAGCTTTGAAATTTATCTATATTAAACTAAGTGCAAAAATTAAATTCAATAATTTGGTTGTTTGATTTGAATAACAAAAAGAACTAAAGCAAAACAACGAGTTTTAAATAATATGAGAAACAATGCTCTCCCCCGATTTCAGGTTTTCAATAATGATAATGCTAACATTTACTTTTAGGATGAACTACATACATAGTTCATGAGAGTGTGTTTGAAAGTGATAAAAGAAGACTAAGTACTTGGATTATAAAAATGAAAGGTTGTCACTCGATAACCAGTTCAATATAATTAACCCTAATTCTCTTCTAAAAACTCGATTGCTTATGGCACCAAGAACGGATCGTCAAGAACACGAATTTATACTATATCAACAATTACAAAACAAAATCACAATCACCATAGCAATACAATCATATGATCAAATTACTATCCCACAAATAACTAAACGATTCTCAAATAGTCAATTGAAACCTTACAATTCGAGGGACAACATAATGAGAGTTAGCCAAGCATCGTTTGATTCATCATCACATCAAATAGGTTATATGAATGAATCACCAACATAAACTAATGATTACAATTACCCAAAAATTGTTCTTTCCCTTTCCAATTCGTCCTTAACGTGTTTATAATAGAAGATAGATGAAAAGACAAGGGAAAGACGAATATAAATTGTAAAAAACCAAAAGTTACAAGTTCTGGACCATGGCCCACGGTTCACACCGTGGGTCACGATGGACTTCTTGAAACATTGAATCGTGGCCCACTGGGGCGATTCAACACTGTGTTAATTATGCAATCAATAAGATCATACTATTATCTCAGAAACTGTATAAACATTAAATCAACGTTCATAAAAAAACCTTACAATCCAAGGGAAAACACAAAGAGAATTAGCCAAGCATCATTAGGTTCATCATCCTTTCGATTAAGATAATCACAGAGTCACAAATCCAAACTAATGATTACAATCCACAAAAATATTGTTCTTCCACTCTCCACTTCGTCTTTAGGGTATTCTAGATTGATAGATAGATGAAAAGACACCAAAAAAGGGAATAAAAACAAGTATTTTCGGCATTTACAGCTCCGCACCGTGGTGTCGCTTGCATCACACATAATTTCAAACGGATTTGACCAATCCGGTGATTGTAAAATGGTGTATTTACCAACTTCTCCTTCAAGCTGTCAAAAGCTTGCAAACATTTATCAGTAAATTCAAAAGGGACATCCTTCAATAAGAGATTACATAAAGGTTTTTAAATTGCACTAAAACCCTTAATGAATCTCCTATAAAATCCGGCATGTCCCAAAAATGACCTCACCCCTTTGACAATTTTCGGGGTGGTAAAAATGAAATTACTTTTATTTTAGCTTGGTCAACTTCCATTTCCCTACTTGAAACCACATGACCCAACACAATGCCCTCTTGCACCATGAAGTGACTTTTTTCCCAACTCAACACCAAGTTTGTCTCAACACATCGTTTTAAAAATTTTTCTAAATCAACGAGACATGACTCGAATGTTGAGCCAAAAATAGAAAAATCGTCCATTAAAACTTCAAGTGATTCCCCGACCATGTCAAAAAATATGCTCATCATACATCTTTGAAAAGTAGCCGGGGCATTATACAATCCAAATGGCATTCGCCTAAAGGCAAAAGTACCATATGGACACATGAAGGTGGTCTTATGTTGGTCATCGGGTTGAATTGCAATTTTATTGTAACCTGAATATCCATCCGAAAAAACAATAATATTTTTGACCGGAAAGTTTTTCAACTATTTGATCAATGAATGGTAACGGAAAACGGTCTTTTGAGGTTGCATTATTTAATTTTCTATAATCGATTCACACTCGCCATCCGATTACCGGTCGGGTGGCGATTTGTTCACCATTATCATCTTTAATGACCTGGATGCCGACTTTCTTGGGTACTACCTGTGTCGGGCTCACCCATGCATTGTCTGAAATGGGATAAATGATCCCCGCATCCAACCACTTGATAACCTCCTTTTTCACCACTTCTCGCAAATTCGGGTTCAATCGTCTTTGAGTCTCCTTTGTTAGTTTAGCCTCCTCGTCAGTAATCATCTTATGTATAACAATCGAAGGACTAATAACCTTTAAATCTGCAAGTGTCCAACCAATGGTAGCCTTATGTGCTCCCAAAACCTTTACCAATGCCCTCTCTTGATCTTCCTCCAAGTTAGAAGCAATGATAACCTGAATGGTTTCATTCTCCCCTAGGAATGCATACTTCAAGTGACTTGGAAGTTCTTTCAGTTCAACCTTTGGTGGACACTCCAAAGATGACTTTGTGTCTGAATTGATCTCCGTTGGCAAGCTCTCAAATTGATGTGTCCATGGTGGCCTTCCCTCTTGCATAGCTAAGACACATGGTTTTTGTTCTTACATCCTCAAAGCACACACGTGTACATGTTCATAATCATCACAAATACAAGCTTCTACACAATCTTCCTCATATTCATGAGGAATACAATGGTCCACCAAATCTGCCATAAAACATTATTCACCACTCAAAGAGTTAGCAACGTTAGTAAAAACATTAAGGCGCATTTTACCATTACCAAACGCCATGTCAATGGTACCAAATATGCAATCAATGATTGCATGAGCAGTGTTCAAAAATGGTCGACCCAAGATAACATTTTGTTGTTGACTTGGGTCACTCGAAGAATAGTCTAACACTAAAAAGTCCAGCGGATAGTAAAAATCCTCCACTTTCACAATTACATCCCGCACGATTCCACGGAGAAGTTTATGAGACAAATCCGCCAATACAACCATGGTCTCAACACGTTTCAAATGACCAAAGTCATATTGGTCGTATAAACCCCCCGAGAGAATGCTTACTCCGGCCCCAAGATCGCCCTAGACATTTGAAAATCGCCTACTTGAATATTAATTAAGGGCGTTCCTGGATCTTGAAGCTTAGGAGGAAGATCGCTTTTTAAAACCGCACTTTACTGCTCAGTTAATTCCACTCGTTTAGGCACTTTTTTTTCCTCTTTTGAGTGCATAGTTATTTTAAAAACTTAGCATACGCGGGCACTTGTTTTATTGCCTCAAGTAGAGGTAAATTCACTTTTACCTATTTAAACACTTCCCACATCTCCTCCTTTTGAGGGCCCCTCTTAACAATTACATTTTCTTACCTGGGTCAAGCAAAGCTGAAGGAAATGGAACCGCATTTGGTTGGACTTCCTTGTTTTTATCTTTTAAATCTGAAGTTTGACCCAGATTTTGTAACGGTTTATCAAAAGTGAAATGTTTAGTTGGTTTATTAGTTTCAATTTCATCATCACTTTCATTACCCGTAATGTCCCCGACTTCCCCATCAACCACACCCGGTGATAAATAAGTTTTGTACTCTTTACCACTTCTTAACACACTAACATGGTTAATAGGAATATTACGGAATGAGCTATGGGAAGGGTTTACCTTAGTGTCGCTTGGCGGTTGTCCATTTTTTTCTTCAACTCCGATACTTCTGCAAGTTGACCCATTTAAGTGGTCAACGATTGGATTGCCTTGTCTCGAACTTCATCCTTTTGCATTCGAGCTTCATCAAGTTGATTTCTTCATTGCATGTCTTGTTGCATCAACTTCAACATGTCCATAACTTCATTTCCACTTGATGAACCTTTACCCGTTGACCCACTTTGACCGCCACTCCTTTGACCTTGAAACCCTTGATTATTCCCACCATGAAAATTACCTTGGTTATTATATTGCTGGTGAGGAACATAATTGCCTTGATTTCCTTGAAAATTTGACTTAGATTGAGTGGCCGGGTTTCCATAGCTAAAATTTGGGTGATTTCTTAACCTGGGGTGGTAAGTTTTGGAGTTCATATTGTAATTCCTACCCCCCCTGAAGTGCATTCACCCCTTCTACTTGTACTTGACCTACCGCACATACCTCCGATGCATGACCCAACTCGTTACAATTTGTACAAACATCAATTACTTGATTAGTGGTTTGTACCCCTCCTTCTTCCACGGGTTGCACTTGCGGTCTACCAATCGCCGGTCTTGCTCTTCTTCCGGTTTGGGCCTTTCTCTTTGATGTAACCGCCATTTGTTCCAAATACGCCCAATCATGATTGGTACCAAATGTACCATTTGTGATCAACCGCAAATCTCGTTCATCCTCCATACTCAAACCCTCATGAAAAGCATTTAACAACTCCCAAAGAACAATACCTTGATGAGGACAATTTTAATCATCATGTTAAACCTCTCAAATGCTTCATGAAACATCTCACCTGATTGTTGTTGGAAGGTTCTCAAACTCCTTCTTGCATCGTTGGTCTTTTGGGCCGCGTAGAATTCTTCCAAGAATCTTTGTTGCATTTCAGCCCAAGTATAAATGGATGCGGAAGGCAAAGTGTAAAACCATCTCTTTGCCTTATCTTCCAAAGATAACTGAAATAGGACCAACTTAACTTCATTCGATGTAAAACTTTGACCCCCAATTGTGTTGCACATGGAGTCATATGCTTCTAAGTGGAAGTAAGGTTCCTCCATTGCTAAACCTTTATACTTTGGTAGACTTTGGAGGGAATTTGTTCTCACTTCAAAAGTCCTCCCTTGTTGATTGTGAGGAATAACGACCGGAGATGGATTATTAGTAATAAACAGTCAGAAATGGGCTTCAACCCCCTATCCATCTCTCTTGCATGCCTTTTTGGTACCCCCATTGGTACTCTTTGTTGACCCATTTGCCTATAAAAGGGCCTTGGTTATGCAAATTGTTGAAACTATGGTTGGGGCATTTTTTCATATTGTGGATCTTGAGGTTGCCCTTGTTATGGAGCTTGTTGATGTTGGACAACCGGTGGTGGTTGAACTTGTTGTTGAAAAATAACCAATTTTTGTTGAGCTTGTTGTTGAACAACCGGTGGTGGTTGTCTATTAAGCTCTTGCAACGGTTCCGGTTGTTGCCATTGACCATAACCAAAATTTCCCGGATTTACCCTTTTGCTTTAATCACCTCCCATGTAGTAACCTTCCACTTCATATCCCTTAAATTCACTGTCAAACCGTATCCGAATCCGTCACCTTGTGATCTTGAATGTTGCATGAAAGGTGGGGGTTGATATTGGTAGCTTGATTGTGATTGTTGAAAGGTTGGTTGTTCATTTTGTTGAGATGATGATTCACCAAAGGTAGGAAAAAGGTTGGAAATAGATGGTAATGTGGATGATGTTGAGTAGGTGTACTGAGCAGGGATGGGTTCGGTTGTGTGAGTTGGTTGCAATTCACTTGATGTTGTGGGTATAGTAGTGGTGATTGGTGGAGGTGGATTTGGTGGAGGTGTGGTTGGGATTGTTTGACCCGAAGTGGGAGCTGGTGAATCCATGGTGCTGTCTGATGCAGTTGGAGAACCAAGAAGCTTGTTCTCCCTAAGTAGGACTCGGTTTCTCTGATGTGTTCTCTCAATCTCAGGATCGATAACTAGTGGTGATGACCTGTTAAAGCCTCTAGTATGCATACACCTGTAGGTACCTGCACACTAACACAACCAGCGTAAACCCGAAAATAACAAACAAAAAATACTAAAGCTAACACACGTTGCGCACTACTCCCCGGCAACGGCGCCAAAATTTGACGTGAGGTCGAAGACTCACTCAAAAATAAACCGATTACAACAAATTAGATAGCGGTAAGCGGGTATCGAACACAAGGAGTTTGTGGAAAACGTGTAACTAAGTAGCTATGAAATTTATCTATATTAAACTAAGTGCAAAAATTAAATTCAATGATTTGATTGTTTGATTTGAATAACAAAAAGAACTAAAGCAAAACAACGAGTTTTAAATAATATGAGAAATAATATTTCAGGTTTTCAATATTGATAATGCTAACATTTACTTTTAGGATGAACTACATAGACATAGTTCATGAGAGTGTGTTTGAAAGTGATAAAAGAGGACTAAGTACTTGGATTATAAAAATGCAAGGTTATCACTCGATAACCAGTTTAATATAGTTAACCCTAATTCTCTTCTAGTAAATCTCGATTGCCTATGGCACCAAGAACGGATCGTCAAGAACACGAATTTATACTATATTAACAATTACTAAACAAACTCACAATCACCATAGCAATACAATCATATTATCAAATTACTATCTCACAAATAACATAAACGATTCACAAATAGTCAATTGAAACCTTACAATTCGGGGGAGAACATAAAGAGGATTAGCCAAGCATCGTTTGATTCATCATCACATCAAATAGGTTATATGAATGAATCACCAACATAAACTAATGATTACAATTACCCAAAAATTGTTCTTGCCCTTTCCAATTCGTCCTTAAGGTGTTTAGAATAGAAGATAGATGAAAAGAAAAGGGAAAAACGAACATAAATTGTAAAACACCGGCAGTTACAAGTGCCGGACCATGGCCCACGGTTCATACCGTGGGTCACGATGGACTTCTTGAAACATTGAACCGTGGCTCACGGTTTACAACGTGGGTCATGGTGGCCTCCACGGTGGCAGAGTCTTCCACGGTACGATGGCTTCCACCACATTTCTTCATTTTGGACCGTGGCCCACGGTTTAGACCATGGGTCACGGTAGACTTCAACCACAAACTTATTTTCTTCACATATTTTGATCTTTTTAACTCGCTGGTTCCTTTGGTTTCTTCGCTATATATCTTAATAGCTCCGGAACCTCCTTTTAACCTACAATTCACCGAAAACACAATAGTTATCTAATTCCACAAGATAAACCGATTAAATGCATGATTATTAACGGCTTTAAATCACTTAAGGGTTGTCCAATGGACCACCCGTCAGTGTGAGTGATAGATTTTGTCCAAGAGGGACAAAAAGGAAATGGAAAAGTTTGATTACCAAGAGTTTGTAACTCCTTGTTGAATTAATAACATATTTTTAATCTTACTTTAATAAAATTCAACCTTAGGTAACTTTTATATTAAAATATGCGACACGATACAACTTTTTAAACCATTTCTATGTATTATATTGTCTAAGGTTTATTGGTCTAGCTAGGCAACATAACAGGTAACATGTCATATAATGTAACAAGTTTAATCATCTAACTTTCTTATAAATCACATAAGTATATAACAACTAGTCATGTAACATATTGATCATATAACACGTTATACCTATCGTACAAGGTACATGTAACATATTATTATTATAACATGTGTAACAGGTTACTTTTGTTTAGGTCACCAACGACACGACTAACTCAAATGTATGCATACATGACACTACATGCATGAGAGTTCATTAACGTTGTTAACAGATTTAACTGGGTTTACTGACACAGTCAACAAGATTTAACTTGGTTTAGTTAACGGAGTTAACCTGAAAATACCGGGTGTCACATTGGGGATTAGAAATGTTGAATGTATTTATTATGGAGTTGGATATTATAATATGCTTTTATACATTAACAAATTTTAACGTTTTTATTAATAAATTATTAATTTAAAACATTACGAGATTAATGTTATGTTTGAATATTATAAAGATTATGAAAATATTGGTTCTATTGGTACATTTTATTTTGTAAACAAGAGTGTTAACGAATTATAAAGTTTAACAAACGGAACATAATATATATATATAATTTAAAACGGGTCGGATTTTTGGGTTTAAAAGGTAACGAATGTTACACCGCCGCCGCTTGCCCGCCGGTGCCCACCATTCGCATGTTGGCCGCCGTTTAAATTCAATCGTCGTGTTAACAACTCATGTGATAATGTCATAGTTGGGATACAATTTGTTTAACTCGTGTTAACAACTCTTGTGATAATGTCATACTTGATATATATAAGCATGCATTTATTAGTTTAGTTAGTTCTAATTGTTTTACTTTGGATACAGTTTGTTTAAGTTTCTACGTTAGTGATAATGTCATACTTGGAAATACTATCAAATATGTTGCACGTATCGGTTAGGTAGTTTAAGCCCTAATAAATTTTGAATTGGTTTTAATCAACTTTATACATGTTTTGTTTGGAATAAATTTAGTCTCCTGAAGTTCAGTTTTATTAATCAAAGTTTTATATCCCCAATACAATACATAATTTTGAGATTTGATAGCCGTTCTGACCATTCTTAAATTGACCCGACCGGTTGTTTTTTTTGAAGCATATATATAACAATGAAATTTTAAAAAGGGTCCGGAAATTTCATTTCTCTTTGGGCCTCCATAATGGATTTGGGCTGACATTATACTCTTTTAATGACCCATTTTTACCCGATCTTTTTTTTGCGCCCCCCCCCCCCCCAAGCTTCCGTGTCCCCCATTTGGCCACAAGCCAGGGCCAGAGTCAAAGCTTTGCTACGGTGGGCCGGTGCCCACTGTCCGCTTGCCGCGGTGCTTGACAATAGCCGTTGGTATCTTACAAAAGCTAGTCTCCATCCGCAGGTGCCAACCGCCGCTTGCCGGCCGGTTCCAACCATTCGCATGTTGGCCGTTTAAATTCAATCGTCGTGTTAACAATTCACTTGATAATGTCATAGTTTAGATACAATTTGTTTAACTAGTGTTAACAACTCCTGTGATAATGTCATACTTGATATATATAAGCATGCATTTATTAGTTTAGTTAGTTCTTATTGTTTTACTTTAGATACAGTTTGTTTAAATTTCTACGTTAGTGATAATGTCATACTTGAAAAAACTATCGAATATGTTACACGTATCGGTTAGCTAGATTAAGCCCTAACCAATATGAGAAATAAATTTTGAATTGGTTTTAATCAACTTTATACATGTTCTGTTTGGAATAAATTTAGTCTCCTGAAGTTCAGTTTTATTAATCAAAGTTTTATATCATCAATACAATTCATAATTTTGAGTTTTGATAGCCGTTCTGACCATTTTAAATTGGCCCGACCAGTTCTTGTTTTCAAGCATATACATATAACAATGAAATTTAAAAAAGGGTTCGGAAAGTTCTTTTCTCTTTAGGCCTCCATAATAGATTTGGGCCAAAACTGTACTCTTTTAATGGCCCATTTTTACCCGGTCCTTTTTTGCCCCACCCCTACCCCCACCCACGTAGAGAAAAATTTTGGATCCGCCTATGCTTGTGGAACCATATAAGTCCATAAGGCTATTCTCATTGGCAATCCAAGATTGCAAACCCCTAATTTTTTTAAAAAAAGAAAAGAAAAAATGGCTTTAATTCACCGATCGTTCGGTGGCTCAAACGAGATAGCAATCTCAAATTTGGCCAACTTGTGACCACATGTCATAATGTGAGTGGATGCAATTTTATTTTCGTTTTTCTTTTTTAGTCTCACCAATTAATTATATATATTTTTTGGTTTTTGTTTTATAACTTATTATATTTAACTTTAAAAAAAATATAAAAACATAGTCTTACTTAGTTTTATTTTATGAACATTCCGGTATAAATTTCGTTAAAGATGGAGTTCGTTTAAAAAATCGTATGTTTTAAATAAAATTAAATTTTATCCATTATTGAATAAGTATGTTGTTTTGTATCATTAATATGTGTAATTTTGAATTTCATGCTACGTTTGTAACTTATTTTTATCTATTTTATAAAATGCTTTTTATTAACATATATATATATATATATATATATATATATATATATATATATATATATTTAAAGTTTTCAATTAAATAATATATTTTTAAAAAAATATAATTACGTAATTATATTTATATAGTTAATCAAAACTAATTATAATTTGTATGTTTTTAATAAAAAAAGGATGAGATTGGGTTATTAATGGGAGTAAAAGATTGGGATGTGTTAAATTATGTAGATTGAGGAGAGAGAAATTAATTTTATAATGTAAGATTAGGATTGTGAGATTGTGAATGGGTATAGCCTAAATTTTGTGTTTTGTTTTTTTTTATTTACTTTAGTTACCATATAAAGAACATAATGGAAACTAACCAAATTAAAGTAATTTTTTTTTATTTTTTGTATCATAACGAACGTAACGGAAACCGACATTTTTTGCGTAGGCTCTCTGCCTCAATGTTAGTGACCAACAACGCTAAGGCTCTAACAACGTGCAAGTTTACCGACCGACACCCCCCCCCCCATTAGTCATTCGTCCACTTTAGTTTTTATTTATTTATTTTTTTTGTTTTTAGCTCTGTTTTCGTAACGAACATAATTGAAACCTTCTGAATTCATATCAAGTTACCGCCTTAATTCCTAAGACCGGCAACACTTGGATTTTACCACCACCGAAAACCTTATCAATGTCGAAATGTCAATCAAAAACATTTATAAAACTACCTCTACTAGATAGGGCAAGTAGGGTGTCGAATCCACAAGGAATCAATGGAAAATGCTAATTAAACTCTCGGCTTATTAATTATTCAAGTAAGAGGACACTATGTCAAGCGATTTGAATGAGTGATTACGAGAACACAATTACCTTAGTTGTAAAATAGTTTAAAGAAAAGTTACCAAACTCCAGGCTTCAGGTTGTGAAGCAACTAGACCAATTGATTAAATTTATTTTGAAAACTTGTTTAATTTCACCCATAATCAAAAGACTAGATATTTGACATTGCTGGTCGTCAGGAATTAATCCAAACAATTGGCTTGGCTGAATATTGACCTAATTGATTACTAGTTTATTGGTTTGATAAATGCAAATGATTTAATGACCAAATATAAATGGGTCAATGACTCTAATAACCTAATCCTAAAAGTTGATGATCCCAAATCAATTAGCTGATAAAATCACAAAACTTTCAATTACGAAAAATTGTTGAATGCACAAACAAACGTAAAAGATTAATCAACTGAATGATTAATCAAGTCTAGTTCCAATGTAAAGATTCAAACTACAAAATGTCTTGCTTACAAACACAACCCAACTTCCGTAGATGGTCATGAACGGTTTAGCCTTACATCTTAATCATGTATGTCTTGATTCTTGGTTGGAAAGATGAAAACATAGTTGATTATGGTGATTATGAGGTGTTATGATGGTGTGAGAATGATGAACCCTTCGGGATACACTGACAAGGTTTCCTAGTCAAATAACATTATTTCATGAGTTAATAATATAACATGATTTAACGAATTAAGATTTCGATGTAAATTGAGTAATGTTTGCGATTAAGATGTTATTGATTGAACGATAGATTTCTATTACTAATATTATTTCAAACCATTATTATTGTTATCATTTTAAAGAATTTTTACTTTTATTTATTAAGGTTTTTATTATAAATAATGAAATACGTAAAAATTCTTAAATAAATGTATAATAATTTAATAGTTTATAATAGAGGTTAGTTTTAAATATTTATTTTAAATAAATAAAAATACATTTAACATATTTATTATGGTTTTTATTTGTTGAAAACCTTTACTTTATAAACAGATTATATATATACACGTATATACACATGTATTTATAAATACACATACATATATAAGTTTACGAAAGGACCGGAAAACGTCAATTAAACGATGTTGGTCTAGCAAATAAATATTTGTTTATACTTAATAATAATTATAATAATCATAAATCATTTAAAAAAACAATTAAATAAAAGAAAAACAAAACCGCCTCTGCCCGAATTCGAACCCGGGTAGATGGCCAGTTCACGAGAACAAGACCTACACCCACCCACCAACTGAGTTGGGGTGCCTGTGGTGTGAATCATGAAAAAAACATGATAAGCAGAAACCGTTTCATCCCCAAAATCCAAACAAGCCCTAGAATCTGCAATTGCCCAAACCCGTTTATGATCGATCGATTAAAGTTAGGGTTAATGTTGTTGGGTTAAAAACGAATATGTTACACGAATGAATTACCATAAACGCAATTGTATTGATGATGGACGATGAACAGACCCGACGGCCATGAACACAACCAGATAACACAGCAGCCGACTCGTAAAATACAATTAAATAGGTGGGTTTGATTCGCGAGATATCCAGGAGGGTGTACGTAAGATTAATTGACTTATAAAGATCGTTTTGGTGTTCAATGAAGAACGGGTTAGTACTACAATAAATTCGTATAATATTGATCTCGTTTTCCTAATTTGTTACGTCGGTGAGGCTGAAATAGGTAAGAAGAATCAATACATAAATCAATTTTGAGTTTACATCAAAGATTAAGACTCAAGAAATCCTAAAGGGGTGCGATATGGTTCGGGTTTGAGAATACGGGTAAACGGGTTACAAATTAATAATATATATATATATATATATATATATATATATAATCTGCATTATAGTCCCTACAACATAAGGAGGGAAACAAAAGTGGCTAATAGTTTAGTTTAGGGTAGTTTTTGCCATATCTTGAAAGATATATATATATATATATATATATATATATATATATATATATACATATATATAAAAGGGTTCAAATAAAAAGAAGGAGTTTCCTAAGAATGGTAAGAACCAATAGGTTTTTGACAAATGGCATTACAATATATGGTTAAATAACAATTCTAAGAAACTATGTCGGTTATAGTGGTGAAAGAGTAATTATAGGAAACTATGTCGGTTTTTGGTAATTTTAAATTTCTACCATTGATTAACATGATCCAATGGCTATGATTTATTCTTAGTCTTCCTAGGAAACTACTTCTTTTTAGTATAACCCTCCCCTATATAAATATATATATATATAAGTATATAATAAGTATATAACCAATTATAATAATTAGTTTACTCGATAAACGTGATAATTATATTGATAATTTTTTTCCGAACATTACAACGGGTCGGATATTTGATAAAAATATTAGCATGTAAAATCCGAGTTGTTACAGTCTCCCCAACTTTAGGGAATTTCGTTCCGAAATTGGAGAATACTAGAAAAACACCATTAAATTTTTACGAAAAGAAAATTTTAAATTATAATTTATAAATTAATCATAACATGGAACTTTGAATAAACGAAACAACGCTCCAAATAAAAATCCGATAGGGGCACTTATATGTAGGATGTACCAGCGGCGTATCCACTGTGTACTCATCATCTTTACACTTGTATCGTTATCCCAACTACTTCTAATTATATATTACAACACACAATCGCACACATTATGATTTCCATGCGAGGACTTCAATAATTATGTAGGCCTCTATAATTACTTAGATCGTCGGAAGGTCCACATAACTCGTCCCATCGTGGGGGTTAAAAAACATTTGATAAACATGATTTTGAGAATACAAGAGTTTTAATATGTTTTAGCTATAAATATAAGATAGTTATTGTGTAAAATATTGAAGAAAAAAATAATAAATTGAATCTTTAAGTTGTTTTAATAAAATATTAAAATTTTGAAACATCTTTTGAAAGTGTAGTATTGCAAATAGTTGTCTTTGAAAAGATTGATTTTATTGTATGAGCAAAATCAATTAAAATTTATAAATTGTTAGAATTATTTAAATCCAAAAACTGAATAAAGATTTGTACGATTGATACAGGGTATAAAACTTGAGCAAACGTCGTAGCATGTGTTTTAGAATTAGACGGCATAGACCGTTGTGGAACGTCTCTTGGTACATATAAGAATTGAATTGAATAATGATACTGGCAAGTGAAGAATAACAAATGAATTTTGACGTAAAGTTTCTTTTTTTAAACGCTATGATTTTGTTGATATTGATTGTTAATATGATTAGCAGCATATAGTTGATGTTTAGACTTGCGTTTGTTGTTGTTTTTACGAGCATGAGTAGTGGTAACTGAATTAAAATTTTCAACCATTAGTTTAATGAACAAGATTGAGTTGATTGTTGTGACATTCGTCAAATTCAGATCTCAAATTATATTCGTTTTTGTAAACTTTTAATACGTAAACCCAACTCAACATTTTAGAACCTTATTTATTTATTATATAATATTATAATAGACATCGATCTTTAATAAACAGATGTTGTCATACTATAGTGACGCTAAGAAAAACATAAGGAGTTCAAAACGATTTTTCGTAAAGTCGTTATAAGTTTTTACGAACCTTTAAACTCGTTTTAAACTTTGATGAAACTTGAGGGGGGTATTTTGAAAATATATATTACATATTTAAACACACAAACAAACCCTAACATGACAAACACATCAGCCGCACCCTCTCCATCTCTTTCTTTCTTGTCCGGCACCGTTTTCCGTCGACGGCGAGCCCGAACCTCCGGCGACCCCAACCTAGCCGGCCACCCCGTCTCCATCCCCTACTCGGTGTCTACGGTAGCCGGAGCTGCGGCCCCATAATCCCCTTGCCGCTTTCCGGCAGCCACGATATCAAGACGAGAAACCGGCGAATCCGACAACTCCCCCTTTTTCACTTCCCTTTCTCCGAAAACCCGACACCCGATTTCCCCCTCTTCCTTCCCCCACGTTTTTCCGGTAATTCCCTCACCGATGTACCCTCAATGTCCCTCTCCGTCTCTCTCTCTCTCTCTCTCTCTCTCTCCCCGTCTCCCTCTCTATCTCTCTTCTCTCTCTGTTACGTTTTTCTCCGGCGGCCGAAAATCAACTCCGGCGATCCCTTGTTTTTCCTCCTCTCGGGCTTCGAGTTAAGGTATTGAATTAGATTGTGACTTTCAGTTTAACTATTAACCAATTGAGCTAATCGGATCTGGGTTTAATTTATTTCGGGAATGATGATGTTTAAGTTTAAGGTTTAAAACTAACTTGTTTTTCTAAATCCTAACTAGATGTTCGTTTGGAGCAGTCGGTTGGTGTGTGTGATTTTAAACTTGAGGTCACGTGTTCGATTTCCCTCCGTGACCAACTTTGGTTTGTTTCGTTAACAAATTACTCAAGTTAATATTTCTATTTTTATTAACAAGACAAAATCTATTACTATTATTATTAACAAATCTGTTACTATTATTATTAACAAATCTACTACTATTATTATTATTAACAAATCTATTATTATTATTATTATTATTATTATTATTAACAAATCTATTATTATTATTCCGAATATTATTTCAAAAGATTATTATAAGTATTATTATACTAATTAATATGATTATCATTTTATTTAGTATTACCATTATTATCATATTATAATATCGTTAAACTCGTTCTACAAACCAAACTCGTTAATATAGATTTAAACGCGGTTAGTTTCTATTTAATATTTGTAATCATTTAAAACTTATTAATACGATATCATTTTATTTGATTATCAACTAGATATAAGTTCAAGCATGTAAACAAGTTATCCGGTAACTATTATAAAACCGAATCCCTCGATAAGGATTTTATTTACAATTTTAAATATAGTTTCATTATGGTTTCAAGTTCATTAATATATATTATATTATTTATTTTAGCTAAGGTGTTTATCTTTTCAAGTCGTATCTGTCGTTTACCGTTCAGCTTCATTTACTTATCTATTTATTTCTCGGTTCATCAATCGATGTGAGTACTTTCATACCCCTTTTTCCATCTTTCGTTTTGGGGTGACATTTCATATTTATCAAACTAAATGCTTCAATTACTTGAATCTTTAAACCCACAAATGTGATTGTATACTTTACTTGAATAATTGCTTGATTTGGTGTTCTATGCTTACATGCTATGTGCGTATATGTTTATCGCTTTCAGTCATGGGAAGTCTATAAATCCGTGATCTATCTGGTATTCTCTTATAGCACGGTGTCGTTAACGTAATGCAATTAACGATATTCTATAAAATCCTAGACTACTTGGCAACCCCTTGTAGCTAGGTGGCACTGACGTAATTCTATTAGCGATTGCCAAATTTATCCAAGTTGTTGCTATTATTTATTGTTTTGTATACAAGTTTTGTGGCTTTTTATTACTATATACTTATATTCTCAAACTTATAAATTGCTCACCAACCTTTGTGTTGGCAAACTTTATTTTATGAATTTTTACAGGTTTTGACTTTTGTTGACTCGAGGACTCGATGAAAAACGTTACCAAGACTATTAGGGTATTAGTAAAACGAACAATATAAATGTTACTTGTATTAAATTTGTTTGTGTGAACGAGAGGTGTTGATTATTGATTTATGAAATAAATGATTTGATTAAATATCGTCACTTTAAATAGTGTCTTGTGTATTTGTCCAATCACGTTGCACCCCGGCATGTTCCACCGCCTTTGGTCGGGGTGTGACAGATTGATATCAGAGCTAGGTTACTATAGGATATGTGGTTAGATGTAACGACCTAGTATAGTCTTTACTTTAAGGTCCTTATACGTGTTGCCTATACGTGTTTACCCTACTTGATTGTTCAATGCACTTGTTTATTTATATACTTATTTATTTTATCAAATCATAAATATACACATACACACACTTTCATAGTACTCCATGGTATCCTTACCTTAAAACGCAAAAACATTAGTTTTTATTGTGTGTTATGGATCACGAGCTTAACTTGGATCCCGTTGTTTCAAATCTCCTTAAAGATTGTCTCATATGAGATGGCCACTTTAAGTAGTCGAATGCGAGCGTTCCGTTCGCCTTCCAAATGTTTGGTGTTGAAAACATAAAAGCCTCGGTGGTACGTGGACTAGTGTTTTGACATGACGTTGTATTCCGATTTATTATATTTGTTACAATCGTTATTTGAGTTGAAAACATGAAGAAGACGCGGTGGTACGTGCACATATTTAGACCCCAACATGGTAGTTTTGTAAAAGGTTTTCAGTGTCGAAATATCAAGTCATGGTGGTTCATGTTGATTTTTCCCACCTTTAAATCTTAAAACATTATTATTATGTTTCAAAATTTAAACCATTTTTCCCTTTATTTTATTATAAATCATTATCACAAGTCTTCATTTATAAAGGTAATTTTATATTGTAAATAATTCTTTTATACCTCGATTTATGTAGTAAAGTTTTACGCCAATTTTCTCATTTTGTTTTCACAACGATTTTATTTATGAAATTTATTTATATAAATTTCATAGTACTCCAAGGTATCCTTACCTTAAAACGCAAAAACATTAGTTTTTATTGTGTGTTATGGATCACGAGCTTAACTTGGATCCCGTTGTTTCAAATCTCCTTAAAGATTGTCTCATATGAGATGACCACTTTAAGTAGTCGAATGCAAGCGTTCCGTTCGCCTTCCAAATGTTTGGTGTTGAAAACATAAAAGCCTCGGTGGTACGTGGACTAGTGTTTTGATATGACGTTATATTCCGATTTATTATATTTGTTACAATCGTTATTTGAGTCAAAAACATGAAGAAGACGCGGTGGTACGTGCACATATTTAGACTCCAACATGGTAGTTTTGTAAAAAGGTTTTCAGTGTCGAAATATCAAGTCATGGTGGTTCATGTCGATTTTTCCCACCTTTAAATCTTATAACATTATTATTATGTTTCAAAATTTAAACCATTTTTCCCTTTATTTTATTATAAATTCTTATTACAAGTCTTCATTTATAAAGGTAATTTTATATTGTGAATAATTCTTTTATACCTCAATTTATGTAGTAAAGTTTTACGCCAATTTTCTCATTTTGCTTTCACAACGATTTTATTTACATAAATTTCATCCATTGCAACCTCTTCGATAAATATATATATATATTTACATTTTCGATCCATTCACTATGATTTTTAATATGCCATCTATTTTCATTAAGACTATTTCTAAACAAAATTCTCATTATATAAATTTCATCATATTAAAAAGATTTCATGATAAATGTTACTTTGAATTTTCAAGTAAACCTTCTATTATATAAACTTTAAATTTCTTTAAAGTCCTTGTACAAAAAAAATTTGTATAAATTTCATTTTTATAACTATTCCGTTTATTTTGAACGATCCTTTCACAACATTAATTATTAAAATTTTTCACGACGTTTTAATTATATTACATAATATCCATGGTAGAATTCTCATTACCAAAAATCTATTTTACAACAACTTTCATTATGCATTTTTGCTTCATTATAAATTTTCACCAACAAAACTTGCATCTTATGATACAACTCGTTTTAAATTTCTTATAGTAGTTTCGCTTTAATTTTTCAAGAAAATTCGCAAACTTATAGTTTGTAACTTTCTTGAAATCCTCACGTAAAACTTCATAGAAATTTTACTTTAAAGACCAAAAATCGTTTACTCGTGATTTCTCGATTTACAATGCCGGTCATTCTAACTTACCATGATATTTTTGTTACACAATATTAAATAATGAACTTGGTAAAAAGATTTTCATTACATAACTTTGTATTTTCCCAAAAACGACATTCATCATTTAATATTGAGACCTCATAACAAATTTTGACATTCAATTTACGTATTTTAAATTTCCTCATAAGCAAAAAAAAATAATTATTGTAATCTTTATAAAAAAAAGTTTTGTGTGGTTCACACGCTCAGATCTCAAAAAAAATTCTATTTATATAATATATATATATATATATATTCATATATATGTATTAACTTTCAATTTTAATTATCAAAATTTTCATGGAATGTTTCAAACATTATTTATAAATATGATATTTTCAATTTAATACTTGTTAGGAGTCAAAAAAAAAATCTCCCTAAACGCAACCACGAGTTCCCAAACACCCGCGTCCCGTCTCCAACTACCACCTTAAATCAAACCACCCTTTCCACTTTAAAAGTCTCCCGCGCACTCAAATATTTCCTCAATATAAACGAAACCTAACACATCAATGTTATACCCTCACCTACCCAAACCCTATGCAAGCCCAAGATATACAAAATTCAATCCAACAAAAGGCCTTAACTACCAACACCTTTACGCCACGAAAACCTATCAAACTTACCATCCAAATGCTTCAAAGACACGACAAACACATTCACCAAATGCCTTGGACATAAACAAACCAAAGTTTACCCAACTAAGACTCAAAACCCTTCGACCCATACTATGTCGAGTCACAAACCATATCGCCACACCGTTCCCATCCAACCATAGAGTTTGATATCAAAAGTAACAACCCCAAACACTCCTTACCAAATACATGAATAAACCGAATCTC
Source organism: Bidens hawaiensis (assembly GCF_021521415.1). Classification (NCBI taxonomy): domain Eukaryota; kingdom Viridiplantae; phylum Streptophyta; class Magnoliopsida; order Asterales; family Asteraceae; genus Bidens; species Bidens hawaiensis. The sequence goes on along the minus strand of NW_027493318.1, from coordinate 13,105 downwards.
AACCCAAGCTAGCCAAGATCAAATTAACCAACCCATCAACTTAACCCGAGCTCAAATAAGCCAAACCTCACCTATTAGCCCAACCACTACTCACACAAACATCCAAGCCTAAACCACTCAAAAGGCCTAAACTCAACAAACCCCATCGATTCAACTCAAGAAAACTCAACTACTCAAGCCGACCTAAACACTCTCACCTACTACAAAAATTTCCAACCCATTCACCGTACGAAGCCTAAGACCCCTCCATACACACACGAGCTTCATTTTTCCCTAAATTTTTTTTATGCGTATACCTACATACAACTAGTGTATTTATAACAACCTCATGTTTTCAAATAATCATTTTTAAATTATAAACTCTAAATATATATATATATATATATATATATGGTATTGTCATGACAACAAAATTTGATTATGAGGATTTGCTTTCAAAGATTATTAAACAATTATATGGGTGATTTCAAGAATCACAAATATTGTCACCTAAGAGGATAAACTTCTTAATAACTTTATAAATACGAGGTTTCATTTTGAATGTTGAATGCGGGATTTATTTAGTAACAAAATACAACTTTCATCATATTGCATAAACTCAATGACCATGGCTTTGCATATCTTTTGGGTCGCATTTATAAATACTTTATGTTGTTACATAAATTTTTCTTAATAACTATTTACGCAAACTATTACCTCTTATTATCACAAGCATCATCACTTTATAAAATTTATTTTGTCGTCACAATAACTTTATATATACAAACTCCTTTAACAATTTGGGTTACAAGATTTACATTTAATAATGATTTAAATATTTTACCTAGCAATGCGTTACCGCGATGCTTTGTTATTATGTACATTTATTAGAAACAATAAAACGGCTTTACTTAAGACCTCATTTTCAGTTTTAGTCTATTATACGCTACGCGATTTAGATATTTCGACATTAAATTCAAGTCTCACAATTATTGCGATTTTATTTTCATTTGATGAGATGTTTCGATGACAATATTATGCACATGAGATTTCGTTTTGTGTTTTGATTTTCGGGACCGAATGCAAACTATTCAATAACAATTTATGTAATACTTTCAAAACCTTAACTTCGCCAAAAAAAATCTCGTTTATCTCTTAAACGATATTTTTATAACTATGTTATTTATATTTGAGCATTTATATAAACGCGATTCTATGCATTAATCTATATCATTTCATCTAATCTATTAACGGCCTATGTGTGGCTGTCTACAAGTTTTGACGCTATTAGAAACCGTTATTATAATGACGATTATATAAATGGTTTCACAATAGTGGCCGTATTCATGCTTTATCACATTTCATCGATGGTTTTGCTTGTTAACTAAATACTATTTTAATTATATTGATGCGCGTATGAGTCACCCCAAAGAAACTCACCTCATTTCTCAGGTTGTTACATTTCATGTAATCATATCCAAATTACTTATAACCTCAAGTTTGTACACGTATGAAACTCATCGTACGCTATTATTAATTGCAACGTTGTTTACCCCGACCTCATGTACTCACTTTTTGGGTTTCTCCTTTATACCTATCCGATTTCTCATCTTCACATTTTGGATTCTCTTTTCACTTATCGGATTTCATTTATCGGTGTTATTTAATGCCTCGATGTACAGACTTGACAATTATCTTGATGACATTTGACTTCAATCCTCGTTTTCGTAATTTGTTTACCCTGAAATTTTATTTAATCGATCGTCTTTAATTAATTTAAGCCGAATTGTTATTTTCGCATTTGTTTATATTCTAAGACTATAAACTGTTTCATTTATGTATCCCATTTTCCTACTTATTAAAAAGTCAATCCCGAAATTCTCAACCGCAAGTACCGTTTTGTCAATATTTGGTAAAATCCAACAAATTTATTTACACATCTATTGTTTAAAGATTTCAATATGAATATGTCTCTTAAACCACACAATGGAATGAACCATGTGGACCATACAACGATCTAAATAATTATGGGTGCACACATAATTATTGAGGCCCCGTATGGAAGCCATAGTAAGTGCGGTTGTGTGCGGTAACTCAGACCCGAGGATGGTAGCAGAAAAACGATGGAAATGCGAATCGTGATAAAGGCATGGTGGATACGCCGCCGGTACATCCTATATATAAGTGCTTTTATCATGTTCCTCATTTGTAGCGTTTTTCGGGTCATGTAGGATTTGACGTTATTCTTTTGCTTAAATTTTGTTCATGCAGTTATCTTACTAAAGACAACATTCGTTAATAGTTACTTTCTTTAAGTTTATTTTAATTTCGGGACGAAATTTTCAACAAGTTGGGGATACTGTGACATTCCTCAAATTCAGATCTCGAGTTTTTGTAAACTTTTAATACGTAAACCCAACTCAACATTTTAGAACCTTATTTATTTATTATATAATAATATAATAGACATCGATCTTTAATAAACCGATGTTGTTATACTATAGTGACACTAAGAAAAACATAAGGAATTCAAAACGATTTTTCGTAAAGTCGTTATAAGTTTTTACGAACCTTTAAACTCGTTTTAAACTTTGATGAAACTTGAGGGGGGTATTTTGAAAATATATATTACAAATTTAAACACACAAAAAAACCCTAACATCACAAACACATCAGCCGCACCCTCTCCATCTCTTTCTTTCTTGTCCGGCGCCGTTTTCCGGCGACGACGAGCCCGAACCTCCGGCGACCCCAACCTAGCCGGCCACCTCGTCTCCTTCCCCCTCTCAGTGTCTCCGGTAGCCGGAGCTGCGGCCCCATAATCCCCTTGCCGCTTTCCGGCAGCCACGATATCAAGACGAGAAACCGGCGAATCCGACAACTCCCCCTTTTCCCTTCCCTTTCTCCGAAAACCCGACACCCGATTTCCCCCTCTCCCTTCCCCCGAGTTTTTCCGGTAACTCCCTCACCGTCGTACCCTCAATGTCCCTCTCCGTCTCTCTCACTCTCTCTGTCTCACTCTCTCTCCCTCTCTCTCTCTCTCTCTCTCTCTCTCTCTCTCCCCGTCTCCCTCTCTATCTCTCTTCTCTCTCTGTTACGTTTTTCTCCGGCGGCTGGAAATCAACTCCGGCGATCCCTTGTTTTTCCTTCTCTCGGGCTTCGAGTTAAGGTATTGAATTAGTTTGTGACTTTCAGTTTAACTATTAACCAATCGAGCTAATCGTATCCGGGTTTAATTTATTTCGGGAATGATGATGTTTAAGTTTAAGGTTTAAAACTAACTTGTTTTCCTAAATCCTAACTAGATGTTCGTTTGGAGCAGTCGGTTGGTGTGTGTGCGTTTAAACTTGAGGTCACGGGTTTGATTTCCCTCCGTGACCAACTTTGGTTTGTTTCGTAAACAAATTAATCAAGTTAATATTTCTACTTTTATTAACAAGATAAAATCTATTACTATTATTATTAACAAATCTATTATTATTATTATTATTAACAAATCTATACTATTATTATTAACAAATCTATTATTATTTTTATTATTATTATTATTAACAAATCTATTATTATAATTATTCTGAATATTATTTCAAAAGATTATTATAAGTATTATTATTATAATTAATATGATTATCATTTTATTTGGTATTACCATTATTATCATATTATAATATCGTTTAACTCGTTCTACAAACCAAACTCGTTAATATAGATTTAAACGCGGTTAGTTTCTATTTAATATTTGTAATCATTTAAAACTTATTAATACGATATCATTTTATTTGATTATCAACTAGATATAAGTTCAAGCATGTAAACAAGTTATCCGGTAACTATTATAAAACCGAATCCCTCGATAAGGATTTTATTTACAATTTCAAATATAGTTTCATTATGGTTTCAAGTTCATTAATATATATTATATTATTTATTTTAGCTAAGGTGTTTATCGTATCAAGTTTTTTTTTAATTTGAAATACAGTTATTTTATATAATTTATTATAAAACGATTACAATAAAGTGGCAGGCAAACATGCAACAAGCTGCGCCGCAACCCCCTTTTGAATGGCAAAGTCAATCCTGCTAAAAACAAAGCTTTGGGACCTAGAAGCTGAAGAGGTTCCGTGTACGACGCGCTGAACCCTACTCAAAAATTTCACAGCCTCTGGAGCCAGAAAACCAAATGTATCAAAGGCAAATGGTAGAAAGACATGTTGATTATCTAAAAAGTTTTCTCGTGTTTAACAACTTTGCCCGATTCAGCCTTCAACGCAGCCTGACCCACAACAAACCCACGGTCCCTGAGCCCAACAAGAGGAGACACTCCTGTAAGATCCACACAGGCGTGTTTCCCCCCTGCCCACCCGAACACAATAATATCAGTTGGTCGTAAAGTAGACCTCCCTTTAAGAGGATCCGTGAGAAAGTTAACAGGGTCTCCTTTTTAGCAGAAATCCCTACCCGTTTAAGAATATCACACAGAACATCCCTAACCAGATCATGTCTGTATTTAAACCTAGGCAATTATTTGCAATGCACCGCATGGTCACCAAAAGAATCCAAACAGACCTTGCGACAAATTGGGCAAGGTTTCAAGTCAGATCTGTCGTTTACCATTCAGCTTCATTTACTTATCTATTTATTTCTCGGTTCCTCAATCGAGGTGAGTACTTTCATACCCCTTTTTCCATCTTTCGTTTTGGGGTGACATTTCATACTTATCAAACTATATGCTTCAATTACTTGAATCTTTAAACCCACAAACGTGATTGTATACTTTACTTGAATAATTGCTTGATTTTGTGTTCTATGCTTACATGCTATGTGCGTATGTGTTTATCGCTTTCAGTCATGGGGAAGTCTATAAATCCGTGATCTATCTGTTATTCTCTTATAGCACGGTGTCGTTAACGTAATGCAATTAACGATATTCTATAAAATCCTAGACTACTTGGCAACCCCTTGTAGCTAGGTGGCGCTAACATAATTCTATTAGCGATTGTCAAATTTATCCAAGTTGTTGCTATTATTTATTGTTTTGTATACAAGTTTTGTGGCTTTTTATTACTATATACTTATATGCTCAAACTTATGAATTGTTCACCAACCTTTGTGTTGACAAACTTTATTTTATGAAATGTTACAAGTTTTGACTTTTGTTGACTCTAGGACTTGATGAAAAACGTTACCAAGACTATTAGGGTATTAGTAAAACGAACAATATAAATGTTACTTGTATTAAATTTGTTTGTGTGAACGAGATCTGTTGTTATTGATTTATGAAATAAATGAGTTAATTAAATATCGTCACTTTAATTAGTGTCTTGTGTATTTGTCCAATCAAGTTGCACCCCGACTTGTTCCGCCACCTTTGGTCGGGGTGTGACAATTGTTTTTATGTTTTGGAAATTGAGTTGGTATTTTAGAGATCGCAGGAGCCATCTTCTTGACTAACATGTGACCATGAGGTGGTTATAGAAAATAAATGATTGATGTTGTTTGATGTTGAGAAAACATTCTATGATTCATAGAGATGTAATTTAATGAGAAGAATGGATAGTTGTGTAGATTTCATATGAGTTATTATGAAAAAAAATGAATTTAAAATATGTTAAGCTTGTGTTTATCATAACTTAAGGATAAGTTAGAATCTATATTTGGAAATCAATGAGTTAATTTTAATGCGTGAATGAGTGTTATCAAAGTTTGATATGTTTTAACAAATTAAAAATTTGAGGTTGAATACTTGAAATATGTTTAGTAGTTTATGTATATGATACCATGAGTATAAGACATTTAATTATTAAATTGTGCAATAATATTATTTAAATTATTGGATATATTGATAATATAATAACGTGACAAGATGAATAGGTGAAAAGCAATAGAGTGTAAATTGTTTTGATTGGCTCGTGATAACCGAGTCTTGATAAGTGAAGGATTTGTATCCGATCAAGAGAATAAAAATGTTTTGAGTGTATGAATAGATCGAATCAATAAATCTTGATTCAAAAGTGATTTAGTAAATAAGTATTCGAATAATTTAATAATAGAATAATTGAATCATTAAATCAAATCATAAATCATTTCGTATAAAATCAAACAAATAAACAAATAACGAATGTTTTTCGATGTGTTGGGTTTCCCATAAGCTTTTCATGACATTTTGTTTCCCCAACTTATTAGCATACCAAAACCAAAACAAATATGTGAGTTGGCCTCCCATGAGCATTACAAGGCAATTTGAATGGCCCAACTTAATTAATGAATCAATTGAGTTTGTCGGCCCATGAGCGTTACATGGCGATTTAACCGACCAAACTATGTAACAAATAAACGAACTCAAGCATAAGGAGTTGAAACATCTCGTGTATCACCACGGATGATAATGTTTCAACAAAATATAGCAAATATAACAAATTTTGCAAATGTACAGTTGGTGTGTCCATGGTGTCTCATGGGTTTTACACCCGACTAGACATTTTAAAAACAATAAACACAATTAAGGGTGTAATCATTTAGTCGATTACGTTAAACGCTTAAAGTGTCAGCCGCATGAAAATTTCCACTATGGCGGGGTATCTTGTCACACACCCTAGTTTTAAGTAAAAATGAGCAAAAACAAAGCTAAAAAATTCTCAAGGAAATTTCCGACAATAAAAGACAATCTAATAAAATTAAATAGAACTATTTTGAGACTGAGGCATAGCCTCAAAGTTATATAAATATTTTTAGAATGAGACATAGTCTCAGAGTAATAAAATATTTTGAGAGTGAATCATAGCTTCGGAGTTGTGTGTGAGTGTGCATGACAAATAAAATAAACAACTAATTAAACAGTTAAATAAGTGCTTAATCTAGCAAGTAATTACGTAAGCTGTAAACAATCAAATAGAACACATCGGGTAAACAAATAAGCACGTATGAGGCTCCTAAGCATGTTACTAAGGCACCACTAAGCATGTTATACCCCAACCTATAACGGAAATGCCGGGGCGTGAGCTGATTGCTCACAGCTCTCAAGGTACTATCATGCAATATTAAAATTTTGATAACTATTAAATTAGTTCCAATCAAAAATATTCGAACACAAAATCCCATAATCAAATAAGTCAAACAAACAAATATATCAAAGATTAAAAGTCTTGTTTATTTTCTCTCTCTTGCAAATCCTAAGTTTTCTTCTGATCTTGTTTGAACATCACATCACACGATGACCTGCATATGCGTTAAAAATACAATAGATTTGTCAACACGAGGTTGAGTGAGTAGCACACCAAATTTTCATGATTATATAATAATAAATAAAAAGGAGCAAAATGTGTCAAGTGAGATAAGCAATTTAACCAATGAGCAAGTAAGTATGTTGTCGCTAAGCTCGATCTCAGATAAACTGAACGATGGCTAACACGACGGACGTATGATCATACTATACTGAGAATATGTTGGATCTCTCCGACATGTATTCAAATAAAGCATATAACACGTTAGGTATAAACTGTTAAACACGCAAGACTAACAGTTGCAAGTTTGAGTAATAAATAATAGCAAAATATCTACAAACGCATATGTCCCCAAAACGGTAAAAATGAGTTAAAAGGGGGAGTGAGATACTCACCTGATCGGATGAACGAAATAAAAATGATGATGTGAGAATGATGAACCTTTCGGGATACACCGACAAGGTTTCCTAGTTAAATAACATTATTTCATGAGTTAATAGTATAACATAACTTAGTGAATTAAGATTTCGATGTAATTTGAGTTATGTTTGCGATTAAGATGTTATTGATTGAACGATAGATTTCTATTATTAATATTATTTCAACCCATTATTATTGTTATCATTTTAAAGAATTTTTACTTTTATTTACTAAGGTTTTTATTATAAATAATAAAATACGTAAAAATTCTTAAATAAATATTTATAATAATTTTATAGTTTATAAGAGAGGTTTGTTTTAAATATTTATTTTAAATAATTAAAAATACATTTAACATATTTATTATGATTTTTATTTGTTGAAAACCTTTACTTTATAAACAGATTATATATATACACATATATACACATGTATTTATAAATACACATACATATATATAAGTTTACGAAAGGAACGGAAAACGTCAATTAAACGATGTTGGTCTAGCAAATAAATATTTGTTTATACTTAATAAAAATTATAATAATCATAAATTATTTAAAAAAGCAATTAAATAAAAGAAAAACAAAACCGCCTATGTCCGGATTCGAACCCAAGTAGACGGCCAGTTCACGAGAACAACACCCACACACACCCACCAATTGAGATGGGGGTGCCAGTGGTTTGAATCATGAAAACAAAAACATTATAAGCAGAAACCGTTTCATCCCCAAAATCCAAGAAAACCCTAGAATCTGCAATGGCCCAAACCCGTTTATGATCGATCGATTAAAGTTAGGGTTAATGTTGTTGGGTTAAAAACGAATATGTTACACGAATAAATTACTAGAAACGCAGTTGTATTGATGATGGAAGATGAACAGACTTGATGGCCATGAACACAACCAGATAACACAGCAGCCTACTCGTAAAATACAATTAAATAGGTGGGTTTGATTGGCGAGATCTCCAGGAGGGTGTACGTAAGATCAATTAATTTATAAAGATCGTTTTGTTGTCCAATGAAGAACGGGTTATGATGGTGAAGTATACAATAAATTCGTATAATATTGATCTCGTTTTCCTAATTTGTTACGTCGGTGAGACCGAAATAGGTAAGAAGAATCAATACATAAATCTATTTTGAGTTTACACCAAAGATTAAGTCTCAAGAAATCCTAAACGGGAGGGAAAGAAAAGTGGCTAGTAGTTTAGTTTAGGGTAGTTTTTGCCATATCTTGAAATATATATATATATATATATTAAATAAGTATATAAACAATTATAATAATTAGTTTACTTGATAAACGTGATAATTTTATTGATAAATTTTTCTGAACATCGCAACGTGTCGGATATTTGATAAAAATATTAGGTTGTAAAATTCGAGCTGTTATAATTAGGTGCTGAAGACAGTTTCCTTGTGAAAAAAAAACACCTTTTATTTTGCTATCAAATGAAGGTTTTTTAAAGTAGTGCCTTTTGAGCAGTTTGCACTCCCGATTGGACGCCCTCTACACTTCAAACTACAAATTCTTTATTTGACCTCTTCGACATCCGTTCCAAAGCTTCAGTAGGAAATCTGTATTCCAATTGTTTTCGGATCACCATTTTTTTTTTAAATTCTAAAAACAATTTCAATGTTGTGGCATGTGCTTATGTTATCTAAATTCTGATTCTGACATGCATTCTATTCAAAACTGAGATTACCCAACGTAACGCGCAGACTCTCCTACTAGTATCCATCATCCATGTATCATTCATGTTCTTTTGTAACTAAGTTGGTTTAAAGAAAACTTGGATCATCTTCATAAAACACATATCCTTATGTGAATTTGGAAAATGAAACACTTGCTACAATTAATCATTGTTGTTATAATTCTCTAAAATATTATTAAAAGTTCAATTGATTAGGTTATTATGCTAGTCTGAGAAATTGTATGTTGAATGAATGTATACAAATAACCTGCACTAAACCAACAATTTGCGGATTATATGCGTAATCTTTTCCAAATGTTGCTAAACTTGATTTTTAAAGTTTTAAAATAGAGTTTAATCCTTTTATATTTCATGAACTAGCTTGTTTACATTTAAATGACATTTTGGTGGTTAGCTTGAAGTTACGCATACTACTTTTTATCAAATCTTTTTTTACAAGCAAGTTTTACCACATATTCACATAAATAGTCGTCAACAAGAGTTAAGTGAATTATAAATTAAGGTGGTAGCCTTTATATATTGATATTCTTGTCCAAAGTTCATATCTTTCTATACTCTACTTTAAAAACAAATTTTAGTTTAAAAACAACCTTCAAATGTTTATTACTCTCGGTTAATTTAATTACAAAGATTTAGTATTAAAGATACCCCATGTCCTTAGATCGATACTTGGTTCTTACCAATATTATTTTACATATGTGATAGGTACACTTGCCTATTTACGTGTGATTTAACTTTATTAGAAATCATTTTACTAAATTTAAAACCCGATATTGTGTGAAAAACAATCAATATTTAATATACCATCCACACAACATCAAGGTAAAAAGAATATAGGCCATAGATTCACCAATAAGAGCCCGTGTAGATGTTTTTTAATGAATCGTCTGGGAGAAAACAAACACTATGTAGAAGCTCATGTCTGTGTGGCGCAGATAGAAGAGCTCTGGTAGAGGTTTTTTCAGAAAACAAACACCACTTAAGTCTCGATATACCAAGTTCACCCATATCTTTAGGGAGCGAAACCCGGTCCCAAACCACCCATAGACCTAATTTATGTTGCCTGTTCCTCCCCAAAGAAAGCTTCTCATAAAACTTTCAAGAGAATCCACCACTTTAATCGGAAAAATAAAAAGGGAGAAGTAATACACAGGGAGATTTTCAAGCAATAACTTTATTAGCGTAACGCGATCACCAAAAGACAAAGAGTGAGCTTTCCAAAGAGAAAGCCGTTTCTCAAAGGTATCGATCAACACGTTCCAGTTGTTAAATATTATTCATGTTTGCCCCGACCAAAATACCGAGACGAGTAAAAGGGAATGAAGGAACCTGGTTTACACCTTAGAACCTTATGTCACACCCCGACCAAAGGCGGCGGAACATGCCGGGGCACGACGGATTGCTCAAGAACACAATGACACTATTAAAGTGATAATATTTAATCAATTCATTCATTTCATTCAATCATCAAAAGTAACATAAGTTGTCCATACAAAATAACACAAAATACAAATAAATTGTTTATTCTTCTAATAACCTAAACGGTTTCAAAATAAGAAAGCATTTTCATAATTTAATCAACCAATAAATAAACCTATAACAATGCATAAGAAAATATTTTGTCAACACGAATGTCAGTGATCAATTTCATAGTTTTGAGTATATATAATATGAGGTAAAATCCCCAACTAGTATATGAAACCATAAATAAAAGCAACAATATAAATCATAAATAAATGATGCTCCTTTCTTATAGGTAAAACTACCCAAATACTCGGATAATGAGGCCCTATTCTATTAGCACGAGGCTAAAATAGTTAGGGGGTGCGTATGATCATACTTAATAAGGTTCAACAACAACATCAAAATAAACGCTCGTGCACGTAAAGCATATGTGACATATAACACACAATCGGGTAATTATTCTAAGTATCATACACCCTAGAGTTTGTGGTTTGAGGATCTAATATCTTAAGTCGTTTTTGTTTTGATAGGTATGCATGTTACCCCGGAAGTATAAAAGTGAAAACGGGAGATGAAATATACTCATTTGGAATAAGTGACTTTGATGATGAACTTGTTCAAAAGATATATTGGGAAAGACGAGTTCAACGAGTTAACGGACGAATCCTAGATTAAAAGGTCCTTAGGTTAGTTGGATGTATTTAGAAAACTTAAAGTAAAGTAAAAGACAAGTAAAAATAAATAAACAAAGTTTTGGGGTTTAAAGTGTAAGAAAAACTTAAGTAATTAAAATGACAGTTTAAAAGTAAGTTATCCCGGAATCGAGTCTTGATGTTTTTATCCATAAGTTTTACTTAACCTTTGTTAAGTAAGTGAGTGGGGATTGGTTTAATGCAATAGTGCACGACCCCTTGTTAGATAAATACCAAAATGTGATTTAACGAGTGTTTGACTTAGTCGGTTTCGGTTCTTGGATAAGTTGTCAAGTCCGAATCCGATATTGTGATAAATATTATGAGATAACTCATTAAAAACAGAAAAATTAACTAAGTTAGAAGTTCAATTAGGAAGAAACTCCACACGTCAATGTTAAGCGGGTGTTCGGTTTTATCGGTCCAAACTTGTTATAAGATCAAGTTGGTTCCGACATACCAAGTATTTTGAGAAAACATTTATAATCAGTTTATAAAAAGATCTAAAATAAAATATGAAATTCGGTAACCGAAACACAACTATTGTGTTTTAAGCGAGTGCACTCAGTTTAGTTCGGTTTGTTTGGTTCAAGACTTGGTATATGACCAAGTTTGGATCCAAGAATACCATATCATAACAACAAATGTAAAAAAGGTAAATAAAAGAACTTAAACACTTAAATCTTACATACAACTTGTTTTAAAACAATTAAACAAAGAGTTAAACGAGAGTTCGGTTTCGGTTCGGTCCATGACTCGATATGAGACCGAGGTTGGTTTCCACATACCCAAAACCATTGTTAAAGAATGGAAAACAAAGAAGTAAAGTATTATAACATAAACAAACTGAAAATACAAGTTTTAATTACCAAAAACGGATTCAAATCAAAGTTTAGCTTCTAAAGTCAAATTGTCAAGAACATGAGAATGAAGCTTATAACTTTAATTTGAGAGAGTGTTAGAAGTGTGAGCAGTTGAGAAAAGGTGGAAATGAGTTAGTATTTATAAGGAACGGTTAGGGTATTGCCACAAGTCTCCACCAATAGAATTACATGCATTTTGGTTGATTGGTGGGTTTAAATCAAGTTAAAGTATAAAAAACGAGTTTGGGTCTGCTACAGCTACGTGACCGCGCCCCGCGACCAGCTCACCTTCTCTGACCGTGCGGCGTGGCGTGCCTAGGGGGTGGGTTGGTCTCCAACTTTCGTTCTTTGGCGAGTTTGGTCCCCGAAGTTCGTTTTAAATCGTTTTTATTATAAAAAGAGCGTTTTAAAATACAGTAAAGGATGTTATTTTGATCCGACAATTTTAAAACATAATTGTAACATAAAACCCAATATTTTATTAATAATGAAGGATCCGACCGACAAAACGAGTCGGATTTACAATACAAATACAAATACGAATTTAAACTAAAAATGATGAATGTCACACTTAGCCATGTTTGCTATGTCTAAGTCAGAAACATTCTTTTCAAAAAGGAAAGATTATTAAAAGTTAATCTCTAGGCTTGTGTTAAAAAAGAAACACCTTAAAAGACATACAATGTTTTTGAAGTTACGAAGAAACACCTAATTAAGAGACATACAATGTTTTGAAGTTTTGGAAAGA